>NC_056741.1:1232219981-1232257481 GCF_019279795.1 Protopterus annectens
CAAAAAGCCCTTCAGAAGTTAGAATGAAACAACGAAGTGTCAAGATGTAAAAAAATAAGCACTTTTCCTTTATTGTCAAACACAACTGACACTTTCCTTCCAACTTCTGATGGCTTATGGCTCATTTTTATTTTAATTAATAAGTTATTTTGTTCAACATGTCAGTGCAGTTCAGTGGATTATGGACCTCAAGTTACCTCTACAAAGAGACCAGTCACCAATGGAATCCCCGAAGGTTTAGTGCTGAGACTTTGGCATATACTTCTCAAAAGTAAAAGGAGATACCAAAGGACATTGGCCGACTGAGATGACTGCAAGCTAGGAGTAGTTATCAAATCCCCAAATGGCTTACCCATCACGCAGGAATGCTTGTCCCAAACTATAACTGGTGCCAGAATCGTGAATTGAAATTACACTCCAAAAAATACATTATCGTATCCTTTGGGAAGTCATCTACTTCTCCACGGAAGTGCCAAATTGACAAACACCTCTGCAAAATGACCCAGTTGTTTGGCATTTGGGAACTTGTGTGTACAGTGACTTAACTTTTGACCAACATGTGCCCAGAATCAGTCTTTCTACATTGCACAGCTTATAAACAAATTACATCGAGAGGTTATTGCCCCCCTTTACAAAGCCCTCATTAGGTCAATCATTTTGTATAGTGCCCACTTTGACATGCATCTGTCCAGACCCATACAAGAATTGGAATACCCACAGAGATACCTTACTAAAAGGATACAAGTCAAACAGGTCTTGCGTGGATCACCTCAAAGATTTATCACTACACTCTGTATCCTACAGAGTGCTTAGAGGTGACCTGTGCCTGGCATGCAAGGCATCCTCCCACACCCAGTACCGATGGACCTACTGAACATAAAGTCAAATGGCATCAGAAATACTCATATCAGGTATCTAAACTGAATGTTATGGAGAGATGGATGTACATCACAGGGGCTGCCACTGTTCTGGAACAGACTATCCATTCAAGTATAACAAAGCTCATCCCTGTCCATACTCAAATGAAACTTGGATCCAAGGATAGGCAATAGAAAATGTACTCCCGGACTGCCCCTCGTGCCACTAATGGATAGAGGCAGTTCCTAAATGCTGCATCCCTTAAATGGGTCCCCTCAAATTATCCATGGTATGATCACAGTTTCTCACTAGGGCTAATATACAATCAGCCATGGTTAATAAAGACCAATCAGATGTTAATTCAAGCACCAAAAGGGAAAATGGCTAAGCTTAAAATGTCCTCCAAGTGAACCTATATGGTAGTAAACAGTTTTAAAAAACTGCCCATTTTAGATCAGTAAGTGCCCCTCCCCTCCCACTGCCCCCCAGCCTTCAGCAGCTTCTGGCGCCTCTGTATTCAAAGGCATAAATACTAAGAACACATTACACAACAGTAACGTTCTACAAGTAACCTGTGCACTGGAAAAGAAAAAGGAATCCCCACTCGCACACAAAATACACAGGATGCAAGCAGCACTGCAACAGGTGCTATTCCAGGATTATACCATTAACTGTAGTTCAAAAACAGGTCTAAATGTCCTAGTAAATTAAGTTTTATTTTAGAAGCAAGTACATGAAACAGCATTACAGGGAATTTACTTTAAGTAAAAAACACCCTTAACAGACCATCAGTGGTGAAGACATAAGACTTGTTTCGTTTTTTTTTTCGGCTTTTCCCAGTTAGGGGTCGCCACAGCGGAACTCAGGTCCGCTAATGATCGGCAGTCGTTTATAGTGCCGAGGTGCCAGCCCGACGCCCAACCTTCAAAGGCACACCCACTCACGCATGTCTTTCAACCATGGGGAGGATATGCAGACTCCACACAGGTGCTCCAGCCAAGAATCTAACAGGAGAAGCTCTTGCTGTGAGGCAACAACACTACCGCTGCACCACCGCGGCTTCCATAATGTAGAATACACCCAAACCTGGAGATTTAGAAAGGTTTACTGCAATACAGAAGCTTCAACTTGGAAGGTTACCACAATGTGGAAAGTTATTCCAATTCATCAGCTGATCTCCTTTGACTGGTTTCTCCTCACAGTGGTCATAGCTGACAGAAGTTACAAAAAAAAAAAAAAAAAAAAAAACCACAAAACTGCATCTAAGGAGCAAGTAATTGCTACTTTAGCCAAATGCTTGCCCACAGAATCAGCAGGGCCCCAAACTGCTCTGCCAAGTTAATTTCTCCTCTAGGATGAAAACAGAATGCCATCTTTTGGTGGCTTACATCCATTCATGAATATGAAAGTAGTCATGGCTCATAACTACAGGCAGGTATAGTGGAGCAGTGGTTGTGTGAGCAACTTTGGAGTACAAGTGCCACAAATTTAGTGACTGTGTACATGTACTACAGGAATTGTACATAATGCTTACACTGTCTGTATTGAGGCGTGTGGGCAGACAACTGTGTGGGGGTTGTCTGTGGACTCCTGTAGGAATATCCAGGCTACCTCAGTGTGTGGCCTACTGGGAAAGAACATTTATGTGGTCAAGCCTCACAGCACAGTGCATGATTTGCAGACTTACTGTTAAGCTAATAATCAGGTGTTTCTCTGTGTAGCTTTAACACATGTCTCTACTGGATATTATCTTGTCATTCTAATTGCCCAAACCATGATTAACAATTAGCACAACAGGAAGTTCTCTCTATGCTAGTCAAAGCTAGAGTATGACATGATCAAGAATTTAGATACAACAAAGACAAGTTTTGAATAGAAGGTATAGTCACAGGGAGAGGGTTAAACATATCTGCAGTTCCAAGTTAAAAATAAACTGGGAACCTAAGGCAGGAACGGGACCGGATGTAAAAGCTTGTAGGCTTTTAATTCTGTGGCAGAAGAGTTTACATAAAGATAGACAAGTTTGTGTTGCAATGTATTGTGTGCCAAGGTCTCTTACGCTAGATGGAAATGACTAAAGAAACTTTGGGAGCCAAATCTACTCTATACTAATGCCCTGAAAATGTATACTCCGATATATACTAGGCTAATTACCACCAGGGCCTTTAACTATGCAACCCAACCCAACTGCACCCCCTCATAACACGCGTCTTAATGGGGGGGTGGGTTATGCTCGTTAGGATGGTGCTATGTGGGGAAGCATGTTAGACCAACAGTAAATATTCCCTCTGTAAGAGACAAAGCAGTCGGCTCAGGACATATTTGCAATTTTCCATCCAATGGTCAATGTGTCTGAATAGGGTTAAGGATGAATTTTGCTTGACATGGATGGGGAGCCTATTCCAAAGCATGGGGATCATCTGAGTCGCATTTGTCTCGCCAGCATGGTTCTACTTGTGTCACAAGCCAAGTTAGAATCCCTGAATCTAGAGTTTCTGGTGCTTCTCGTTTCGCAGATATGCAACAGCTCTGATAGGACTAGATGCAAGGATGCTTTATAGGCCAAGCATAGATTGCCTCAACAACCGAGGAGCCAGAGTTCTAAAGCAATATGTGCAGGATAGCTTGTTAATGCACTGGATTTCTCTTCTTGAGAGACCCCTATGGCTGCTCAACTGTTGCATATGCCTAAACATGACAGACTGGGCACTGTACTCTATGATGGCTCTAAGGACAAGTAGAGTGGCACTACAACTTCCTTGGACTCTGACAAGATGGGCAACAGAATAATTTTCTTACTACTGTTGCAGTGTTTTGGTCAAAGACCACATTAACAACGTATGTTCCCAGATATCAAACTACCAGGTTAAATATTATAACTGGAGTAATTTGCCTGGGTAGACATTCTCAAAAGGCACTGCAATATTACCACTTCTTTGCACCAAGTTTTAATCTGTGACTTGGGCACCAGTTATCAGACCCTCTTGAAGGATCATACAGTCATGTGGGGAATTTATGAAAGCTCCAATTTTGCAGTCATGCAAACCTGGCGAGCCAGAGGCCCTTGATATTAGCCTTGACCACCAAAAAGTAGATTAACAGGAGTGAACTCCACTAGTGGCCTGCCTGTTGATGGAGGTGGTCTCACCATTCCCGACTTCTTGGGTCCCACATACGAGCCAGCAGGCAATACAGCGAGTGTGTAGGGATTTATGCCTAGTATAGCGAGTTGTTCACTATACCAGAGTGGGGTATTGTGTTGCATACCCTAGCTAAGTCTAAGTAAGCAGTATGCACTAATTTTCCCCTTCACCCATTGCCTTGATTACCTTCTCAAAAAAGTCTACCAGGTTAAGTAGGCATGACCTTCCTTTAAACAAAACCAAACTGGATGTACTGTCTCTAGGTTGGCATTCATTCCCATGATCATTCAATGGCTTTGCATATTAGACCAGACTAATGGGTCTGTAGTTCCCAGAGATGGCTGACAGTCCAGCCTTGTGAAGGGGATAACCACAGACTCCCTCCATTTGCTTAGTACATAGCCTGTTTTGTTTCTGTACTTGGAGTCAAGTGGTCCTGATAGACCATGTTTCAGGCTACGTAGGTGGAAACACTGGCTCCAAAGTGGTGGATAAAATTTTAGACCAAATACACAAGCCAGGTGGGGGGCAGGTGCAGGCCATTTTTGGCACAGCAATGTGGTCTGTGACCATGTCCTCCCAGGCTGACAGATGCTCATTTCCCCAAAGCAGTATTATTCTAAGCTATAAGCAAAAGGCTAGAATACACAAGTATCCGTTGCATATCCACATCCAAATACCTATGTTTAACGCTTGATCAATCACTAACTAGGTCAAAATGCACTAACAAGGAATTCCAAGATGGCTGCACACTGAGTAATAGCTTGTTTCTGGCTCTCCCAGTGTGAAAAATGCAGCAGAGAAAGCCAGTAGACTTGTGTTTATGGGTAAATTTCAATAACTGGTTAATAAGTACACTGCCTGGATGCCAGGAATAAATAAATACAGAAGACCAGGAAAAAAAAAATCAGCTACAAAAAGTGAGAAAACTGACTGGGGAAGTTCTGTAGCAGTTCAGCAAAAAGCAATGCAACCTTCCGACGGGACTTCCAATAACCTAAGGGAAAATCTAAGAACTGCCTACATACCTAGTTAAAATTAACACACTGATGGAGTATATCAACACAAAGAAAAGGCTGGAAAAAATGGAGAAAGTATTAAACAGATATTCAGATGAGATGATAAAGCTGCAAAAATCAGAGGTCGTAATGAAGACAAGCCTGGCTGAATAAAAGACTATTCAGGAAGAGATGTTTAAAAAAAATAGAATTATAGGACAGAGCACGTAGGGGAAAACCTGAGAATTTCAGCTATACCAGAGAAGCTGGAAGAGATTGCATTCATTTTATGAAAGTACAAATAAGCAACTGGACTGGTATTCCACAGCAGGAGTTGTTAGGTGAAAGGGCACAATGTGTATGCTCCAAACCTATACGAAAGCAACCTAGACCTTTTAAGTCAATATGCAATCCTACCAGCAGGAGGAGTCGATTCTGACAAAACATTACAATTGGGAGACAGCAGAGCATCTGTGGAGAATGATTACTCATTGTACACCAGGCAACAGAGAAGTAAATTCATTCCACTATTCAGAGAATGTAGAGACGCAGGTATGAAATTCTAATTGCTGCATCCAGCTGTCACGTATTCTTCCCTGGAGGGACAAAATAATTTTTGATGAACTGCATGCCAAGGAGGAAATACAAAAGTTTGCCCAACAAAAAGTGAGCTGTGAAACAGGAGATTATGCTTCTTGTTCCACTGGCAATAAAGACCAGAGAGAGACTATCTGTGAAACGTTTTCAAGTACTTCAAAAGATTGTTGAAAGGAAGGATGGAAGGGAGCAACAGTTGACTAGAAGAATCGAGAGTATGCTGGAAATGACAGACGGAATTTGGGTGATGGAGCAAAGTAATAAAACCAGTAAATTAATGTGGGGTTGCAATGCAATAAGAAATTCTGGAAATATAGGACTTTTTCAAAGAGGTTTTGATTTGTGGGGGACTATATGCCCTACTTTATACCATTAATGTTCAGAAAAATGCTTTCGGGAGGAGAAGACAGGGGAGAAAGCTTAGTAAAAACACTTTTCTTAACAGAACTGTATTTGTGGTGCAAGGTTTTTTGCATGCTATAAGTGTAATGGGGATTGTAATGGTGTTTTTCTTCTCCCCTCCCCTTGCTTGTACAGTGAGAAATATAGGCAATGCAATGGGGGAAAAAAAAGGAGCCTGGTTAAAAAGGCATGACAGTTAAAATGAATGCGCTTTTTTCATTCTTGCATGGGGAAATGACTGGTTAATAGTTAAGAGAGCAAGTAAATAAAAAGAATATTGACTATTGAGGCTTTTTTTCTAGCAAATGTATACCAAGTAGCAATTCTGCAGCTGGTCTTCATGTCTCCATGGAGACAACCTGATAGAGAAACTGGAGACAGTCTGGTAGAAGGGTACTGGCTAAGGGAAAACAAGAACAGAGAAACTGGCTCTTTCTCCCAGCTGTGAAAGCTTTAAAGGATAATACAAAACCATGTTGACTTGAAGTAAAGTTCTTTTTTTAAATGCAATGGAGATACTAATATAACAAGTGCTTTTGTTTCTCTCTCCCTTCTCTCTGTTCAGTTTTAAGAAATGTAGGTGCTGCAATGAAAAAAAAGGATAGAAGATGGGAAGGGTCTGGTTAAGAATATGAAAAGAAAAATGAGTGTGCTTTTTCCCATGCTTGCATAGGGAAACGACTGGGTTAAAACCCTATGCGTTATCCAGTAACAAGTTTATTACAAAGCATACAAATGGAAAATTTAATATTAGGAGGCTTTTTTTCAGGTAAACAAGGTACCCTTAGTTTTGTGTCTGGTTTGCATGTCACTAGAAGACAATCTGATAAAGAGAATTGGCTTAAGAGTGTTTTCAGAAAGCATTCGGGTGTTCTCAACTGGGACAGCTATAAAGTTGGTCAAAAATCAAATAGCACAGGCTATACCATCAGTCTTAGTAGGACGGACTTTTTTGGTTAACCCTAGCCTGTCTGTGTGGGTATCAGCTTAGAACTTTTGTTCTTATTATGAAGCAAAAACTTTAATATTTGAAGATTACATAGTTGTGTTAATAGGTTTTGGGGGGGTTGGAAGGGTTTGTTCCATCTGAGGGCTTTCAAAAAAGTTATGCAAGATGTGGCACAGATGCAAATGGATACAACAAGAAACTGTATAAAAGACCAGCCTGCCAAACACTACATGCCTGCATCATAAAATTTGGAGCTAGACATTTAAGAAAAATGTTATATATAAAAGGTGGTAATAACTATACAAGAAAATGTTTTCTATAATGTCTTTCAATCTGTATGGTCTTACAGATAAATATAAAAAGAGTAATGAACTATATTAAAAAATCCAGAGTGCAATTAGCTATGCTACAGGAGACACCTAGAAAGAACTGAACATGTGAAATTGATAAAGAAAGGTTTTCAGGATGGTTATCCAGCAGAATATCTGTGGCAAAGGAAAACAGGAGTACTTATATTAATTGTAAGAGGACCTCCATTAGTGACAGGAGAGAGACGTTAACAATGGAAGATACAAAGTACTAAGGGGCTACTGGCTAGGGAGGAGGATTACACTTGCATGCATTTATATTCCACCTAAAACTGCTATAATAGAGCTTAAAGGACAACAATGGGATTCTATTAAATAGATAACTTCTGTCTTTTCTTCCTAGTTACTGTCCCTGCTATGAACAATACAGCATTTAAAATATTTTAAATGAACTACTTCTCTCCACTAGAATACCTTTAATGTACTGTAGTGGTTTCACTTTCAAACTTATCCTGCCTTGAAAAAGCTTGCTGCAGTCTCCAATTCAGTGATGTCATCAAGGCCACTGAACATAGGTAGTTTTCTGGCCATTTCCCTCCCCAAATTGACATCACCATTACTGTCCTAAAAGCCCACCCATCCTATGATGTCACAGCTCCACAGTCCTTCCTCTACCTATACGGAAAGAAAAAGCTAGAACAAGTAAACAGTACAAGAGTCAGGTCTCCTGCTGTGAGCTGTCAATCATGGCAGAAACGGCTCAAGTTACCCTTGGCACTTTGACAGCTAGGGAAGTTAGGTGTAAAGGGGGATGGGAGAGGAGTCAACATAGCTCAATTCCGGCTTCACAAAAGACTGCAGTTTAGCCATTCTAAAAAGCAGCAGCAGTAAAAAGCACTTTTGAAAGTCTGTTTTGTGGCATTTGCACTGTAAGTTTTAAGTAGTCATTGAACGTCATGAAGTATTACTTAAAACTGAATGAAAGACAGCAGTGTATGCATGTAAAATCGTAAAGCTCTTGACATTGCATTGAAGAAAGTCTGTATGATGTAATTTTTTTTACTGACAAGCACTGCATTATGGGATACCTAGAGGCAGACTAAACAGAATTACTTCAAGATGCCAGACCCCATGTGGTCAGACTCAGAAATTACATATTTAAAAGCTTGTAAACAGTCCCAGAGTGGTGTTAAAATGTAGGAAACCCCAAACCATGATGAAATAGACATGTTTTGAGGCTGCTGGTGTGGTTCTCCAAGAAAATTCTGGGAGAATTAATCAGCTTTCAGCACGGAATATTACTTATGGGTGGAGACTGAAATTTGGTTTGTAACACTTGAGATGTGTTTGGGGGGCTAGAAGGGAAAATATAACAAAGGAGGGTAGATTTTTGAAGTAATTAAAAACGTTTAGCATGGAAGATGTGAATTCAGTACTAGAAGTTAGGAGATTTTACTTATTAACCATGATACAAACACTGGGCTACACTAGATAGAGTTTACATTTCACAGGAACATGTGTATTTAATTGAAGGACTTGAAAACACACAATAACCATTTCAGATTGTGCGCCAATAATTATTAAAATAAAAAATGGAATAAAAATGAGACACTGGTACTTTCCCTTAACTTCCTCTTTTCAACCAATAGGTGGGAAGGGGTTTTGCAGTTAATTCAGGAGCTACTAGAGAATATAGAATTTTCTTCTTAAACTACAGCTGGGGGGAATAAAATTTAAGTGGAGTTTAAAACTAGAGAAGAAATGAAAGGGAGATATGGTTAAGTAACAAGAATTATTCAGAGACTGACAAATGTTAAAGTATTGCAAAACAGGGGGAAGTCTCAGAACAAAAAAAAGGAGCAACTGCAGAACGCTAAACAGAAAATAAGGGAATGCCTCGATAATATGCACAAGCTTAGAAAAGTTGTTGTTAAGTAACTGTTTTTTGATAATTCTAGAGCACAAAAACTTAGCACAACGACTCAGCCAACAAAGTGGAAAGTGCCGTCACCAAGCTTAGAGAGCCCATAACAAAGAAAGACAAGAAATCCTGTTTTAAGTACAAAAAATATTTCGGAAATTTTATGAAAGTATACAAAGCACAGAAATATGGAAATCAAGAAAAGGTACAAATGAAAATGTTTGTGGAAGAGTTAAATGTCAAGGTTAGAGACAGATGAGGCTCAATTACTAACAGGATAGGAAGAGAGGAGATAAAAATGGCTATATATAGCCAATCTACAGGAAGGTCCCCAGGAACAGATGGTATTCCTGTGAAGTTAGGAGGGAAAAACTGAAAGATCTGAAGGTTTTGTTCAACAGTATTTTAAGAGAAGTACCAACAACCTGGAAGGGTCTATATTAGATGACCTTAAAGCGAATGTTGATTCATCGACCCTATGTAAGCGAAAGCTTACAATGTCGAAGTGTCAGAACAGCGATTTTTTCCCAGGGGGGGAAATCGCTGTTCCAACAAAAAAAAATTTTTCAAACATTACATTAAGTGGGGGGCTTTGCCCCCCGTACTTAAATATACCAACTCCGAGACCGCACTACAGTGCTGAAAATGGCAAAGTACTGAAGTGGCCAAGTGAATTCTTTCCCAGGGAAAGAATTCACTTAACAGCTGCTTCGATATTTTACGTTTTCAGCCCTTTATGTTCAATCAAGACGCATTCGAAAGAAAGTCTTCTGTCTTCTAATATAGACCCTCCTGGAAGAAGGCGGTGGTAACAGTAATACCTAAAGAGGGTAAAAATCCACCAGATCCAGCTTCATACACGCCCATTTCAATACTAAACCATGATTATAAAGGGTTTGTCTATAACGGCTAAAAGAATGGCAAAAGTGATACCAAAATTGACAGATATGGGTCAGTGTGGTTTTGTGGAGGGGAGGCAACCATCTGACAATATTAACAGAACATTAATGATCCAAAGGGAAGCAGAATTTAAGAAAATACTACTGTTATTGGTGGGTCTCTATGCACAGAAAGCATTTGACACAGCAGACTGGGACTTCATGAGCAAGCAATGGAAGCATTTGCTTTCCCTGATACAATTATAAGGTTGATTAGGAGTATATATATATATATATATATATATATATATATATATATATATATATATATATATATATATATATATATATATATATATATATATATATATATGAGGGATCGGAGGCAAAAATTAAAGTCAGTGGGGTCTTCTGCCTCAGAAGAACCATGCAGGATTGTCCAATTTCCCCTTTTTGTTTGCATTATATTTAGAACCATTGGCAAAGAAAAATAAGGGACTCAGAAATTCAAGGATATAATCGGCATGGTAGTCAGGAAAAGCTGGATCTATTTGCAGATTTTATATATGACAAAACCACAAAGGGACATTACAGTGCTGTGCAACATTTTAAGACAGTTTCAAGTCTTCTCAGGATACAAACTTAATGAAGCTAAAATAAAGGAAATAGAGGTAAATTATGTACCTACACACGAATTGATCCAACAATATCCATATTTATGGGGACATGATAAAATGAAATATTTAGGAGTATCGATTAGAAATGACTGTTGTGGCAGGTAAGGATATGTGGGAAAAAAACTAAACAGAAGATAATACAAAACTTGAGGAAACTGTAAGCCTTGTTATTTGGAAACAAAGATACAAGCCATTAAAATGTTTTTAGTCCCTTTAGTCTTACACACAGGTTAGGCATATTTTTATGCCAGAGGAGAAGCACTGGATAGCAATAAAAAAAGCTGAAGGATTATATCTGGGAAGGGAAGACAGCCAGGGTAAAGTGGGATAAGCTGATACTTCTAATAGAGCAAGGGGTACTTGCATATTATCGCAACCAGAATTTCTCGGTTGCGAAAAGTGCATACCTACACAGATACGACTGCATATGATAGTTGAAACCGTCATTCTAAGTTGTTAGTACTGCCAAAAAAGTTTAAATTACTTTTACAAACATGAACTTTAGAAATCCTTTTCCTGTTTTGCGTGCCTTACAGGCACACGCCTGACTTACCATGGCTGCTGTCACCCTGAACTGCATTCCTTGCTTTCTTAGCATGCGGACTTAAAATAACAGAAATGCTGACAGTAAAGTGCAGACAGAAAGCCAATCAGTATGTTATTTTCCTTTTTTTTTTAAATGCATCTTCAAATAATCCAAAACCTGGGTTGTACAACTGACAAACAACGAAACATGCATCAGGCGGGCTTCAAACAGAAATGCTGGCAGTATTGTACAACACAGGCTCTGGATTATTTGAAGATGCGTTTAAAAAAAAAAAAAACTAAAAAAACAGAAGTAGCCAAAGAGTGTTATGCTACAAGGATACACATTAGACAACATTTGTACAACTATACTGACCATTTCATATCGTTAAGCAACTGGTATTGCCATTAACAATCTGGTTGCTATAACATGCAAGTACCGGGCAAGGCAGACTAGGATTTCCCAATTTGACTGGTTATTTTACAGCAACACAGTTAAGGCTCATACACAGCACAAGCAGAAAACTATAATTCAAAGTGGAGAGGAATGATGAGAATACAAACAAACTCTAGAAGTAAGAAGTGTGGAATTTCGGTTGCAGACTCTTTAAGGAGAAAAAGAAATCATACAGATTACATTCGTAAAACAGCAGGGAGTATTCTAAGAACTAAACCAGCACGAGAATGGAAAATATATTCTGCAGATAATTACTGGTTAGGGATACAGATAATAGGCAAGAGGAGGCTGTAATTTATTGGAGAAAATTAGCAAAAGAACCAAGGTATTGGGAGCAAATAACTAGAAAGGGAAAGATAAGAGAATGGGAAGAGACCAGGACTGCAGGCTAGAGATTACCTTCCCTATCAAGGAAGGATATCAAAGTATAGGGAATGAGTCTAGGACGAAAACGCTTAATCGGTTTGGTCATAAATACATTTTATTGGTACTTGCATATTATTGCAACCAGATTCTAAACTAGTCACTCTGCAGTTGTACTTATGCCGCAGACACTCACTGCCATTATTATATCATTGAACGTTCTAAACTGGCTGAGAAAAGTGCTATTTTAACTTTAGTGGATTTTAATTTTGAGAGTACAGGCCATATTTTTGTAAGCTGACATTTCATAACCTCGCCGTTTCTTCTTTTTGTTAGAATGTGTAGGCAGCCCGTAGGTGCAGTTGGATGCCGCATAATCCTACTTAGACTTATTGCACTGCGAGTGTGATGTCTAACAATTGACAGTACCCTTTTCCCCCCACACACACTTTCTGGAGCTCAGCATAAATGTGAGGGGTGCTGGTGTGTTTAGACAGTTATTCTGCCATGGCTTGCTTGTATCACTATCATGGAAAAGGGAATTTCCCCATGCTGCACGATAACCTGACATGGGCTGGAGGTTGTGGACGTCCATTGCGACTAACATAATGAAGGTGGAAAAGTACATTAAATGTATTTTCCACTAATCATAGGAGATTGCAGTCAAAATGGCAAAGGAATTATACCAGGTCAGAAATCTTGTAGGGATAATACGCAAGTACCTTTTACTTTATAGAAGACCCCTAGGACTCTGTAAATGAGGGTAGGATGAGCGGATTCTATTTAACTGTAGTTACATTAAATACAAATAGCCAAAATCTATCTGGCACTTAATGGAGGATTCTTTTTCAAGCTTTGACTTCTTACTGCCTTTTACATCAGAGGGTCTGCCTCAAGCAGAAACGGACATTTCAGCAGAGTGCATTTCCACAATTTCCACCCAACAAAACTGTTAAAATAACTTTCTGCTGACCAAACGAGCATCTCTGACTCTGTTTTAAAAAGCCAGAGTGCAAATTTAACCCCTAAAAATAGACTTGTTTCTCTGCAACAGAAAGCCTAGCTACAAGAACAGTCTGCTCTTAAATACATTAGCAGTTCATGTCAAGTCTAAACCTGCTAACTATACCTGAAGCACTTTAATTTAGTCAAATGTAAGGAAAACGTACATTACTCATCTAGTTTCAAACCAAAAAGATGCCTACATACAGACATGAAAATAGAGCGCATCAATAAAATCTCAGTGGTAAATGTAAATGCCACCCAACTTCAAATGTGCAAACTTCAAAGAGTCTGCAGAACACACAATAATCCACAGTAGAGTACTGTACAGTAAATTAGGAAAAATCCTCATTAAACATCCCAGGTGAAATTTAGACCAGCTGAGGCCTGCCCTTCATCAACAGCAGGCTTACTGAAGCCACATTAAAGTAAATTAAAGTACCAAAGTTAAACATCAAAATTAAATCTTAATTAAAACTTTTCAATACCCCCCAAATTTTCTAAATAAAGCTATAGGACACCCAAAAAAAGAGACCCATGAAAATGCAAAAGGCAATGAATCAAAACCACACACGCAAGTAAAGATAAAATGTTTGCCATCAGCAAGTGAAACAGACTTTTCAGCACGCCAGATACACAAGTTGGGTCGTCACCAAAACCAAACCTTTCAATAAACCACCCAACTTAATCAAAATCCTCTCCACAAATGAGTGTCTACCACCAAGCACTAATCTTAATCAAATGCCCGTCATCATTCCAGCCCTAATTTTGAGGTGTTGAAAGGGTAAACTCTCAAACAAACTCCAGGGACTGAACTAAGATGTATAGGCCTTCCTCAAAAACAGCTAAGCTATTAATTCTCATACCAAATTTCTTTTAAGGTATGCTTACAACAGTCACTAAATGCAAAATACTTTAAAATAAAGTAGACAGTAAAAATTCCTAGAAAGAATCTTTCAAATTAGCTAGAGTCAAAACTAAGCCATCACCAGACATGCCACAAGCTCTTCAACTCAGCTCCTGTTCTGCATACCCCACCCCCTCTTTTACAATTACATCATTCAGTAACATTAGGCGATACTGCTCCCCCCCCCCCCACAAGTTCTTCCATGCTTACGCTAGATAGAGAATAAAAAAAATCACAACACACACAATGACAAAGCTTCTGCCCGGCATTAACAGTGGAAACTGACAGTTTTCCCTGTCACAATTTATAGTCTACCCTTTTTGTACAACCAAGATACTGTATATGGATTTATTAGCCACAGCAGTAGTTGTTCGCAGGTTAACTTTCCAATCTTCATATTTTACATGCGCAGTATGGTAGCCAAAACATCCATAACTGCAGTCATAGTTCTCCACTGTTCCATATTTTCAGGGATGTCCTCAATTTTGGCTCAAATCATTAAATAAAAAAATCTGTCCTTCCTAACTTCCTAAAATTTGTGATTTTGAAAGAAAAGGTGGTTTGGAAAAAGGTGAGGAATTGTACATTTTCCAAGAGTTAGCAAACATATGTACCATAACATTTCTTGTATATTGATTTTATATATAATAATTACAGAAGGGGAAAAAAGCTTAGAAAGATTTTCAATTTTCGAATGGTCTGAGTTTATTTTTTTATTTGATATGTTAACTGGGTTAGTCTGGCTGGGCAGCATGCCCCTTTTCAGCAGAAACCAGAGGAGAAAAGCTCCAGATCACAAAGTTGAAAATCCAGTGAGCATACAACATTTGAGGGAAAAGAATGCATTGTCAAATACACAGCAAAAAATGGAGAAACATAAAACTACAGCAACATATAATACAAGAGACATACAAATTTAATATCAAGGAACAAAACGCAAAAATGTGATATCACATGGATTAAAAGCTAAATTATGGAACAAAGAAGTCAGCTTAAGAATCCAATTATGCTTAGGCTAAAAAAGACTTGGGTGGATAAGGAGTAACAGAGGAAGAACATCAGGTGAAATTTACTGAAGGACAGCTAGTGACAGAAGAATAGAATGACCAAAAGGTTATGAGCTTACATCATAGGTAGGTAACTAGGCTATCTGCCCGAGGGCATTTATAAGCCTAGCCAGAGTGTGTCGGCTTTCGCCACCCCATTGATTAACTGAGCCTCTGTCAAGCAGAGCCAATGAAGTGATCCCAGGGGCATATTTTCTGTTACCCATTCACTCGTCAAGGCTTTTCTTGAGGAGTGTTAGTGAGGGGCTCTGCCTAATGTAGTTAGGAATTTTGTTCCAAAGCATGGGGAGCCTCTGTGACAGGAATCTATCCCTCCAGCATGTTCTATTTATTGTTGGGGCAAGGTTTAGCTCACTAGAGCACATGGCTCCCAGTGACTTGGATTTCTTTAGGTGGAGCATGTCCATCAATTCTGAGCTGGACATGACTTTGTAAGTCAGACCGAGATCACATTTGAATAAGCGATACGTCAGTACAGCTGGAGTTTTTTCAGTAGGGCTGCATAGGACATATGTTTGAGGCCAGTAATCCTCTTGGTGAGGTGCTTTTGTGGTCTTTCCAGCTGTTGGAAGTGTCTTGTGAGGTACATCCCAAATGGGGCATTGTACTCTATGATGGGTCTGATGAGTGACAAGTAGAGGGGCACTACAACCTATTTCTAGACGCGAACCCCTTAGTAATTAGATGGGCCACACAGAATTGCCTAACTACTTTGGCAATATGATTGCCAAAGGAGAGATTACTATCTACCTGGGTCCCCAGATCTCTTATCTCTTCTGTATTAAGGGGGCTGCCGCCTATGTGATAATTCGTGGGCGTTTTGTTTTTCCCAAACTGGATGACTCTGCATTTTTTGGCATTCAGCTTGAAGCCATGACTGACACCAGGTGTCTCTCAGTAAGGCCTTTTTGAAGGATTTCCATGTCAGCCAGAGAGTCAATTATGGCTCACAGTTTGCAGTCATTGGCGAACTTGGTTAGCCATAGTTCTCCTGCGTTTGCCTGTACTTCTGAGAAATATATGCCAAACAGTAGGGGTCCCAGAATCTAGCCTTGTGGGACACCACTTGTGACTGGTTTAGAGTCGGACCTGGAGCCCGCTATTCTTACCGTGCGAGTTCCATCTAAGCCAGTTGGCAACCCATCTTGTGACATAGGGGTTTATGTTCAGGCTGGCGAGTTCCTCCAATACCAGAGTGAGGAATGGTGTTGAACGCCTTAGCAAGATCAAGGTAGGGTGTGTGAACCACCTTTCCTAGACTATGGCCTTGGTGACTCTCGAAGAAGTCAACCAGGTTTCGTAGGCATGATCTGCCCTTAAAGCCGAACTGGATCAGGTCAAGTGTGTCTTTGTTAATGTGTTCCATGATGATGCGCTCCATAGCCTTGCATACCAGGCTAGTCAGGCTTATGGGGCAATAGTTACCAGGGTACGTTGTGGCCCCTTTGTAGAGCGGAATAACCGTTGCTGTGCGCCATTCTACAGGCATATAGCCTGTGGAGAGGCGGAGGTTGAACAGCATGTTTAGATGGGGGGTTAGTTCGTTCTGTAGTTCATGCAAGACACAGCCTGGGACACCATCTGGCCCCACTGATGCTGTGTTTCTGGCTTTTGAAAGGGCTGTTTTCACTTGTGCTTCTGTGATTTCTGGGACACTACTTTTCCGGTATTGTTGTGGGCCCTTTTGAAAGTGAGAGGGAGGTGAAGTTTGCACTGAATCTGCCAGGATGTTGGCAATATCAGTAGGTTCAGTATATTTTGTGTTATTTTGCACTAGCTCAGAGCATATCTGCGAGTTGCCACTTAGATTCTTGACATAGCTAAAGAAAGCTTTGTGGTTATCTTTCGAAACATTGGCTATTTTTCTTTCGAAGTTAGCCTTGGATGATTTTATGAGGGACCTTAGTTTATTACTGATACTGATCAGGGATCTTTTTCCTTCTTGGGATTTGCTTTTTTTCTGAACTAGTTTCCTCTTTTTGTTGTATAACCTGTTTATGGCAGGGGTCCACCAGACTGGTTTCCTTCTCTTAGGGGAGTGAGTCTGTTTTGCTAGGGATGGCCCGATCCAGTATCCTTGCAGGTGCTCATAGAGTGCAATTGTAAAGGATTCTGCATCTTGGGCAGAGTTATCCTTTAGCATGGGGGCTGTGAAACTTACCACCTCTGCCTTAAGGTGAAGTTTGCTTTAGAAAAGTTTTTCACTGTGGTTGGGGGTGGGGTGTGGACATCTAGGGTGATTAGTTTATGGACTGATTAACCAGTGACAGGTTGACCTCCGGTACGGAACACCTGTCGCCCATGCTTCAACCTTGAACCAGGTTTCAGTTACTGCACAGATGTCTACGGTCTCCACACTTAGGAGTGCTTTGAGCATATGCACTTTGAGATTTAAACTCCTGGAGGGGGGTAGCATAACCCTCATTTTTTTTTTTTACTTGTGCCGTTTACGGAAGTGGTTTTGAATTTGGAGCCTTGCCTAAAAAAAGGCACTATGGGGGCAGCAAGAGCCTTGGCCAGTATCCAAAAGCCAAGGGGTGACAGGTGCAAGCAGTCTCTTGCGAAGCAAAGCGGCTTGTCAATACTGTTAACACACCATAAAGCCATTCAATTATTTTTTATACACAAAACCGAATACCACGTCGACACTTTGGGTGTGGGATCAAGAAATAAATATCTTGAAATAGGGCATCGTGAACACAGTTTCTTTATTTGTTTTCAAATATATTAGACCCTTATTCATCTGTACTTACAGTCAGACGCTGAGTGTCTATATACTATATAAGGTAGTGTTTAGATAATTTTTATCCTTCCAACTTCACTTTAACTGGTTTCTGAGTTTAACATTCATATTACCAACAGTTATACTATTATTTTCCGTCACAAACAACTTTTTTGTTTTTAAGACCAATAATTATTTGAGCTAAAAAGTGGCGAATTGCACATACTAAATAATGACAGTTAGACTTTTTACGTTAGAAACATTAATTCACAATCTTTTGCTGTCACAAGGGAGGCAACTGAGAAACAAGAAAAATTAAATACAATTCAGCAAAACTACATAGGTTGGGATCTAGGGTCTCCACATACCACCACCAGTCTTCCCTTACTCAACTGGGTCAGATCCAACTCGTAAGGGGCCCAAAACTCGCCCACAAACTAATCCCTGCATGCTGCTAAAGATGTACAAAATCAGTTTCCCTTAAGTCACATTTTTCCCATACCAATGTAGAACATTTAACATGTGCTTGAGATTCACAGCTGTATCATCCCATTCTCACTCATTACAGCAGACTACAAACTTGTTTCCAGTTCCTACATCCACTATTAGTCAATCGATTAGGGTCAACTGGAAGTTATGGTGAACGCAAAGAAGCATACGAAGAATTTAATTTTTCGTGGCATCATGTGCAAACAAGGAAATGCTAACGTTTACTAGATGTAGTAAATTTGTAGAAGTTAAAAAGTCTTTATAACTTAAGATCTCGCCCTAAAAACCCAGCATGCTATGAAAGGATAGGTTTCTTTATGAATCCGTATGAACGGCGCTATTGCATTTCTTCTTTCCGAAAAAGCTCGCTACTCGTTTTAGAAACCATACCTTAAGCTAATAGTTTGCTTACTTTCAAGATCATGCTTCTTTACTGATGCCTTGAGCCCATTCAAAGAGTGTCACTCCTCCTCGTACCTTTCAAAAGGAACAGAAGAACTGTACTCCGTAGAACACCGGAGATCTATAACGGCAACCTGACACAGAGCAAACCAACATAAATACTCTTCACGTGTTCGCCGTGTAGATTACCATAACATGAGCACTCCTTTATATCCTGCAATTACGGCCCATGATGTGAAGCTTATAAAAACATATGAAAAAAAAGATATCCCTTCTAAAACAACTTCCTCACAATTTAGCCCACACTGCAATAAACGCGACGCAGATACTTCATTCCCTCCATACGCACCTCAAATTGTCACAACTGTTTGAGAGAATAAAAGAAGCTCAAACAACATTAACTATACACAGTCTATTAAATACCAGTGCCCCAAAGAAGAATAAACCTTTTGTCGTCCTACAGTTGTTAAAACACTACATACCACATCCAATTATGCTCTGGCCTTCTTCCCCAGGAGCTCTAACAAATGCGGCCCACTACCACACCAGCCTAAATAGAATCAGTTACTTGACTTTACAGCACCAGCCCGCTTCGCCGCTACAAGCATGGCCAGTAACAGACAAGCAGGATAACGGCACTTCACTCTAGAAAGGGGTGAGTTAGTCCTTTACTGCTCTTTGATTTAATAAATATTTTAAACAATTTTTTAAATTATGAAAATATTTTAGTAAACAATTACAATAAAAGTAGTGTGAAAAAAGAATTCAGATTTAAATATCGCAATAAAAATTGTAAACGTTCCACCCTTCTCTTAAGTACAAAGTAAGCTATACCCAAAGAACAAGCCCCCACCGCAATGCATCATGGAATTAGTAGTATGTGTTGACTTCGTTCCCGCTAAATTTCAGAAGTACAGGGTATGCGTATATACCTGATGACTCCTGATGTGAGCTTATCTCTTTCCTCGGTTAGCAACATTTCCACTTTCCATATTAATATTATTTTTAAAGTGCAAATTTATCATTCCACATAGACACACTACTTCGCATAAATAAAAGGTATCAAATTGTCCGTGCAACTATTATATGACCGGGCAATTGTAAAGAATAATTACTGTGTTTGGGGATTTCAACATAAATAAGAACGTTTACGTTAGTACTTACTGATGTTAAACAGCTGGCGGACTCAAAAATTACAGCGTGACAGCCAGGCATTTTTAAATTTGTATATTCCATTAATATTGATAATGTATCTTTTTTAATTTATAGTATTTAGGATTTATCTAGCTAACTTTTAAATTTGTATTTTCAGAAAATACCTAATTCTCATTATAATTTTTCTAAATTGGGTTGCAACCCCATCACCACACACACACACACACACACACACACACACACACACTTACTTTACAACTGTTAGAGTAAACACACTGGATATAGTTTTCATTAGGGACCCACATACATCAGAAAAGTACACCCAAAACACAAAGAGGAAATGCGCGCGGTTCAACTTTATTAACAATAGTTTATTATTGTGCAATTTAATGGAACTGCCATATACTGGTTGTCTTAACAGCACCATCTTCCACAAACCTAAAGGTACACTGATTTCTTATTATTACGTTTCAAAACTTTACTTCTCAGGCGGTTGCCACCTTTTCAAATGCCAAATTGGGACAATTGTAGTACAAACATCAGATTTTGCAGGCCAAAACATACCTACGGCCAGTACAAAGGATAGAACTTCACTTTTTTGCCTAAATAAAAGGTTATTCTTGTAGCATTTTAGTTGCTTATTCTGTTTCTTATAACATTTAGGTGTTTCAGATACTTTATGCAACTATTACATAAAATATTGGAAATAATTTTGCCCTAAAATTTCAGGACATTTGCCATTTTTACAATTTTTTTTGCAGGACACAACTGCCCAAACAGGGACTGTCCCTCGCAAAGTGGGACAGGCAGTAATCATATTCTCAGCTGTTAATCTCCATGACATACCTTAAAGTAATGTTTTAGACAGAATGGGGGAAGGATTGAGTGTGTGTGTTTTTCGGCTTTTCCTGGTTAGGGGTCGCCACAACGGAACTCCAGTCCACTAATGATTGGCAGTAGATTTTTACGTGCCAAGTTGCCGGCCCTGACGCACAACCTTCAACTAAGGTACACCCATTCACGCATGTCTCCACACAGAAGACGCTCTAACTGAGAATCGAACAGGACAACGTCGTACTGTGTGGCGACAATGCTACCGCAGCACCACCACCGCAGTGGGAGGAAGGATTGAGTAATTCACCCAATATACTGAGTTTCCTATTTGAATGATATCATGGTGACATGAGTCTCCTAGATAAGTGCTATAACTGTCCTAAGTTTCTTTGACCAGAATGCCCCATTTTACTTCCGTTTCCCTGACCAGAATGTATTATTCTACTTAAAAAAAATAAAACATTTTATTAAATTATCATATTCTAATCTTTAACATGGGTATGTATTTATACATTCATGAGAAAGAAACAGCATACATATACACGTTTTAAGTTTTCATTCACTCCAGCATTATTTAAGTTGCTGACTTCCTACATTCCATCATTCCTTCTGCATATATTGTTTGCAAAAATTGTTTATTTCTGTGAAATTTGGTCCTTCCCTTTTCGAAAGATCCTGCCTCCAGTTATTTTATCTCCTTTAGCACTTCATCCATCTTACAGTATTTGCATTTTTTTCAGGCAGTGATATTAAACTTAGTAAGGCTTTACTTTGTCTAGGTAATTTAAATCATATAGCCCACCTCAAAAGAATCATTTGCTTAAATACAACCATTTATTCCCCGAACTTTTCTGTGAAAGTGCACTGAAGGAATTCTTTTAATCTTCTATATCAGACCATTCCGAAAAACATTTTCCTAATTACCTCTCTTTTCTCCATCACACCTCTAGCATTTTCTGTATACCGGAGGAAAAAATCCTCTGATGTTTATTTATGATGTAAAAATATCTATGCAAAAAATACCTCCATGCAAAAATCATAAACCTTCTGTTTTTTTGTTGCGTAGCTGTGAGTCTTACTTCTTTCTATCGTTCCTTTGTTAATTGCCTTGCTATTCTCTTTTCCCAACCTCCTCTGACAGATTCTCATACTTATCATGCAATATTGTATATGCCCCACTAATTATCCCTTTTTCACAGCAGCTTCTGTTCTATCCTCAATTAAAAACTCTACCACAGCTGGGCTTTCACTTAGCACCCCCATATCCCTTTCTCTTAGCCTATATACACTTTCAATCCCTGAAAAGAAATTCACTCACTAACATGAAGTACAAACCTCTGCTTAGACTCACCCCACTATACTGCCTTTCCCTACCAAGATATTTGTTCCTAATACCTTGGCTCCTTTGCTAATTTTCTGTATAAATTCCAGGCCCCTCTTTCCTGTTTTATATACACAAAGGAAAAGGTCAACACTTGCACCACACCACATGGAACACGTAGCCCTACAGAACACACACCAGTACTGCCTTCACATAAAAATACAAACCACACACCCACCTTCATGGAGGTTCTCAGTAAAAATCTACCCAAACAGCAGAGACCTCCAAGGCAAAAATGCATTTGACCACCACAACACAACACTAATCACGAGACACATAACTCTCCTAAACAGTGTGTCACTCAACCAAAGCCCCTAAGGCAAAACAGCATGCCCAACACACTAGTCATAGGTGACTCAATATTGAGGCACACTGATATCCCACTCAATAAGCTGAATAAGGAGAAAGTAACAGTCAGTCACCTGTCAGGTGTCAGGATCCGCCACATAACTCACGCACTCAGGTCCCTCAACAACAGGTATAAATATGACTCTGTCATTGCACATGTGGGTGTGAATGATCTAAGATGCACCTCCCTGGACTACATGAAAAAAGACATGGAGGAGGTCTCGGATTATATAGTCCAGGCGGGTATGACCCTAGCCCTAAGCAGCCTCCTACTGTCACCCAGAATGATACCACAGTACAAGCAGAAAATGATTGATTTCAACAATTGGGTAAGTTTCTGGTGTCATTCTAAGGGGATCCATTATCTGTCTGCCTGGGATGACATGATTGACAGACCTCAATGCTTTGCCAGAGATGGCCTGCATCTGTCACCCCTGGGCTTCCGGATACAAGCCAAGGCTCTTGCCACCCCTATAGTGTCTTTTTTAAGTGGTGTTTCAAAGACCAAATCAGCACTGTAACAGCTACAAACAAATGCAATCTGAGGGTCATACTGCTCAACGCTAGAAGTCTTAATCTCAAAATGCACTCACTCGAAGCACTCCTTAAAATGGAGGACATCGACATTTGTGCTGTAACAAAGACCTGGTTCAAGGCAGCAGAAAGCACACCTGCACTACCAGGCTATAACTCATTTCACACCTTTTGGCCCCAGAACTTGGACCAAAGCTCCAAAACCGGTGGTGTTTCCATATTCATAAAGGATGCGCACACCTTCAGACGGGTAGCTCAACATAATGCATCAGAGATACTTCAGGTGCAGCTAACATTGGATAATACAGCGATTCAGGTCGTAACCTACTATAGGCCCCCAACTATCACCCAAGACTCACACTCCACATTCCTAAGCACCCTGGAGAATATTAGGGTCCAACTTAACACTCTCATACTGTGCGACTTGAACTACACCTCCATTAACTGGGAAAACTACTCATGTACCAATACACTTGCCCAGTGTTTCCTGGAATTCATTCATTCCAATGCCCTGGACTAGCTTGTTCTTACCCCCACTGGAGGTAGCAACATCCTTGACCTGGTCATTACTAACATGGGCAACCATTGCTCCATACAAATAGTCAACTCCTCCCTGGTTAGATCCGACCACAAACTAATCACCTTGGAAATCCACATCCCTCCCATCCCACCCCACCCGCGCAAAGGTAACTACCATGAAAAACTTCTCTAAAGCTAACTTTGGGCTCCTAAAAAACAGAGGTGGCTAACTTTACGGCACCCATGCAATTGGAGAACAGCTGCATGATCACCAAATCATACACTAATGCCCTGTACAAACACATCCACAAATGCATGGATCTTGCCATACCCAATAGAACTAAGACGGTCTCCTCCAAAAAAAAAGAAGCCAATCTGGTGGTCCCCTGCCTTAAACAAACTTTACAACAGAAGGAGGAAACTGATGCGAAATAAAGTTAATTCCCAAGACTGGAAAAACTCCCTTATCAGCCTCAACAAAAAGTTGAGATCCCTCATCAAATCCTCTAAAGCTAGCTATGAAAACAGAATTGCAGCAGATAGTAAAGACAACCACAAGGCCTTCTATAGTTATGTAAAGAATCTCCACGGAAATACCCACATTTGCTCAGAGCTGTTGCAGAATGGGACCTCCTATACCAAGCCAACAGATTTTGCCAGTATACTGGCAGACAGATTCGGTGCCAACTTTACCCCTCTCTCCCCCACAAAGGACCAATCACAATATAATACCAGTAGATTGCCAGGCACCCAGTATTAGTGCTGCACAGGTTAAAACAGCACTGTCCAAGGCCAAGAATACAGCTTCTATGGAACCTGACAATATCCCTGCCTGTGTTCAACATGAACTACAGAGTGAACTGGCACCTCACCTGTGTGCTCTGTTCAATCACAGCCTGACCTCAGGATTTGTCCCTACCAAATGCCGCACTGCTACAGTCATCCCTCCCCACAAAGGAGGAGTGACTACAGACCCTGGAAACTATCGCCCTATTAGCCTGACAAGTCTGATATGCAAAGCTATGGAACGCATCATCATGGACCTAATAAACAAGGATATAGGGGATCTCCAAACTCTGGATCCCACACAGTTTCATTTTGTGAAGGGTAGATCATGCTTGCTCAACCTGGGCGACTTCTTTGAGTCAGTCACCAGAGCTATGGATGAAGGCAAGGTGGTTCATACAGCCTTCCTTGATCTGGCCAAGGCCTTTGATAGCATTCCCCACTCAGGAATCATAGAAAAACTCACTAAGCTAGGCATCAACCCCTATATCACTAGGTGGTTTGCAAATTTGTTCACAGAACCCACAGTGTGAAAGTAGCTGACTCCAAGTCAGACTGCTGACCAGTCACGAGTGGATTCCCACAGGGTTCAGTCCCGGGTCCTCTCCTGTTTGGTATCTACTTCTCTGAAGTCCAGGCCAACACGAATAGACTCTAGCTGACAAAGTTCACAAACGATTGCAAGGTGGGAGTCATAATTAACTCCCCAAGTGATGTTGACATCCTACAGAAAGGCCTCACTGAGACCAATGACTGGTGTCAGAACCACGGCCTTAAGCTCAATGCCAAAAAATCATCATCCCCTTTGGGAAAAGCCCGGTTCCCATGAATTACCACATCAATGGTAGTCTAGTGAACATAGAGGGCGTCATAAGAGATCTGGGAACACAGGCTGACAGCAACCTCTCTTTTGACCACCACATTGCCACTGTGGTCAGAAAGTCCTTCTATGTGGCACATCACATTACTAAGGGCTTTGCATCCCGGAAGAAAGAGGTCATTGTGTCTCTCTAGTCTTCCCTCATTAGGCCAATCACTGAGTACAATGCCCCATTTGGCATGTACCTCACTAGACACCTGCAACAACTGGAGAGGCTGCAAAAGTACCTCACAAAGAGGATCTTAGGCCATAAACATTTCTCTGTCTCATATTGCCTACTTAGCGGCGATCTCTGCTTGACTTACAAAGCCATGTCTGACCCATCTCTGTTAGAAATGCTATATCTAAAGAAATCCCAATCTGATTCTGATGATGTCAATGGCTTAAGGCCGACGAAAGCGCTCTATAAACTGTGGTTGGTGTGGACTAATTTGTTCTTGGTTTCTGTCACCTTCTGCATTTATATATATATATATATATATATATATATATATATATATATGATTTACTTTCATTTGATCGACTAACATGAATGAGTAAACTCTACATCAAAAATGGAAACACCAGCTTCCTAGTACACATGTTCCAAGGTAGCTTCTCGGCACATACAAATGTTACTTAAAAAAGTATACAAAATCTATCTATGTGGGGGGCACACCTCATTAACTCTAAAATTGCACAATCCATGGGAGAAAATGGAATACATATAAAATATTCTGGATGATTGTTATTATTTTCTTTATAGACTTTCATCTCAAATCCTAGTATCCCCTTATATATCGAACCTCTAATTTTACTGTAACACTTTCCCACTTTGAATTATAACCTTCTGCTTAAGTTATGTATATGAGCTTTAAATGTGCAGTTTTAAAGTAACCCTACAAATTAGGTAACCCTAAACTCCCTTGTTCTACAGGGAGAATCAACTTATCTCACTTAATTCTTGCAATCTTTTCCTCCCAGATAAGTTACCTCATCTCTTTATTAATTATCAACTACAACCTGTATGTAAGACTAAGGAGGCTAAAAGCATTTTCTTGAATCTTACTATCCATATCCATAATCATGAGCTTCCAGTTTCTGAACTATTGTATTGTCTTTTGTTTGCCTTCTTTCCTTATAGCCATAGCTGCCATAACACTGTCCTTTTCAGTCCATACACCTATATACTTCATCTCTTCACGTCCGCATAAGTGTAGGTATTTCTGAACCATTTCTCGCTCAGGTCCATAGTTTACCACTATAGCCTTTGGTTTATCTTCATTTATTCATATCCTGAAAATATATGAAACTGTCTAAAAATGTTCCTCAACAATGAAACATCTCTTTCTGGAATTGTCAAGTAGAAAAATAATATCAACTGGAAATAAAGCTATCTTTTCTTGAGGACCATACCAGTTAAATTACTGAATTTCTGAATCTCTTGAATCCCTTTTTTATTATTATTTTTTTTGCCATTGGTATATAAAACAAATGCCAAGAAAAGGGGCATCCATGTATGGTTTCACTGCTCAAACCTAGGTTTTCAGAAAGGAACCTTCCCACCTTAATTCTTGCCATATAACCTTCATATGTCCTCCTTATTAACACTATTATTATATCAAAGAATGCAAATGCTTCCCCCGTCCTACTTACACAGTGCAAGCTTACTCTATCAAATGTGCTCTCTGTGTCAAGACCTGCAAACAATAGTGGTATTTTCTCACACCTTGCTTCTGTCCAGATCATCGTTGTTCTTTTAATGTTGTGAAATGTTTGACTCCTCTCCCCAAAACCTGACTGATCCATACCTTTTAACTTTGTCAAAATCATTTCCTTTCTCTTAGGTAGAACAGAGATAAGCACTTTCTGATAATGGTTTTAAATTAAAATGGGTGTATATGAAGCTGTGTCTGAAAGGTCTTTATCCTCTTTGAGTAATACAGCCACCACAACTTTCTTCCAGTATGTAAAATACTGTTAAATAAAACTTTCCAGATCTGCATAATTTTCTTCCCTCGTAAATTCCAGTTTTCCATAGGAATATGGTCTGTTCCTGGAGACCTCCTTGTTGATTGAATATATGTAATCATTTTTATCTCACATTCTTCCCATCTTAGCTCTTAATTGATCAGTATCATCTTCCCATAACTTTGTCATAATCAAGTCTTCCACAAATTTTTTTTCTTTGTAGCTTTTTGAATTTTCCCATTCCTCTGCTTCATCTAAATTTTCATAACATTTCCTAAATATCTCTTGCACCTCTATAGGATCTTGGATTATTTTTTTTGTCATTGGCTCACTAAGTTTAACTATAACTCTTAATACTTTCCCTGAACTATCCTGTTGTGCTAAAAGTTTTTGCGCGCCAGAGTTGTTATCAAAATAGCTAGTAAACTTCAGCCCTTCTAATTTCATACATATTATCCAAATACTACCATATTTTCCCATTAGCACTCAGCAGTTGATCCTCTTGTGGTTCTGTGACATCTCCCTTCAAGTATAATACTTTAACCATTGCCACTGCATCTAAATAGTTCCTCTTACTTCATTCCCATCCATCTCTTTCTCCTCTTTCTCTTTCTCTTACACCTACCATATTTTGAAACTAAGTTTTCATTTTATTGCATTCATTGCCTATCTCTTCTGAAGTAATTACATTCTTCCCTAATAACTTTTTAACAATATCCACTACATATTCCTTAATTTCCTCTTTTTTAATAGATAAGAAGGACAGTGCCAATGTCCGATTTTTGCATTATTACCATACATCTTTATCTTAATTGGTGTTGCTACATGATCTGATTTAGTTATTGGTTAGGTCTTAAAGCCTCTGATTAAATACACATTCTCATGTGAAATGTAATTTGTCTCCACCCTAGCCCAGCTACTATCTCATGGGGAATAAAAAGTAAATTTTGTCTGGGTTCCTGCTACTAAGTTCACATCTTCCATACCAATTATTCTCAAATACTTCTTCAGAAATCCACCCTCTTTTGTTATATGCTCCTTTTTAGGCCCCCAAATACATCCTCACTATTGAAAATCAGCATCTATTCCTTACCCATAAATGATATTCTCTGTTAAAAGCTTAATGTTGCCCCTCAAATTCTCCTAACCTCCATAATAATGATTTAGGTGGAATATAAATTCATACCAATGTAATCCTCTTCCCCTACCAATAACACCTTAGTACCACAAATCTATTATTATTATTGGAGGGAATTCAGTAAAGCCTACACTATTTTTTTTGTGTACGCATCGCTCGGCGATGCGTACACGAGAGCATACGCAAACAGGCAAAGTTCCGTGTAATGCAACTTACCTAATAAGCGGGTGAATCTTATGCAAATGACCCAGGTGGAGCTTTCCAGCAAGCAAAAAGGCATCTGTGTAGACCCCGTGTCCATAGTGTACATTAGACAGAAGGGGATGTAAAACATCAGAAGTATGGACATAACTCCCCAGTAAAAATGAGAACACATACATATGTTCAAAATTTACATCGTAGTTGTTTGAAAAAGGAGGGGAATAAGTAAAAAAATTGATTTATTTTGAAAAAGGAAGGGAATAAGTAAAAAAAAATTTTTTTTTTTATAATTTCGGCATGTTTGCGTTATGCACCACAATGCACAAACATGCTTAATTGAAAATTAAAAAAAAATAGGGGAAAAAAAAGCATTTTATGATATTTGTCAGAAATGTTTTATAGGATGTTGTGTCCGGTCCATACAGTGGTGCAGTGATGCTGTTGCCTAGGTCATTCGGCTATGAACTGTGTAGTTTCTAGGCTGTCCGCACAGATATGTATGCAAATGAGGTGGCTGTCTTGAATAGCAAAAAGGAGTAAGCGTGTCTACATATCCACTAAGTGTAGGCTGCCACAACATGTTGATATTTCCACTCGATGGGTCTGTCCATTCATTTTTAGGATTAATTCCCGCTGCACATTTTTCAGCTGCACACTGCATAGCTGAGCGTGTTCAAGCAGAAAGACCACCCAGGTCACAGTGATGACATATGCAGGAAGTAATTAAAAATGGATATATTTAATTATTGATTTTTTGACTTTTGTATAAGATATGCTTTGCAGTGCTGCACATAGCTTAATGTGTTAACGTGGCACACTACCCACATGACAGTGATGACATAGGCAGCAATGAATGGAAAGCAGATATATTCAATGAATATTTACTAGTGTGTATAAGCTATGCTGCGTGGCACATAGCACCGTGTCATGCAATAAAGTAGAGCTATTAAATGATGTTAATTAGAATCTAGGGAGGTGGAATGCATAACAATTATCCAGTCACACATTGTGGACCTACAGCAGAACTGTATAAATTATGCATACACCCTACATTCTGATTTCTCCCCAGTACTCTGGATGATTGAAGTACAGACTTGGGAATTTAACTCAGATGATGCTCGGGGCTGCTGCAGTTCTGCTAGATCTGTATGTGCTAGATGCTGAAGTCAGTGCTGCTGGTGCTGATGACAATAGGCCTAGACTGAGAAGGAGAAGAGTGTTCTTACCAGGTTAACCTTCCAAGAGATACATGAGCTGGAGATTGCAGAGTGCTACAGAGTGAACAGGGACTTACTGTATTACATGAACTCACCGAGCTCTGCTACCCTTAACTCAGAGCCAGAGGCAACAGAGTGGGCCCATCTCAGTGGAAACAAAAGTATGTGTAGCCCTTAGGATACTAGCTACAGGTACTTTTCAAAGACCAAATGGGGACATGATTGGGGTATCACAGACATCTGCATCCAGGATACTCCACCAGTTCCTGGATGCTATGATATCACATGCCAGTGAGCCAATATATTTTCCCCTCTCTCCTGAGGTGAGGAACATCAATATACAACACTTCTACCATATAAAACACTACACTAATGTACTGGTTGCCACAGATTGCACTCCTGTACACATCAAGGCCCCACCTGGTGAGCAGGGTAGAATCTCTTTTAACCGTTAGGGGTACCACTCCATCAACTGACAAGTCATGTGCAATGCCCAGGGGATTATTCTGAATGTGTGTGCTGGCAGCCCTGGTAGTTATCATGACTCCCATATCTGTCACACATCACAACTGTACCAGATATTTGCTAGGAGGACATCTCACACAGCCATTTACTGGGGTATGCTGGCTATACCCTGCAACCGTGGATGATGACATCCACCAGAAATACACACACACCCACAGAAGAATGCCATAATGAGGCACACACACAAACTAGAAACATCATAGAGCATGTGTTTGGGCTTTTGTAATCACAGTTCCAGTGCCTAGATACATCTTGTGGAGCCTAGCAGTACTCTCCAATCATATGTGCATATATATTCAAGTATGTGCTGTGCTACACACTATCATCCTGCAGAAACAGCTGCAACAGGATCAGCTAAGGGAAGGGATACACAGCCCCTCACCAGTGCCTAGGTCACGACAGCCACAGTCACAGGAGGACTCAGAGGAGGAACCCCCTACTGATGTCCCTGTAGGCAGACGCAGTCGTGCTCACTACACCCTGGCTTTGGCTAAGAGGCAATACATAACATAGTCACTGACAACCTAGGGACTGACAGCTTACAACTACTCACATACAGAAATTAAAAATGATGGCGGGCAACCTACACATCCTGTACCTACCCATGTATTGGCTGTGTACGGCTTGCATCTGACAGAGTCTGCCCTGAGCTACAGTTGTGTCACCTGCTGCATTTGCAAGGTAAGTCTGTAACCTACACAATGCTTGTAAGGATTATTATGATATGGCATTGTATGTATGTATCTGCTACATTATGCAAGTACATAGAGTGGGCTACTTGGACAGAAATAACATCCACATGGGACTACATATACCTATTCCACTATCGTGTTTCCATTACTATCCACTAGGCCTCATGCATGGAATATTCATGCAGTCCTACTGCAACAGATTACTGGTACATCGATCAAGGGAGATGTTAGCCAGTGGAGTGACATGATAGTCAGACTATTGTGTATCCCGGCAGAACATGTGGTGGTGTTCCACCACCCCCAACACAGCAGTGTTCCCTTGTACCTGCTGTAACAAAAACTCATCAATGGTATATCAGCATTCCAGGCAGTCTCAGGATAATAAAGTAGAACTTGACCATACACTGTATATTTTACTTAATGCAGGAATAGCAATGTACATATTTATGCAGTTGATTGTGTGATGAATGATCTCTGTCCGTCAAGCAGCCTGCGTGGCTCAAAGGACTAGGGCAATTAGCTTGTGTGATGTGAGGTATTACTTTGTGTATTACAGCAAATGTGTATGGTGTAATATTATTAACCTCTGTCACATATTAAGATGTGGGCTGAAGTCAGGTTATAACCAGTGGAAATCCTACTGGGCATGCTCATACACTTAGTTAAGCAGAGCTCAATTCAGTTGCTCCTCTCTCAAAATGACTTCTTATATGTAGATATGTCTACAGATACATACATATATGTATACATATCTGTCTGTCTCTCTCTCTCTCTCTCTCCTTATAGATACATTATCTATCTCTATATGTGTATGGTGTGTGTGTGTGTGTGTGTGTGTGTGTGTGTGTGTGTGTGTGTATATATATATATATATATATATATATATATATATATATATATATATATATACATACATACAGTGGATATAAAAAGTGTACACACCCCTGTTAAAATGCCACATTTTTGTGATATAAAAAACGAGACCACAATAAATCATTTCAAAACTTTTCCCACCTTTAATGTGACCCGTACAATTCAATTGACAAACAAACAAATCTGTTATGGGAAAAATATTACAAAAAAGTACAATAAGCTGGTTGCATAAGTGTGCACACCCTTAAACTAATACTTTGTTGAGGCACCCTTTGCTTTAATTACGGCATTCAGTCTTCTTGGGTACACACCTGCCATCAATTTAAGAGACTGATTAATGCCAGATAAAGTTTAGCTGTCCTAGAAGGATTTTCCTGACATTTACTCAGTTGCCTGCTACAGCAAAAGCCATGCTTCACAGAGAGCCTACAAAGCATCAATGGGATCTCATTGTTGAAAGGTATCAGTCAGAAGAAGGGTACAAAAAATTTCCACAGCATTGGATATACCATGGAACACAGTGAAGACAGTCATCAAAAAGTGGAGAAAATATGGGACAACAGTGATGTTGCAAAGAACTGGACGTCCCTCCAAAATTGATGAAAAGACAAGATGAAAACTGGTCAGGGAGGCTGCCAAGAGACCTACAGCAACACTGAAGGAGCTGCAGGAATGTCTGGCAAGTACTGGTTGTGTACTACATGTGATAACAATCTCCTGTATTCTCCATATGTCTGGCCTATGGGGTAGTGTTGCAAGATGTAAGCCTTTTCTTACACAGAAAAACATCCAGGCATGGCTGAAATTTGAAAACAATACATCAAGTCTCCCAAAAGCATGTGGGAAAATGTGTTATGGTCTGATGAGACCAAGGTTGAAGTTTTTGGCTACAATTTCAAATGGTACATTTGGCACAAAAACAACACTTCACATTACCAAAAGAACACCATCCCCATGGTGAAGCATGGTAGTGGCAGTATCATACTTTGGGGTTGCTTTTCTTCAGCTGTAACTGGGGCTTTAGGCAAGGTGGAGGGAATTATGAGCAGTTTCAAATACCAGTCACTTTTGGCCCAAAAAACTTTCAGGCGTCTGCTAGAATGCTGAATATGAAGAGGAATTTCACCTTTCAACACGACAATGACACCAAGCATACATCCAAATAAACAAAAGAATGGCTTCACCAGAAAAAAATTAAAGATTTGGAATGGCCCAGCCAGAGCCCAGACCTAAATCCAATAGAAAATCTGTGGGGTGACCTGAAGAGGGCTGTGCACAAGAGATGCCCTCGCAATCTGACAGATTTGGAGCACTTTTTCAAGGAAGAGTGGGCAAATATTGCCAAGTTAAGATGTGCCATGCTGATAGGCTCCTACCCAAGAAGACTGAATCAAGAAGACTGAATGCTGTAATTAAATCCAAAGGTGCATTAACAAAGTATTAGTTTAAGGGTGTGCACACTTATGCAACCAGCTTATTGTACGTTTTTTATTTTTATATTTTTTCCCCGGACAGATTTGTTTGCTTTTCAATTGAATTGTACAAGCTTTAGGTCACATTAAAGGTGAGAAAAGTTTTGAAATGATTTATTGTTGTCTCATTTTTTTATATCACAAAAACCTTGCATTTTAACAGTGGTATGTACACTTTTTATATTCACGATATATATATATATGGGTCTACTTCACTTGACCTAAATTTCATTTGACTGGCACCCATTTATTTATTTATTTTATTTTATTTTACATTTGTTGACCGGGATAGTCCGACTGGATACATGTCCATTTTCAGCGGAGTCCCGGGGAGAAAAGCTCCAACAGGGTTAAAATGACATATTATTAAAAAGACATGGAGACAATTACATATTAAAAAGACATAAAGACAATTACATAGTTTTTTTTAGATTATTACAAAGGAAGCTACATTTGGTTACATTTCATTATATTCAGTTGAATTGACACTTGGTTGACTATGACAATAATTCCCCACTTGTATGTGGAATTCCTCATGGTAATCTTAGTCTGGGTTCATACAAGGACAAAGCCAGTGCGATTTATAGTGGATTTTTAGTTCTTTTTTGAATAGAGCTAGTGATGGTAAAGACGTTAGCATATTTGGAAGAGAATTCCACACCTTGCCAATAACATTGGAGTACAATGTATCCCCACCTAGGTTATGGGACTTGCTAGTTTGTATTAGGAGCTTGTCAGATGAGTGAAGAGAACTTAGGTTGGAGTAGGGGGTTAGTATGTTTTTTAGTGCAGGGGTGTTCTCTGGATGTTTCAGGATTTTAAAGGCTTCTATGAGTTGGTATTTCAGGAGAAGATTAGGGAGTTCTAGCCAGTCAAGTTTTTCAGGTTAATACAGTGGTGTGTTCTATAGGGTAGGGCAGTGATGAATCTAGCAATGTGGTTATAACAAGTGGAGAGACGATTGAGGTCCGATTTGTTGAGGTTCGTAAGGATGGGGGAGGCGTATAGTAGGGTGGATAGGAGGTGTGAGCGGGCAGTAGCTAGTCTAGCGGCTGGAGTTAGGAACGGTTTTAATCTATATAAAGACCCTAGTTTTTTGTTTACCATTTTAATAGTTTGGTTGATGTGGGTGTCAAATCGCAGTTTATTGTCAATGTTTACTCCTAATAGTTTAGCGTTGGTAGAAGGAGAGATAATAGTACCATTGTTGGATTGAATAGTGAATTGTGTGAAAGGTGTTGGGTTGGTTGGGTGAAAGAGAAGTAGTTGGGGTTTTTTTGGGTTTAAGATGAGTTGATGGTCAGTTAGCCAATTTTCAACTATAGTAAAGCAGTGTTGGGTAGTTGTTAGAAGGTTATCAAGGATGGGATTAGAACAGATGAGAGTTGAGTCGTCTGCATATTGGATGCAGGTGGCTTCGGGGATGACTGAATGGAGGTCGTTTATGAATATTGAGAAGAGAAGAGGTCCTAATATGGACCCTTGAGGTACGCCTATGCTGTTTGGTAGTAGGCAGGAGAGCTTGTTCTGCCACATAACTGCCTGTTGTCTACCTACGAGGTAGGCCTGAAACCAGTTTAGGACTTGGGTGTCTAGATGTAAGGTTTCTAAGGTTTTGAGAAGAAGCTGGTGGTTTACCATGTTGAAGGCTTTCGACATATCTAGAAAGAGAGCCAAGGAAATATTTTTGTTATTCCGGTTGTGGTTGATTTTCTCGGTAAAAGAGAGGAGGGCAGTAGTCGTGCTATGATGGGGTCTAAAACCATGCTGACAGTCAGTTAGTAGCTTGTTTTGGATGAGATAGGACATTAGTTGGTTATGCACACACTTTTCCATAATTTTGGCAAGTGGTGATAATATGGCTATTGGTCTATAGTTAGAGAGTTCAGTGGATGTACCACCTTTATGAAGAGGTATGACGTGAGATATTTTCCATATTTCTGGGATTGTGGACTCAGTAATGGTTCTGTTAATTAAGATTGAAATGGGGTAGGCTATGACATCTGCAGCAATTTGCAGGTATTCTGCTGGCAGAAGATCAGCTGAGAGGGTAGTTGGCTTTAGTTTTTTCAATCGGGATTGAATGTAGGTGGTGGATATGGGTTGTAGGTTGAAGGATAGTGGAGAATTGGGTGTGGTGTTTTTTGGGGTGGTGGAGGGAGCAGGTAGCTGGTTGGCTAGTGACTGGATGGTTTCGGTGAAGAAGGTATTAAAGTTGTTGGCTACTTCTTCTTGGCTCTTGTCAGATAGAATTTCTGGGGTGGGAGTGGTGGATTTTCCTGGTTGGAGAAGTTTGTTCAATCCTGCCCAGAATTTTTGAGGGTTCTTTTGGTTTTTGTTTTGTAAGTGGTGAAAGTAGTTTTTCTTATCTAGAGCGGTGGCCTTTTTAATTTCATTTCTTATTTGCTGGAAGATGACCCAGTCTAATGGTAACTTGGTGGTACGCCACTTGGTCCATGCTTTGTCTCTGGTTTTGGTCTCTATGGTTAGCCAGGGTGCTATGTGAGTTTTGATTCTAGATACCCTTTTTGGAGCATGAGAGTCCAGTATGGTAAGGAATGTTTCATTAAAATGTGAGACTGCCTCATCTAGGGGAAGGAATTTCAATCTTGACCAGTTACAGTATTTAAGTTCCGTGTTAAATTTTATTGGGTCAAATTTTTTTTTGTTTCTGATTGTTCTATACACTGGCATGCTAGCATTGGTTGTATTATCTTTCAAAATGTATGTAAGCATATGATCACTAAGATCATTGGGGAGAGTCCCCGGAGTATATTTTTGGGGGTGCTCCTTGACGAGCATCCAGTCAAGTATGCTTTCTTTTTGCTTATTATTGCCTAGTCTGGTGGTAGTGGTTATAATCTGAGTGAAACCATGGAGATTTAAAGAAGTAGGATTGGACTGTGCGGAGCATTGGTTCCAATCAATGTTAACATCTCCCAGGACTATTGTTTCTTGTAGATAGTTGTTATCTATCCAATTTAAGATGGCTTCTAAAGTTTCGATGTTGTTCCCTGGGGGTATATAGATAACTATTAGGTTTACACTTTTTAGTTTATTTAGTTGTATTTTTAGAGCTAATATTTCAGCATTAGCAACCTGCGGTGGTTGTTTGGGGTTAGTTAGGATGTTTAGCGTATTTTTATAAAGGACAGCTATCCCACCTCCCCTTTTCTTTATACGGTCAGCTCTGAATATGTTAAACCCAGGTGACATTATCTGACTGTCTTTGGTTGATGGTTTAAGCCATGTTTCAGTTAGACACATGATGTCAGGTAGATAGGTTGCTAGCATGGCATGAAGGTTGTGTACCTTGTTGTTCAGACTTCTTATGTTTAAGTGACAGATGAGTAGAGAGTTAGCTGGTCTAAGGCAGAGTGGATGTTTTGTGGGCTCTGTAGGGCTGATAGGGCCTGGGTTGGGATGGATGTCTCCATCTTTGGTGATGTTTTTCCTTAGGGATGCTATTAGTTTTAGGACTTTGACTAGTAGTTTTAGACCATGTTTTGTTTTTGTAGTTATTTGGTGTTGTTTATTAAGGTAAGGATCTCTGAGATTTTTTGTTTTGGGGGTTGTTTGGTGGGGGAAGAATTCACCTATTGGTTGAGGGGGGCGGGGGATTTGTGTGATAATTTGGATAGTGGAAGCCTGATAATGATAGGTGCTCATAGCTTGTTAAGAGGTAGAGTATCACAATGAGTGGTAGGATAAGTAGGATAATTATCCCTGTTGGCCTGGGCATAGTGATAGGGTGCAATGGGGTGGTGTGGGTGGGAGAGGAAGTGTAGTGGGTGGGAGAGGAAGTAGGAGTGGCCAGGTGGCTATAAATCTAGAGGCAGTGGGGGCGGGTGGGATAAGGGGGCAGGGTGGGGAGCGGAGCGAGCCCGAGCGAAGCGGAGCGGGGCAAGCCCAATCTCGGAGTTAGTAGACTTCAGGTGAATAAGTCCTTGTTTATTTTGTAGCAGTTGTACAAGCCTAGACTGTTTTCAGGCTCTGCCTACTACAATTTGGAGAGATAGTACCAGGTTTAAGGTAAAACTAAACTAAAGATAGAATTGGGTTAGCTGCTGTGTTTGAACCCTATAGTTGGCTTGGCTATAGTAATTGCAGTTAAGTTTTTTAGGTAACAGTTTTTATTAACCTTAGTCTGATTTTGAGCTGGCGATGGGGCTGATACTTTATCTGTGCGTTCGCACTCGGTCACGCGGTCTTGCCTTGGGCAGTAGAGTTTCTACCAGGTAATGGAGTACTGGGCAGTACCTGAATGGAGAATATGATGTATTAAGTTAGCAGCATTTCAATTAGAATATTTCCAAGTAATGTGTTAAAC
>NC_056741.1:1232589981-1232649981 GCF_019279795.1 Protopterus annectens
TTAAAAGGAAAATGTTGGAAACGAATACTGGTAATGTGAGAGAAGGTGGAAATGAGATGAATATGATCAGCAGATCAAAGGAACACAGTTAAATGTAAATCTGAGAAACACTTAGAAACAGAAGATGAACAGTTTGAATCAGGTGTCAGAATGATTGCTGGAAACCAAGAAACTTAGGGCCTTTGAAAGTGTATGGTTTTCCTTGGACAGGATGAGAGAGGGAGAGGCATCACCCATAGGCCAGCTGCAGCACTCGGCAGAGTAGAAAAACTTACCAACTTATGCATGCTATCCTATATCCAGCCAGAACTCTGTACCGTCAAGTCTGATGACACTGCTTGAACCCCATCTTACTTTTTTTCCTCCCCCTCCACACAGTGAGCCACTGCCACCAGCTCCTGTCCTCATTCACTGGGTCTACTGGACCCAATTTATCCTACCTCAGGTTTAACCCAACCAATGTTTGGGGCCAGTGAGGGGATTGAAGATGTTGGTATAGCATTATACTGTTGCATTATACTGTTGCTGAGGAGCATCTCCTAACCTCCTCCCACCCTGCAGTAACCTTGTAAGCTATGCAAATGCTGCCTGCTTCTGTTTATGTGCAACCTCCTGAGCAAAAGGTATACCACTTGCAACAAGGAGCTCGCCCGGCTCTTAATTACAGAGAGTCTAGGCAGCCTCCCTCCCACTAAGATGGGTGAGCCAGCATCAGCTGTCATCCTCCCCTCTACTGGGTCCATTCCATATCCATGCTTCTAGTCAAACCTTGGTTCTCTAGAGTGCAGTAAAGCCTTTATCCCTCTGCCCATTGGGGGTGGACTGAACCTCATCTTACTTCTTAAGCTGTATCCCATCACACTGTCACCTTGGCATTTCTTGTGGATCCACATCATATCTCTTCTTCCTTTCCTCTTGGCTGAGAATCAATTTAGCTTGCCTAACCTTTCCATGTATTTTTCTGAATTACCAAGGTAACCCTTCTGTGCACACCTTTGACCAGCCTTCTCTCTTTCATCTTGCCCAGGCCCCAAAAATTAACAAAGTACTCTAACTGTGGCCATGACCTGGGATCTGTAATGGCTTTAGACAGTCTGTCTGCTGATGAAATCTATTTGACTATGGTTACAAGACAACACTTTACATGTTCTAGCCACAAATTTATCAATTTGCACGTGGATGCTCATTTTTGGAATTAATATCTAACAGCCAATGCCCAGATGGTACTCCACTTAGAGGTCATCTTAGCCCATACAAAGTACTTTACACTTTCCTGCACTGATCATTTCTCACTTCTTGGCTCACTTTGCCAGCCACTTTTTAATTTCATTTGATCTACCTTATGGCCCCCTCTACACCCAACCGATCCATTTATTCATCCTACAGGTCAATATCCAGACCAATTTATTCCCAGTCTAAGAGCTCTATAGCCCATTCATTCTTGGACTGGGTCAGGAGCCTTATAAAAGCCCATTCCATTCTCAATGGGAGGCAGGTGCTAGGGAGTGGGCCAGTACTGCTAGTCACAAGAATCTCCCTGCTGTCTAGACCTAACCCCTCCTTGAAGCGCCCACAATTACTGATACCTGGGAGATTGCATGTGTATGGATCTAGGACTATTGAATGAAAGTTCAATAGTCCGAATCCACAATCACTGAACACACTTTAACGAAAGCACTTTCACCAAAAAAGCACTTTCATTAAAGTGTGTTAAAAAAACAAAAAACACTAAATCTACTTTTATGCAGGGGGTAAGCCCCCCTGAACCCCCACACCCCCCTACTTTAATATTCTCACTCTGAGAACAAACTACAGTGAGGAAAAGGGACTACTCCCTTATCCACACCATAGTATGACCTCCGCAACAGGCATACTTACATGAAAGTGCTTCTTTGGTGAAAAGCACTTTTGCATAAGTATGCCCGGCCGATAGTGATTCGGTGATGTCGTTCGGGGATCAGTACAGATCCAGTGTGTATATGCATATAACCAGACTCCCTTGTTTACAAGTAGCATGGCATCACAGCAGCCCTTAGTGCTGTATACTATGTCCAGCAATCTTGTTGGGATCAACATGGCAGAAGGATGAACTATCTTCCTCTCCCCAGTACGTTACTCCAACCTCCCCAACAGTTTCTTTCAGCTTCCTATGCCATAATCCAAGCCTGGCCATCTAAGGTGCAGTTAGGGCTTTATACCTCTATGCCACAGACAAGCTCTCTTCAGGTCCATTTGAAGACTTCATAGGAAGTTACTAGGCTATTGGCCCCGAGGCCCTTATAAGCCTAGCCATGAATTTAGCCCATGTTCCAACAAGTCAGCACCCTAGGGACATAGGTGGAATCCCAGGGGTGTATTTTCTGTTCCCTATCCAGTTATCCAGGTTGTGCTTACAAAGGTTTAATGAGGTACTCTGCTTTATGTGGAGTGGGAGCCTATTCCACAAAAGGGTGAGCCTCTGGAACACAAATCTGTCCCACCAACAAGTCCTATTGATGTCAGACCAGGCTGAGGTCTCATGTGCGGGTTGCATGAGTGGAGCTAGACTTGCAGATGTGCAGTCCCATTAGGGCAGGGTCTGAGATAACGTTGTATGCCAGGCAGAGGTCACCTCAGAGTCTGCAGGAGACCAACTAGAGAGAGACGAGGCTTTTAGCCTGTGAAGGGTAGATGCCCGAGGCCCTGGACACTCTGGGTGAGGAATCTGTGGTCTCTCCAACTGCTGCATATGCTTTGTGAGGTACATGCTAAAAGGGGTACTGTATTCATTAAGTGGTCTTACAAGATAATCTAGTAAATTAATGACCACCTTGTCCCTGGAAGAGATACCCTTATCAATGAGGTAGGCCATATACAAAGCTTTCTGTACAACAGAGGCAATATAGTGGTCAAAAGTCAGTTGGCTATCAACCTGGGTTCCCAAGTCCCTCACAACTAACTATGTGCTTAGCGCCCTATCAATGTGATAATTTGTGGGGGGTGTCATTCTCCCCAAAAGGGATCATAGATTTCATTGACATTCAGTCGGAGGCCATGTTTCTGGCACCACTCATTTGTTTGGGTGAGACCCTCTTGGAGGATGTCCACATTAGCAGGGGAATTGATGACAACACCCAGCTTACAGTCATCTGAAAACTTGGTACGCCACAGCCCACTAGATTTGGCCTGCAACTCTGAGAAGTATATCCCAAACAGCAGAGGGCCCAAGACCAATCCCTGGGGTACACAGCTTATGGGTCTACTACTGGAGAAGACTTCCCCTATTTTGACTAGGTGAGTTCCATCAGTGAGCCAGTTTGCTACCCATCTAGTAACATATGGACCGATGCCCAATTGAGAGGAGTTTATTATACCCAAGTGAGGAACAGTATCAAAGGCCCTGGCCAGGTCAAGGTAGGCAGTGTGCACCATCTCCCCCTAATCTCTGGCCTTTGTGACCATCTCAAAGAGGTCGACCAAATTTAACAGGCATGACCTCCTCTTAGCAAAACCAAACTGTGTGGGATTAAGTGTCTGGAGGTTGCCAATGTCCTTGTTAAATGAGGTCCATGATAATCCACTCCATAGCCTTGCAGATCAGGCCAGTTAGGCTGACGGGTCTACAATTTGCTGGATCAGTGGACACTTCACCTTTGTGCAAAGGGATAACAGTAGCAGTCACCCACTAGAATGGGACAAAGCCAGTATTCAAGGCTTTCTTACTTTATGGTCAGCAACAAACAGGATGGATCCTGTTCTCTGAAATGCTCATGATGTCTGATAAGAAGAAGATGCCAAACCGAAATAAACCCAGATTTATCACACAAGTACTCTACTTCACCACCTTCCTTTCCTTTGATATGGTTCACCTCACTTTCTGCTCTTTGCTTCCTATCATCAACCCACTCTTCTACCCATTTAAACAGTTTCTGATTTTCAAGTTACTTCATTCTGACATAGCCTGAATGGAATCAAGGTACTTGAAATTGTCTGGGTCTCCTTTGCCAAGTTCTAGCACAACTTACTCATAAAACATTACCCTACAAGCGGTTATCTTCCAAGGAACAAACTAGTCTTACCCCCAGTATTATACTTTCCTTTTCTTGCTACTGATGCCAACTTTATGGGTCTATCTCAGCAAGATGGCAGCTCTGCAACCTAGCCTAGTGCAGTGCACGTGCTTGAACATGTGTGTACATCTGTGTCATTTTTTGCTGTTATTTTACCATGGGACTAAATGTTGACCATATGTTTTTTTTAATTATACCTTGTCAGCTCCAAGTTTTAACTCTGAATAAAATTCAATTACTACCACTGGTCTTTTCAAACCATCACAATTTGGTAATTCCATAATTTAGCTTTCTGGCTAAAATGCTCGATTTCAGCTCCCTTGCAAGGGGGTAATGCAATGCCTAAACTGGGCAGGGATTTTTAATCTGCTGACCTGTTGTGGCATTAATATTATTATTTTACAGCTAGTACATTAAACAGAAAAGGTGGCAAACTCTTACTATTTAAACCCTGGAATGAAAAGTGTCTAATTTGGGAAAAAGAAGACATTTGTTTAAATTAGCCAGAAAAACTCTGGAGTGAAAGTAATTATCTATTGATAAAGTCAAGCCAAACAACCAATGCTCCTCGGCTAGAAGCCCTGCACCAGTACAACACAACTCTGATTAACTTATTTGTCTCTCTGAAGCAAAAGATGTAGCGGGTGACAGTGACATTAAGTAACACTGGTGGAATGTTTCTACTTTTGCACCTTGCATTTTGGTGATTACAGGCAACTTGGAATAGCTTTGATCTTCACTATATCTCATTAGAATTGATAGAGAGAACAGTTTCAGAAGCAGAATCCTCTACCCTGTTGCTTGTTCAGCTAAATCTGCACTGGTGAGTTTCTGTTATCTACGTCACTACAGTTATTAGTATGTCTAGGAAGTCTAGTGCACAGGACTTGCCTGTTCTGCGTACAGTCCCGGACTGCTGCATGCCACATGGCTAAATCCAGTTTGTCAATGACCAGCAATTATCTGAATTTATTGATTTTGCTTAGAGTTATTTTTTTGTTTTTTGCTTTTCCCATCTGTGCCTGCAAAAATCAACCCTTTCATATCAATCTTGAGTCCATTCATTCTTCCAGTATATGGGGAGTCCACAGCAGTAATCATCCAGACAGTCATTGAAGAGTTTGTGCTCCTGCCTGAATGTTTCCCTACATATGTTGCTGAGGTAGTGGAGTGTCTTTGTCCTAATAGCCTGAGGGTCTGGCTTCACCCTATAGCCATCTAAGTTTCAGTACTGGACCTTAAAATGTTCTCATGTAAGTGAACTACAAGGCATCATCCACCCCTTCAAATGTATCATCTCAGATGCAGGCTTAAGTGTGTTCCTACTTTAGCTGTAACCCCACCCCTGAAGGGTGACAGGGACGCTTGTCACCACAACTACTGCACCCTCCCCCTGTGTGCATGCTTGTCACCACTCACGTACTTACCAAGGGCTACCCATCACTGATTTAGCAGTAGAAAGGCCATACCCCCGATTCTTTCCTACTTTTTCATGCCTGCAAGCCTGTGATTACTGATGGCAAGTATAGCACACTGGAACCCCTGCCCGCAAAATGGGAAATTCAGTGTCAGTCACTTTCGCTCCCTCTTGCTCCTAGAACATGGTGATGCAACTTGAACTTGGGTCACCTGAGTTATAGTCATGGCTTCTGGCCCTCTATAAACAAAAAAACAAACACAGAAACACACCAAATATTTAATGACAAATAAAACAACTTATACGGCAAAGCTTTCGAGTTATCCCCTTCCTCAGAGAAAGGGCATAACCTGAAAGGTTTGCCGTACAAGTTGTTTTATTTGCCATTAAATATTTGGAGTGTTTCTGCGTTTGTTTTTTCATTTTTTGTTTTGGCCTCTCCGAATACAGTATACCACAGTGTGTTGTTTTTGTCAAAGTTTTGGCCCTCTATGCCATGACACTGCAAGACTTGTGTAGAACTTCTATCAGTTGCTGTTTGTTACTGGGCATTACATTTAATGCTAAGGATAAGAGAAAGATGCAATATAATTTTCCACCAACTTACTAAGCAGTTACTCCATCTGCTCTTAACGCCTATCCCAGGAACAATCTGAGGGAACTACATTCAATCCTCTAATTATTTTATTACTTTTGTCTTCCAGCAGTATCCTCATTATTGTCATTTACTCAGGCATTATTTTTTTCTGGGAGATCTACATCTGTTTAAATGTTGATCCCTAGGTATATATCACTTGAGGAAATGTTTTCCAAGTGTTAACTTCCAGAATGCGTTTGCCTCAGTTTGAGACTTCAGTAGTAGTACAAGCCATGTTTCACACTAGAGGATGTTTTCTTTTTTCCTGGGGAGTTAGTATATACAAATAAGGCGGTGTGAGGGGAAGTCTACCAGATGGGGATGGGGGACTAACTCATCTGCAAGAAAATGTTTTAGTGATCTTCCCCAAATATATAGTCTGCAACCTTTTCTCCCTCTGAATCCACAACCTGCATCCTGGTGAGTTATGGACCCACTGTTTTATAATTTCATAGGATGTGTCCATCTGGTCTTAATCCAACTGTACTAGGTGCAGAAGTTCTTTAAGGAGCATCTGCTGCAGCCCATAAGGGCACACAGCCTTCTGTGCCATGCCTAAATACAGTCACCTTTTCATGGAAGGCCTCTCTTATGGAGGTTTGCTACAAACCAGAAGTTTGGTGGCTAGACTGGGGTAACTGGTACCTTTCTGACTGTTTCGACCCGCTCATTCTTAGTTTCTAGAGTACCTCTCTCTGACTTTGCAGGGTATAGGTATGTAAATGTTTGGAAACCTTGCCTATTTTGTAGGCAAGCATGAAAACGAGGGCTGGTATCTGCTTTAGTTTTATCTGAATTTCTGGAAAGCAGCAATTGGCCTTGTCAAGGCCATAATGCTGTAGTTGCCTTCACACTCCCTGGGTGAGATGGAATCGGCACTCTTTTACCACTTCATAAGAGAAAGCAGCCTTTACTCTTCTGAGGTCATTAAGGTGGTGTAGTCTAGGGTATATTTTCTGCTGTTACTACCCTCCCACACCATACCATGTATGAAATACAGCTACTTGCAAATACAGGCCTCTAGTGAGGAAGGTATCAGCTATAATTCACATTAAAAAGATATGCAGGTCAGCTTCAACTTCTTGAAGGGTCTGGAGTACAACCACATTCTCACCTTGCTGGACTGCCTTCAGTATGAAGGCATCCTACTTCAATACTAGCTGCTAAGATGAGACGCGAGCCATGGCAAGTACAGTATCCTTGATATATGTCAAATCCTTTTCCCTAACTCTTTGAACCTGCTTTCTTAAATTCCTGCCAGGGGGAGTGCACACACTGCCTCTGCAATGCTGTTTGCAATAACTGACTGTATAATCCCCGCTTGAATCCTTCAAAGTTATACAAGAACTGTGCTTTATATGCTGCTTCAGTGGCTCAGTTGCAAGTGAAGTTGCATCTGGTGGTTGGACCAGGACACATACTATCAAACTCCAGCTAGATGATGTGAAGTTCTCCATCCAGTCAAAAACAATTGCCGCAGAAGCATCTATCATTAGCACTTGCACTGGGTTTACCTATAGGAAGGAAAGACTCATCAAAAGGTTGGCGGGAATGGTGTGCAGTGCCAGAGACCGTGAACAAGGGTCACAAAAACACATCCATGATTGTGTGGTGGCTCTAAAGCCACCGACGTCACAGCCTGCTGCAACACCTGCATGGAAAGGCTGTCAAAGACGCTATGAATATTGTGATAGTCATCAAACTCAGAAGGGGGAGAAGAGTGCCTCTAATGGCCTTCGGAACTTGATACAAATTTGTTCATTAAGAAAGACTGTCTTTTTTGTATGTAATCATTCTGGGTCTGACATGAAGGAGGAGCCTTGGTTAGCATCTTAGAAATAAAAGAGCTGAACTGGCAGTTTAGATGCAAGGTACCTCAACGGTCTTTAATGGACAAGTCTAATACAAAGACTGCCCTTAAAATGATCTAATCACCTTTCCTGCCCATAGGACTGGCCAATCGGGTTTATATTAGGAAAGTGAAAAGATGTTTACGCGAATACATAAATGTCAAACCGTATACCGCGAAGTGGACTTAAGAGCGAAAGTCGAATAGCGCGAAAATGGAAATATCGAATTTCCATGGTTGGCCCGTCTGTGGATTAGCTGCATAAGGTAAGTGTTGGATAGCTACGGAGTTTAGGATAGGGTGTGGGTTAAGGTACGTGCTTAGATAAGTAATGTATGTTAGATTTAGTGTAGGGTTAGAGGTAGGGGTTTGTTAAATGTATGTATGCAGGTTATTTATTTTGTTTGTGTATATTTTTGTAGGGGAAGTGTGTGGTAGTTACGGACGTAAGGGAAGGGTTAAGAATAGTGCATAGTTGTGTATGTGGGGTTTAGTGTAAGGTTAGAAGTAGGGTTTTGTGCTTTACTTTAGTTTAGAAGTAGGGTTTGGTTAGTGTATGTATGTGGCTTATTTATTTTATTTGGGTAGGTAGTATATAGCTACTGGTGGGGTTGGCTGACTAAGACAGTTCAATTTTTTTTCCCGCTGTTTAGTGCGTTCGGGATTTTCGTGGTTCACGGTATAAGGGTCGATGTTTTGGTATTCGCGCATAGGGTTTTTCGCTTTCATAATATAGACCCAGCCAATCTACCACCACCACCAGTTCTGAAATATTTTTGGATGTTTACTGTAAAGCTCGCAGTCACTCCTCATAAGTCCTTGAGGTGCTGGCTCCTTGCCCTACTATTTTTTCAGAAACTAGCATAAACATCTCAGCCTTGTCACAAATCCAGTGTCAGCCTTTATTCTTTTAATGGGTAGTATATTTGTACAGTTTATGTACAGTCTACATGCACTTTATCATACATATTTTAAATGCATTCTTAACGGTTACATTACATACAAGTATAATGTATTTTTTCAAAAATATATTTTTAGTAAAGGTCAAACTGTGTTCATTTTTAGTTGACTGACTTTCAAACCTCACATGATTTTAATTATTACTTAAGTATATATCTTATTAACCTTTCAGTCATGATAAAGTCTCAAAAACTGGAGAAATGAAAGCACTCAACAATTTTTAATATTAAAGGTTACCTTTTGAATGTACAGTATGTTTTGTTGTTTTTATTGTTTTACATTTACAAACTTTAGTCACATTCTACTGTCCTCCTTGTTTTTGGATAAAAAAGCAATGTTGGTGAAAGCCTTAGCTGGTAATATACTAGACACATGACCACTTTCTTTATACATTAAATGCAAGATCTGATTAACAGCAGCAAGGACTGAAATATGAAATCTGCAAGCAGTAAAAAGAAACTGGTAGGATGAGGCATAATTATTTCTGCAATTTATGCTGATGTCCACCATTGCAGGATTTTAATGAAAAAGCACAAAATTCTGAACACTGGACAAAATATGCTCACCCAAGAGCCCATCAAAGATGGTCTTCAACAAAAGATCATTAGTTTTAACTGATTCCCCATTCCCAAGGACATTGTAAACTGTTAAGCACTTTTGTAGAAGTTAGTAACCTAACTCACTCCCTTTAGTTGGTTACTTATTAGTGACTGACTGACAGCAACCGGAAATAGTCCACTGATATAAATGTCTTGTTTCTCAGTACTGAATCAGAGGCACAATGAAACAGCTTGCCCAGGGAGACATAGGTTTATGGTATACAAATGATGGCTGATGGGATTCCAACAGAAGTTTCCTGCTCTGCAACCCATGCCTTAACTTTTACTATCAAACCTCCACTCTATTGGACTAAAATTAAACTGCCAATGACATTTAATTAGAATGTAAGGTTAACAAGGACATGTATTTTCTGGTAACATATAAAATGGTATGAAACTAACACAATAATGTGAGGAAACCAAATAAAACTATTGTACCTTGATCAGCTGGACTGACGTCTTCTACCGCATCTGATCCTTCCATCCAATTTTCTCTGTTTGCTAAAGTCCCGGGATCTCTTCTTTCAGCTTGAAAAATCATTTCTCCGTCTTTCAAAATGCTGTCATTTCAAAAAAAAAAGGTATAACTTTTAATGACAGAGATTACTGTGAAGACAAAAGACTAAGCTTTCAGTTATAAGCACAACCTTCATGAGTGGATGGGTAACCACAAATTTTTCCCAGGGGTTCCACCCATGTCCCTCATTGACAGGGGCGACATGTGCTGACGGAGGTTTCTTTTTGGGGATAAACTCTTGGCTAGGTTTGTAAGGGCCCCAGGGCCATTAACCTAGTAACCTCCTATGATCCTCCTGTGTAGGCTAAGCTACGACTTGCCAAATGTAGGACATTATGACTTCTTAGTTTGGGATATGAACCATATTTGTAAGTGAAAGACAGTACTACTCACTCAGCAATTTAAAGGTTAAAGTATTGAGTAGAAAGTTGGTGATGACTGCCACTGGTAACCACTTGGTTTTATTTAAGGCTATATAATGTTCATTGGGCAAGATAAATAAATCTGAGAACACCATTTCTGGTGGTTTGTAGTAAATTAATTTGTACTGTGTGCGGAGAGAAGGGCTATAAACAATATAGACTCTAGTTTTAGTAATAAGACAGTTATTTTAAATGGCTTTTCTTGCTTCAATGGTGAGAAGGTGTACTACTTTACAGGAAATTTTTAGTTAATGTTAATACTTTGACAGGCACTCAAGATACAGATTAAAGTAAAGATTTTAACCTATTTCTATGCTAACATATTTTTGGTGTGTGAAACATGCTATGGAATTACCAGTAGGGTCCTAAACAACAAGCAGGGGTGATTTTTTTTTAATTGTAGCAAATACCATAACAGTAGGATTTTGTGGATTAACAGCCAGCTTAATTTTGATAATCCAGTTCCAAATAGCAGCAATTAACGTTGCACCGTTCTTGCAATATCAGTATTAACTGCATATACAGTGCAAGATGTGTGTAGTAGATCCCATGGAAGTTCATTAATGAAAGATAAGAAAAAGACTCGGCCAAACACATACCCATGTGGCACACTTTTGTAATGGCACCAGTATCTGTAAGTGAGCTAGTATACACAACACCATAATATTTAACGAGTATTAATGAAGTAGAATTTAATATATAATAGCAGCTAAATGGAATTAGGGTGTTAGACTGATATAAATATAATTGGCTATTTTATTGTACTTACAAGGTGTTTGAAATTTGATTAAAAACAATTATAAAACTTGTTGGCTATACACAGTACTGCTTCACGGCAGTAAAGAGGAGGATTTAGAACTGGATTTATTTTGTTTTTAGAAATAAAACTATTCAGATGAAGGGACTGCTCAAAATACCTGGACTCATGACAGTCCTGTATTGGAATTTTAGTAACAGCTATTTTAAAGGACAAGTACACCTTAAATATAAAAGGGTTTCCTTTCTACAAAGTGTATTTACCTCCCCACAGAATAATCCTCAAACCTTCACACTTCATTCATTTCACCCATTCATTCATTTATTTATTTTTATCTCTGTTGACTAGGTTAGCCCCACTGGGGCAGCAGTCTTTTTTTCAGGGAAGACCCAAGGTGACATTCATACACTGACCTGGGGAAATTTGGCTAAGGTACTGGTGAACTTCCATGACTTATTTTTCAATAAGTGCTGTGGGAGCTTTTAAATCCATGTAATCTACCACCTAATCTGGCAGATGAGATCCTGATTTAATGTCTCAAATGAAGGACAGCACAACCAGGATTTCAGCATTCCCCAATGCTGCACTGCAGTGTCAATAACTGAAAAAGTAATCCAATCACCTGGGGTGGGAAAAGAGCCCAAAGTCTTATAACCTACCAGCACCAAAAGTAAATGTGCTACATACTGAACCATTGACACTTGCTAAAGGAGAAAAGCTTAGCAGTTTTGTCTTATCTTTTGCATTTATATCTTGGTCAGCTTCCTCTATGCAGATCATTGTTGAGGCTGAATAAAATCTCATGATACTTTGTTTAGGAATCTGTCCCTGTTCTCCTTCATAATTTTAACTGTTATATCTGAAAGTCTTTTGCCAAGAAAAATACACATAGCAAGGTACATGTAGGTCCTTTTGTTCCACATCAACTGAATTCAGAAAGTTATTCATGTTCAAAATTCATAGCACTTTGACTTTGCTGCTATCATATAAAGCTGCACATTCTTTAACTATAGATAACTTTATTAATTAGCTGAACACTGCAAGGCAGGAACTACGACAGTATGGCTGACCCAGGGAAGGAAGAAAAGACACACAACTCACAAAATACCACTTAAAGATCAAATGCAAAGATGTTCTTCATCTCACATTGCTGCAGTCCTTACACTTGGGTAGTCCGCTGTCCTCGGTCGGCCCGAATATCGCGCATTTGACTGACATCAGGACGCCAGGGTACAAAATGCGATGACCGACGCCATATCCTCAGTCTTTTGCCGCATGGTCCGATGCAGAAGCAGCGTTGCAGGGGAATATTTTAGTTTTTCTTGCCTCAGTGGTTTACCGGATGTCAGAAAAAGTGAATAATTGTATTTCTTGTGGTAAACAGATACCGCATAGAGACTACCATACTTTGTGTATTCCTTGTTTAGGGCCCTGAAGCACGCACGCTTGGGTGTGTGTTGTGTGCTAGATTCAATAAGCGCACTATAAAGAGAAGGTTAGATTGTGCCAGGTTAGTCTTGAAATTGCCGTCGGATGCTCACAAAGCAGTTAAGCCTAGGCTAGAAGAACCCAGGGAGAAACTTTGTTATTAGGAGGTGGCCTGTGGCCTCAGGAGGCAGGTCAGGCTGATGGGGCTTCTCAGGTTACTACTCCCCTCCTAGGTGGTTAGGGTCTCTCCTTCTCCTTTCTCTTCAAAGGCTCTCAGAGCCAGGTTACTATACTCCTCCCTCCTAGGGGGGTGAAAGCCTCTCCTTCTCTCCTCTTCCAAGGCTTCTCAGGCCCCGTTTAGCTTCAGTTGGTGTCACCCCTAGTTCTTCAGGAACTGTGCCCAAGAAGCATATGCTTAAAATGGCAGAAGATTTGATTACTTTAATTAGGGTTCTTGCCTCCTGATAAGAGACCTAGGGTGGAGCCTGAGCTAGGGAGTCTTGAGCAGGCTTCGATGTTTCAGAGTCTTGACTGAAGACTTGCAGGAGTATTCCCTTATTCTGATTCTGATGTGGATGATTCTACTCCTTCTGCTTCTCCTCCTGAAGATTTTCTTTTTCAGAAACTCTTCATTCCATGAGGGAGCATTTTAAGTGGAAGGTCAGGACTTCTCTGATTCCAGGAAAAGGCTTAGGGAATTTTTGTTTTACCCCAGCATAGGCCTTTGGCTATACCTCCTGTTTTGGATGTGGTGGAAGATGTTCTTAATCCTGATTCTTTGCCTCCTGCTCCTGTTAAACCGGATAGGTATTACAGGGTGCCTGAAGCTCATAAGTATCTTTTAAGAGTCCTAGGGCAGACCCAGAAACTGTTAGTCAGGGGCCTAAAGGTGTTAAGGCTTCTGTTGTCAAGAATCCGGTTCCTTCAGATAAAGAGGCCAGGGCCTTGGATAGATGGGGAAAGAAAGTTTATACTTCCTCCACTCTAGCTATGAGGGCTTTGAATTGCCAGTTTCACATGTTGAAATACCAAAACTATCTCCTTTCTCAATTGAAGTCTAAGGTTGATGCTCTGGCGGAAGGTATTGATTGTAAAGAGTTACAAGATTTAGTTCATGTTTCTGAGCAGGTGGGTAAGCATTCTTTGCAATGTGGTTTTGATGCTGTACAGGCCTCATCTAGGGTGGCTGCCACTTCAGTTCTTGCACGCCTGGCTGAGGGATCAGAATTTATCTGACCATGTTAAAGCAAGGATTTTAGATGCTCCTTTACAATCTGATGTGTTGTTTGGTTCTCCTGTTGAGACAGTCTTAAAGAAAATGGAAGACAAGGCTAAGTCTATGCAGACTGTTAAAGATTTTTTGCAGGTTCAGCCTCCAAAGTTTAGTAGAAATTGGCCTACTAAGGGGTATCCTTCTTATGATTCCCAGTCTAGGGGTAGGTCTAGACGTGGTAGGGCAGAGCTCAGGGCTCTTTCAGGCCTAGAACAGGAGTTCTCCTGCACAGTCTTCAGGTGAGGGCAGGGGTCAGTATGACCCTTTTCAGCTGCCAGAACCTTCTCGTCTGGCAGCACCTTTGGGAGGAAGGTTGGCACTTTTCAAAGAAAATTGGAGTTTAATTACCCAAGACAGATGGGTATTGGATATCATTTACCACGGTTACAGGTTTTATTTCCATACCTTGCCTCTTTTCAAAGGCATGCCAGACGTTCCTCCTCAACAAAGAATAGAGGCTCACAAGCAAATTTCTCTGTTACTCCAAATAGGGGCCATACAGCCGGTCCCTATGCCAGAAGTGGGCCTGGGATTTTATTCTCGCCTGTTCCTAGTACCAAAGAAAGGGAACACGTGGAGACCAATTATGGACTTATCTATCCTCAACACTTATCTGGACATTCCCAAGTTCAAAATGTTGACGTTACAGCAGCTTTTACCTCTGCTGGGCAAAGATCATTGGATGGTAACCTTGGATCTCAAGGAGGCTTATCTTCATGTTCCTATCAGACTGAGTTGCAGGAAGTATCCGAGCTGGGACTTCTCATTATCAGTTCTCTGCATTGCCCTTTGGCTTATCTACTGCCCAGAGTGTTCACGAAAGTTCTGGCTCCAGTGATAGCTTTCCTCAGGTTAAAAGGAATACAGATCTATCCTTATTTGGACGATTGCCTGATTCTGGCTCAAGGAAGGGACGAGCTTCTTCATCATTTGGATTATGTGATAGCAGTGCTAAGATGCCTGGGGTATTCTGTGAACGAAATAAAGTCCAGTCTAGTACCCTCTCAGGACATGTGCTTTCTGGGTGTGAGACTGAATACAGCATCCCAGATGGCCTTTTGACCCCGGACAAACAAAAGAATCTTTCCCTTTATTTTCATCAGTTGTCTCATCAGTCCAGGCTGACTGCAAGGACAGTCCTTCAAGCCTTGGGGTTCATGGCATCTTGTATTCTGGTGCTTCCCAATGCCAAACTGCATATGAGGAAGCTACAATGGTATCTCAAAAATGTATGGACACAGCACTGCCAGGATTTGGACACTGTCATTCAAATAATACCTTGCATTCAAAAGGAATTGTTGTGGTGGGCTCAGGAATGTCACCTAAACAAGGGACTCTCTGTGACCCGGCCAGAGGCGAGTCAGATTCTAACGACAGATGCCTCAGACAAAGCTTGGGCTCATCTGAATGGAAAGTGGATACAAGACAAGTGGCCTGCCAGACTACAACATCTACATATCAACTTGAAAGAGATGTTAGCAGTCCAGTTTGCATTAATAGCTTTCAAGGATTTATTGCGTCCAGGGCAGGTGTTGATTCTAACAGACAACACAACTGTCATGTGGTACATCAACAAGCAAGACACATTCTTATCCTCTATGCAGGCAAGCAATGATTTTGTGGGAGACTGCTCTCAGTTTACAGCTAAATCTTCAGGCAAGGTTTCTGCAGCACAGAACTCCTTAGCAGATGTGTTGAGCAGACAAATTATGGATCCCCACGGTGGAAATTGGATCCTCATGTATTTCAGAAATTGACAGTGTCATGGGGAACTCCAGACATAGATCTGTTCGCTTCTCCACTAAACCATCAGCTGCCAAAGTTTTGCAAAAAGGTTTCATCCCACAGCTTGGAAAGTGGATGCTCTTTCCTTCAATTGGAGCAATCTTCATGTGTATGCCTTTCCACCTCTGCCTCTCCTCCCAAAGGTACTACTAAAGGCCAGACAAGACAAGCCAAGGATGATTTTGATAGCTCCAGATTGGCCTCGACAGCATTGGTACCCATTACTGAGAAGCCTGGTACGGAAGCCTCCATGGCCTTTGCCTTCGATTCCACACCTGTTGTCTCAGGAGGACAGTCATTTGCTCAATGTCAAGCTTCACTCTCTGCACCTAACAGCCTGGCATATTCTGTTTTGAACCATAGTGGGCCTCCACTTCCACAGCAAGTTTTGAATGTTATTTTGGAAGCCAGAAGGCCTAGTACAAGGAAAGTGTACACAGATAAATGGAAAAGATTTTTATTTTGGAGTGCAGCAAAGGATTTGGATGTTTCTGAGCCTAATTTAAGTGTGGCTCTTCAATATCTTACTGAGTTATTGGACAAAGGTTTGTCCTTCTCTTCTATTAAGGTTCATGCTGCAGCAATTTCGGCTCACTATGATTGTGACCCACCATTGTTTTCTCATCCTTTGTTCAAGCAATTTCTTAGAGGGGCAAAGAATATAAGACCCCCAGAGCTCCTACTCCTGCTTGGGATCTCAATTTTGTGTTGGAGAAACTCACTCTACAACCTTTTGAGCCTGCAACTACTACTGATTTAAAGTTTTTGTCATGGAAGACTGCTTTTTTGTTGGCTATTACCTCTGCAAGAAGGGTTTCTGAGTTACAGGCCCTTATGGCGGTTGAGCCTTTCTTAATTTTTCATAAGGATAGGGTATCTTTACGTACTAATCCTTCCTTTATGCCTAAAGTAGTTTCTAGTGTGGCTTTAAACCAAACTATTCATTTGCCTACTTTTTATGCAGATCCACAAAATAAAGGGGAAAAGATTTTGCACACTTTAGATGTACACAGGCAGGGGCGATATTATTTGGACAGAACTAAAGGGTTCAGGCAGTCTCAGCAGTTATTTGTTTCTTTTGCTTTGAGTTCTCAGGGCAAGCCTGTGTCAAAACAAACTATTTCTAAGTGGATTGGGTTTGCATTGCTTTCTGTTATTCCCATCATGGCAAGGAGATTCCAGCTGGGATTAGGCCTCATTCCACTAGGGCTACTGCCACTTCAACAGCTTTTTGAGGTGGCAACTAAGGATATTTTGGAGGCAGCTACTTGGAGTTCAGTGCATACTTTCTCTAGGCATTATCACCTTCCACTGTACTCTAAATCCAGGGCTGACTGCTGTTTTGCAGGGCATTTTGGCAGCTCCTGCTTCATTATAGTTTGGCCATCCTCTTACCTCTGCTTTGGGATTCTACCCAAGTGTAAGGACTGCAGCAATGTGAGATGAAGAACATAGTACAGTTTTGTACCTACCATAAATGTAGATGTTCAAGATCCACATTGCTCCCTCCTTCCCTCTGTAGTTAGAGGCGGTTGTGTGGGTTGGGTTGTCAATATATTATATATATTGTACATATTTTAGTGTTAGGATAGTTGGTTGTTTGTTTGTTGTCTTTGGTTTTGACCGGTCTTCTAACATCTGGGGCAAGAAAAGACTGAGGATATGACCCTGACGTCCTGATGTCAGAGCCTTATGCTTTGATATTCGGGCCGACCGAGGACAGCGGACTACCCAAGTGTAAGGACTGCAGCAATGTGGATCTTCGAACATCTACATTTATGGTAGGTACAAAACTGTACTTTTTTAACCATTTCTTTTTATTATAATTATGTCTTCAATATGTGATGTGGGCTTTCTTATTCTAAAACGTGTACTTTTTACCTTTTCTGTTTCAGTGGAGCTATATTTATTATGTTTAATAAACTGGAGTTTGTTTACTGTATGTTGAGCAACTATACTATTGCTTCCAGATTCTACGACACCCAGCCCCACCCTCTGATGGTGCATTAGAGGGGAGAAACAGTAGTTACTCAGTCAGACAATACCTCAGTACATAAAAAGTTATATCTTCTTCTTTTGGCTTTTCCCGGTTAGGGGTTGCCACAGCGGAACTCCGGTCCGCTTTGGCAGTGGATTTTTATGGTGCCGAGTTGCCAGCCTGACGCCCAACCTTCAAAGGAGGCACACCCATTTGTGCACGCACCTACCTGCATGTCTTTAGATGTCACTCGACCGTGGGGAGGACATGCAGACTCCACACAGAAGGCACTACAACTGAGAATCGAACAGGAAAACCTCTTGCTGTGAAGCGACAACGCTAACCGCTGCACCACCACAGTATACTGATAACAGATCCCTAACACAAGACCTGTACTCTTAAACATTCCTTCAATGCAAAAATGTCTCTAATTCACTTAAAAAGTTAATAGAACAGGTTTTGCATCAAGAAGTATTTTATGAACAACAGCAAGCAAGAAACTCTGGTGTTACTGACGGAATGCAATTCTCAGTTATTTACCAGAAATTCAAAACTTTTATGAGTGGCAGAGCAAACCTATGAGGGCAAATTAGAGACAGCCGAGAGGTATGGACAGAAGGCGAAATGAAGTGCTCATCTGTGGAATTAACACATTTACAAGTTAGACCCTTCAGTGTAACATACTATCACGGTGTAGTACGCAGTTGTTTATTTTCTTAAAAAAATAGAAATAAAACTTTATTAAACTTAATAAAAATACAGGTCCACTGAAGTAACTAAAGTAAAAACTACACATTTTAGAACAAGAAACCCCACTTTACAAGATAAAGTATAATAACAAAAATAAAACAGTAAAAACAAATCTCTGCACTTGATCTTTAACAAAAACATCATATTATCTCAGTTAATTCTTCAAGATTTTACATGAATTTCCCCAGATGGGATAACACATATTTAGAAAACAAATACAGGAGTCACTAAAAAATTAATTGAATAAAAAAAAAAAATTGAGGAGTTTCAAATGTTGCACTCATTCTCACTGCTCCAAAACACCACTTAATGCAGCAGAGACAAACAGTACTTTACCTATCCAGTTCAACCATTAAACAATCAAAATTTTTTACTCTCTCTCTCTCTCCCCCAGTGTACTGAGCACATAATGTTATGTTTGCAACAACAGATATACTATCACACTACCAAAGGGACTTCTACAGCTGAATTCCACCTTCAGTTGCATAAGTATGTAAGAAGCAATACCTTCAGTTAAAATCTATATAGGGCGGTTTCCAAGAATCAAACTAAACTTAATTCTTTTCCCTCACTTCTGCATCAGTGTGTTCTGTACTGTAGTGTTAAATCTGCTAAAGGGACACCCCCACCCACAGGCCTTGTACTGCTGAATGTGAAGCTTATATTAACACATTTTTTAAACCCTAGCAGTGTAAATTTTTTCTGGAAAGGCAATAAAAGTCCTTAACAATAAAATTCAAATGCTGTGACTCACATCACGTATTTAGAGCTCAAAAACCTTGTCTTTGTGTCCATAAACATTCTACCTCACTGATATCTGGTGGTAAACCATCTGTGGGGGGTGAATAAATGCAGTCCACTGAAGTACCTGATTGGTCCTCCCTTCATGTCAGTTCAACTACTTTTGCTTTTGTGGCTCCAAATTCAAAAATCACTTCTCTACCCCATAACCCAAGTGAACTCCTCCACATCCAGCAGCTTCACTCTACTGTATTCTATTGCATTTTTCTGACATTTTTTTTTTTTTTTTTTTTTTTTTAACAGAAATGGTCTATTATAGATGTTGAATGTTGTACTAATGCATTAACCACCAACATTCTTATCTTCACAGACTAAGTCCTTCCCAACATAAGCGCATACACCAAGTGTGGGCCCTGCTCGGGCTCTGCTTTGCTCTCCTACCCTACCCCCAAATCTAACCCCCCACTACATCTGCATTTATACTATCCAACCACACCCATTCAGTAATACTAAACCCCTCCCATCCAACTTAAACATGTAGCCTTTAGGATTCCATCATCATTTAGCTCCCTATTACTCATCACTCCTAGCTGTAGCCCAGCCTTTCATCACTACTTCCTTGTTACTTCCAGTGCATATATAACCACTAACTATTTTAGACACATCTTAATACACCTTCTATATATTCCATCATCAAACATATATTACTTACACAACCCACAAGTTCTGTCCCAAACTACTTGTCCTATATCTATCATTCCCAAATTAGAAAACAATTACAGTATGAATTGCTTAACTATAGGCTTGAGTCTATTATTGCTATGCCTTAGCCACATCATCTGTTACCAAAGGCACCAGATTCACACGGTCATCTCCCCAACTAAAGCCTACCAGATAAACGTACCACACCAAAAGTTAATATAATAACAGCCAACATCTATCAGGACACACTGCACCTCTGTTTCAAACTTAAATTACTCAATATGCCATCAAGTAAACAAATTGATATCCCTTACAAGAACAACACTAAAAAAATATCTAAAAACACTAGTCCAACACATATCAATCCTATCCAGTGGTGATGTTCACCCTAATCCAGGCCCAACAAAAAAACTTCTCAAAAGAAAAACAAAAGTCAACAGCACTGAACAAACTCAAACAGCACCTTATCTATCTAACAGCAGTCAACTAACTTTCATTACTCTAAATGCTGGAAGTATTTGTAATAAAATCACAGAATGTCATTCTTGGACAACTGTTCAAAAACCTAGTATCCTAGCCATAACAGAAACATGGCTACAGACAAATATTAGCAACTTGGAAATATTACCACCAAACTATAACATCATTAGGAATGACTGAACTAAAAGGAAAGGTGGTGGTCTAGCAATAATTAACCCAGGCTGTCTCAACCTAATCCCTTATAATGCCCCCACCACAAGCCAATAATGCAAAACGTCTCATCACTTTCCTCAAACTAAACAAACACAAACAAATCTGTAAAATTATCTTATGTATTTCCCCAGGCAATAATATCAATGTATTAGAAGACATTCTACACTGGATTTGAACTTCCATCCCTCAAGAAAAACAGTCATACTAGGAGATGTAAATATTAATTGGCTTGACCCTACATCTACCTCCCCTAAATTTAGCATAAATCTTATTAAATACAAACAATTGCTACAAACTCCAACACACTTAAACAAACAAAATAAGTTATGTACTCACCATAAAGTTCCATCTGAGTAGTTGGACTTCATTTGTCATCAACCTGTGGGGATCGGATCCGAGATGGCAACTTCACCAACATCTGATCAGAGCTCCAAGCTCCTCCCCTTACCCCCATAATACCCCTACATCTCCTTCCTTCCCTCAGATCGAGTTTGCTACACCATACACATAAATCCGATCCAATATACCTTACCAACAATGATCAGGAGAGCCGCATAGGCGCTCTCTCCTGCCTACCAAAGAAAGAACATAATGAGACGGTTAGGGGGGAAGGAGGAAGGGACGGTTGATGACAAATGAAGTCCAGCTACTCAGATGTAACATTATGGCAAGTACATAACTTCTTTATCTGAAGTAGTTGACAGAGTCCCCAGCTACCAAACTCTTGGGCACCCCTCACTGAGGATATTTTGGAGTACCTTGGAGCCAAAGGATGATCTCCCCCTAGATATCATGTCCAATTTATAAGAAGAAATGAAGGTGTGAGATGAGGACCAAGTAGCCACCGAACAATCATCCAGAGACACCCTAGACCAAAAACCTGCTAGCATAGCCATGGACCTGGTAGAATGGGCATGTATCCTACCCGGAAGTGACCTGCCTCTGTCTCTGTAAACCCGAAAGATGCAAAGGGAAATCCATCTGGCAATGGTTACCTTAGAAATTGGTTTGCCCAGAAAGGGTATAGAAAAAGACACAACTTGTCAGACTTGCGGAAGGCCTTAGTCCTATGTAAGCAGAAACATAATTGTCTATGTACATCTAATATATGCAATTTATATTCACCCCTGTTCTAAAAATTTGGAAAGAAAACAGGTAAATTGATCATTTGAATGATATTTGTTTCAGAGGCCACTTTAGGAAGAAAAGGATTAGTATGAAGTGAAACCCTGTCTTTATGGAAAATCATATATGGAGGTTTGACAGATAATGCCTGGAGTTCTGACACTCTCCTAGCCGAGGTGATGGCCACTAGGAAGGCAGTCTTCCACAACAAAAATTTTAGATCCACAGAAGCAGCTGGTTCAAAAGGTGGAGCAACCAAAGCCTGTAAAACTAAAGTAAGACCCCAGGGAGGGGAAGGATCTTTAACCAGGGGCCTTAGGAGAAAAATACCTTTAATAAAGGTTTTACAAAGTCTGGAGGAAGCTAACAATGCCATGTTGTCACCTATAAGGAAGTTGTAAATGGCAGCCAATCGAACTTTTACTGTAGATGAGCAAGCAACTTGCTGGAAAATGTGCACCAAGAACTCAAGGACCGCTGGAACAGGAGCAGTAAAAGGATCCAGATCCCTTTGAGAAGCCCAGATTGAAAAATGCTTCCATTTACTATGGTATAGCTTTCTGGTGGATAATTTTATGAGCTGCCACTAGAATAGTCTTGACTGGAGAAGAAAGACCGGGAGTCCTGGCAATCAATGCAACTGGAACAGCCAAGCTATAAGCTTCACACTGACCAGGTCTGGATGAAGTACCCTCGTAGGGTGTGAGATGAGATTCAGTACTGGATCCAATATCCATGGAGGAACTATCAGATAAGACCAAAGGAAGAGAAACCAGACTTGGCAAGGCCAGAAAGGGGCAATGAGAATTACTTTGCTCCCCCGACCTGCTTGCCTTCTGCAGGAATTTTGGTATGAGAGGTAGAGGGGGGTAAGCATAAAGAAGACCGGGAGGCCAACCATGAACCAAAGCATTCCTGGGGGATTCCCCCTGCAGGGGTTATCACAGCGAAGAACTCACTGCACTTCGCGTTGGAAGGAGATGCGAAGAGATTGCAGCAAGGCCGATCCCACTCGAAGATCTGCTCCGCTACAGAAGGATTCAGAAACCACTCGCAAGGCATCAGGATAGTCCTGCTCAGTTTGTCCGCCAGTATGTTGGCTTGACCCGGTATGTGCATTGCTACCAGAAAATGGCTGGCAGAGATTGCCCATTCCCACACTTTCATGGCCTCGCGACAAAGGGGGTAAGATCTGGTTCATCCCTGCTTGTTGATGTACCAGACCACTGACATGTCTGTCTGACCTGCAATAGTTCCCAGAGGAAGAAAGGCATGAAGGGTGTGGAATGCTAACAAGACCGCCCTCAGCTCTAGAACACTGATATGCAACTTGGTCTCATTCAGGGACCATGTGCCTTGGACTGTCCTGCCCGAGCAATGCCCCCCCCCACCCTAGTTGGGAGGCGTCTGTGGTCATCGTTGCTTGGGGAGGGGCTGCAATAAATGTTTGTCCCTCTACTAGTTCTGAGTGTATCCACCAGAGGAGGGACTTCCTGCAAGCGTTATATGAATGGGATGCGTCAACGGCAGATCTAATAATGACCACTGCACCGCTAGTGTCCACTGTAGTACCCACATATGCAGACAAGCACAGGGGAGAAGAGTAATGGCGGCTGCCATGTAACCTAGGGCTCGTAATACCGCCTCGGTTGAAGGAAGATGAGACTGAAAGATCACGGACACATGGAGTCATAAGTTTTTAACTCCCTCCGGAGTTAGAAAAACCTTTGCAAAGTATCTATCCTCGCTACAATGTAGTCTAAGACCTGAACTTTAGAGAAGAATTGGATATGTTGATTGTAATTCCCAGAAAGTCTGACAGTTTCAAGAAATAGTTTATGGCCTGACAAAATAGATACTTTGTGGGAGCAGCAAGGAGCCAATCATCCAGGTACGGGTAGAACTGTATCCCCTGAAGCCTCAGGAGGTGAGCCGCTACTACTGCCATGACCTTGATGAACACCCTGGGGGCTGTGGTAAGACCAAAGGACAAGGCTCGAAATTGATGACTGGCCCCTAGCCAAAAGCGGAGGAACCTCCTGGAGCATCTGTGCATCTTTATATGGTAGTACGCATCCTGGAGATCTATTGAGCACATCCAGTCGTTCTCCTGCAGGTAAGGCAGGATGGACTGTAAAGTGACCATCCAGAACTTCTCGTTGGTAATTGATAGGTTTAGGATGGAAAAATCCAGAATAGGCCTTGGGTCCCCCATCTTTTTTGGCATCAAAAAAACCTGGAATAGATGCCTGATCTGGACTGATCTCTGGGGGGACGGGCTGGATGACTTGTTTCCTTAGCAGCGTTTCTATTTTGAGCACTGCTGCCTCACTTTGTGTAGGTGGCACATCTGGGAGGTGTTTTGGGGGAAGGGGAGGAACCACAAAGGGGATGGTATAACCTCTGGATATGATTTGGAGCACCCAACGGTCTGTTGACATGGACTCCCATGCTGTCAGGTGCAGCGAAAGATGACCCCCCCCAGACTGCTTCCAGAGCAGAGCAGTCGGGCAACCCCTCAGGGCTGCTGTACGGGCCTGTCCGAGAATGGATCTTAAGACCCGAAATTTCTCGGACCCCCCCCTGTCTCTGGGCCAGCATCTGTCTGATCCCCCTCTGCCTCTAGGGGAAGATTAGTCCTGAGCGTCCCGGGAATACTGAGACTTCCGGAACTACATCTTCTTTTGCCCCAGCTGATTCCTGGAAAAGGATCTTTGGGGGTTAGAGATGCGGATCCTGACGGCAGACAGTGTCTTCCTGTCCTTTTCACTCTGTATCACCGTCTCACGAACCATCTTCCCAAACAAGGAAGAACCATCATAAAGGGGCATTCGTGAAAGACGCCTTAAAGGGTTCCGTGAACTGACATAGCCTGAGCCAGGCGTGCCACCTCATGGCAAAGCCGGACCCAGCCACCTTTGCCGCTCCTTCAGTGGCATGCGAAAGGAGGCACATGAACGTATTATAAACCACTTTGAGAGTGGCCATTCACGGGGAGCATATATGCATATCCTCCGGTGACATGGACTCCAGTGGCAACTCAGTTAGCTCCTTGACCAGGTTGTGCTGCGGTCGAATGAGGTGGGCCAAATTCAGCTCCCTTATAGAAAAGGTGGCTGAAGCATATGTCTGCTTTCCCAGATGTTCCATCGTCCTGGACTCTCGGTCGGGGGGGGGGGGGGATGAACCGTAGAACTTTCCTGGGCTAGTTCTTTCTTACTGGCGGCCGCTACCACCATGGCGTCTACTGGGGACCCCTTGTTCCAACTAGGTCTGTCTGTAGGAGGACTCAGCATTTTGTTGGAATGCTTTGGGATTGGCTCCACGGTGTCCGGTTCCTTCCATGCCCGGGTGGTAATAAGATCCACCAAGGGATCCGTGGGGGGGGGGTGACACCCAGGAGGTAGACGGGCCAGTGGCAAAGGCCTCCAGAAACACAGACTCATCCAAGGAAGGTTTGGGGAAGGATCAACCCCCCCCACCGCTGCCGGAGTTCCATGATGTCTCCAAAGGAGACATCATCAGGGGGTGATCTGAGAGAATCTTCTCCTTCCTCCAAATCGGTGTCCTCAGTGAGGGACTCTGGGGAAGAGTCCAAGTGCCTCCTTTTGCACATTCATTTGCGTGGAACCTCTTCGGTGGGACTCTCCCCAGAGGGCTCGCAAATTACCTGTGGTTCCTCGAGGGGATCCGTCTGGGGCACATCGAGCATGGGTTGTCCCTGCATGGGCAAAATGGCTAAAGATGCACCCAGAGGCGAAGGAGTCGGGGTGAAATCAGAGGAGTTGGTCAGGGGCCTCAATACACTGGAGAAAACCTTTCCACCACATCGCAAGCAGAAGGAGCGCGAGCCACCTAGGAAACTAATAAGGAAGCTGCTCTCCCCGGATCCCTTGGGGGGGATCAGAGTTGAGATACCGAGGAGAGGGCCCTGGCCCAACAAAGTCAGCATCAGAAGAAAAAAACCCAACCCCTCAAATCTGACGCCCAAGCTTTGGCTCCGAGAGCCACTTGGGTCCGATAGTCGGATCCGACGTGATCAAGGTAACGGCCGGTGTCGAGGTACTCTGTACCATTGGCGCTGACCCCCTGACTATGGGACCTCTCGGATCCATAAACTCTGATACCGAGGGTCAGACCAGAGAAGAAGATATCGAGGCAAAAAATGAAGTGAGGTCTCCCTTCCAGAGGGAGAAGGGGCTGGCAAGACCCTCATCTGAATTTGGGTGTGAATAAACCTTTGCATCATTTTGTCCATGTCTGCCTCACTCAAACTTCTGGTAGAATGCGACGAGGCCACCGACGCCGACCAGGAGGGTCGATGTGCAGAGGCCCTGGAAGAAGGTCTAGGCTCTCCCAGCTCCGGCGAGAATATCGGCAAGAGGAGCCGAGGAGTAACTGGCCTGTAACTATCGGTTGCTTTAGAGGAGGACCCACTGGATCAGACCAGTACAGGGATCTCTTCCTCCCTTTGTCTTTCTCTTTTTCTTTTCCCTTCTCTTTCCTATGCTCCCTATCTGCAGACCTATGAACAGGAGGTTGAGTCCTGGCCTGGGAGGGAGAGGAAGAGATTGTGGCTGAGGAAGATGCAGTCACAGCCGTGACCGTAAGGGAAGCGGAGGCAGCCACCTCCGTAGCAGGAAAAAGTCCCTTGAGGATTAGTTTAGCCCTGCGATCCTTCAGGGCCCTGGGGTTAAACCCCACGCAAACAGAGCAGTCTGCTGAAAGATGGAAGGCCCCCAAACACCACACACACAGTGTGGCCATCAGCCAGGGACAACTTATAGCCGCACACTGTGGCTGTGCACTTCCTAAAAAACAAATTTCACTGCTGATCTGCAATGAAAACAAAGTTAAAGGGCACAAGGCTTTAACCTGCCCGAACACACACGCACACACACATGTCCAACTGACTTGCAAGGAGGAGGAAGGGAAAGGAGGCCTACTCTAACTACACTGAACTTTTTCTTTCTTTTGGAAAAAAAAAAAAAAAAAACACGATGCAAAATCGAAAGGGGAGGTTAAACAAAGGGAAAGGGAACCTGTCACTACCAGCAACAGAAACACCCAAAACCTATCTGAAAAAGTACCTACCACGCCTGGAGCTCCGAGACCACACTGCTAGGCAAAGCCGATGCAAACGAGATCTGAGGGAAGGAAGGAGCTGGATGGGGTATTACGGGTAAGGGGAGGAGCTTGGAGCACAGATCAGATGCTGGTGAAGCTGCAGTCTCGGATCCAATCCAGATCAGATTCCCACAGATTGATGATCAAATGAAGTCAACTACTTCAGATCTCAAATTCCATACTAGGCTGGATCTTAGTATCTGACCCCACTAAATTTACCTCATCTGGCACCCTATCAAATACCCTCTGTAATCATCTCCCTGTCTTTACTGATCATCACACAAAAAAATCCTCCAAAGCAGCAAACGACAAAAGCTATTCATAACACAGCAAATGTTAACCAGCAGACATTCAATAATATCTCTCCTCAATAAACTGGAATATACTAAGTATGAAGCCATTGGGAAATTTAACTCACTATTTCTTAACACCTTAAACAAAATGTCAGCCCCCCCCAAGAAATGAATAAAAACAAGAGATGCACCCTGGTTAACCAACACTACAAGAAGTCTAATACAAACTAGACACAAAACCTGGAAAAATTGGCAGACAAACAAAACCTCCAACAATATAAAAAAGTCTTTGTAACCACGCCAAAAGACAGACAATCTTGGACAAAAAACATATTATAGTGAACCCCAAAACAACTGCAAAGCCAATCCCAAGAAATTCTGGTTCAACCACAAAGAAAACACTGCAACCAGGGCAAACAATCCCAATCCATGTCCAAATAGTAAACCTCTGGACACTGCTACACAAATTAAGACCTACTGTGCAGACAGCATAGCATCTACTACAAAACAATTTAGTCATGGTACTGCACATCACAAAAGAAACAACTATTACCTCCTCATTTACACTTGAATCAGTATCTACAGCCTATACAAAAATACTCTTAAGCAAACTAAAAATCTGCTCTGCCTCTGCAGATAATCTACCCAGCAAATTCATTAAAAACAACAGCAAATAGCATATGTTACCAGATATCCACACTCATAAACAGATCAATTAGGAAAACCATGTCCCCAGAATCTGAAAAAAAAATCACATAGCGTCCCCCTCCATAAAGGTGGTATTTCTACAGACATCATTAATTTCTGACCAAGAACCATCCTTTCCCCCTCTCTAAAATCTTAGAGAAAATATCCACAAACATCTCCTACAGTACCCCCAGCAATAAAAACTTCTAACTCAAACCCAGCATGGTTTTCGACCTTTCCATAGCACAAATACAGCTCTTACAGCTTTCATAGATACAGTGAACAAAGCCAGAGATAGCAGTCAACTTGTCTCTGCCATATTCCTTGACCTATCAAAGGCCTATGATACAGTCAGCCATACTAAACTACTAGAGCAAATGTCAGCCTTAGGCCTACCACCAAAAACCCTAAACTGGTTTAAGAGTTCTCACTGACAGATACCAATCAGTAAATGGCAAGCAGTGCTCTCACCTTTTCGCCCTGTCAACACTGGCATCCCAAAAGGATCAGTCTTTGGTCCTCTCCTCTGTAATATCCTTACAAATTTTCTTAATACTTGCACACAATATGCTTCTCTCATGCAGTATACTGATGACTCAACACTTATATGTACTTCCAACCACCATACACGCCTCAACCAAATTACACAAGAATCCCTCACTGCCACTGAAAAATGTTCACAAAACTCAACTCTTTCTTAATCCAAAGAAAACTAAACTTACTTTTCTATCCGAAATTTCTCTCATATGAAAAAACAAGTGGTAACTTGTAACAACTTCAAAATATACTCCCTCAATAACACCACTATAGAAGTAACCAATACAAAACTATTACACGACCATAAACGGAAACTTTAAATTTAATTTACACATACAAAATGCCATCATAAAACACGCCAGAATCTGGGCTTACTCTACTGAGCAAGAAACTTCCTCACCTCCACATCCAGATACACCCCCTTGCAAATGGTTATCTTCTGCCTTCTCTTCTTTATGGAGCCCCCATCTTCACTAATCTTCATATCTCACTTACTCAAAAACTTATAATCAGATTTGCATCAAATTCTCACTACGTACCCACCATTACACTGCACTGAAAACACTAAAACTGGCTAGAACTACCCAGCTACCTAAAATATATTTAGCTAATCACCATACGTAAAATCATTCATTACTCAGCCTTAAATTCTACATTACAAAAACACTCCCCTAAAAGTCCCCTGCGATCAAGTAACCAAATTCAACTCACTGTTCATAAACCAACTAAATCAGCAGGGTATTCCCTGTGTTCTCACTCCATAACTAAAATATGGAACACTATGCTCACATCTACAAGGACAGACATACCCCCCCAAATCCTTCACACACGCTCTTAAAAGCTATCTAAAATACATGGCACTGCTCATGCTCTACACCAGGTTAATCAAAAAGCTCCTTAATTTGTAACTGCAACAGCATTAACCTCTATCTTGCTATTTATACAATTGATAATTTTTTGCCTCTTTTACCTATACCTTATACTATTATCACTATACAGTCCCCTAACTTTTCTTTCTCCTTTTTTCTTCCCTAGCCATACCCCACACTTTATTAATAAACACATACATTTTTATCTCCTACATTCCCTCTCCTGTAATTCTTCTCCTCTCTCAACCCTGTACTACAAGTATACTAAGTACAATACAATAACAAAAATGATTTAACTATCAAGCAGAATCATATTGATCTGCATCATTAAACTGTAAAGACAACTTGTCTCATGTATATAGTCTCCTTAGTAATATCTAATGTCTGTAATTAATGATCAGGTATGTTTCATCTAACATACGTAAAATGATGCACTATCCATTATTGCATACTTCATGTATATGAAAACATTCATTGCTGCTCTGTAATAAGCTAATGTAATATGCTAATGGTCTCTGGAGCTTTTCTTCCCAGGCCTCTGCTGAAAATGGGCACCCACCCAGCCGGACTTTCCTGGTAAACTAATGTCAAATAAATAAATTGTTAATGAGTGCGATGGTGATCTGAAAAGACACACTAAGACATTAAAATGTCATCAAATAAAAACACTATACTATTGCAGTTATTTATTTATGACTTTGCACAAACTTTTTGAAGACAGGGTAATATATACTTGGTAAACAAACATGCATAAGTCACACACAAAAAAAGATGATGTTTTTGAGCAGTTTCAAATCTGAAATCTTTTCTGACCGCTCCCATTCTAAGTGAATCTGATGTGATCTGACAGGACAGACTAGGACATTAACATTTCAGCAGCAGTGTTCATGCTGCATTACAAACGCTATGGACAAAAGTAGCTGTTCAAGAAACAATCATGTCTGCCCCAAGAGGGCATTCAAGAGTTAGGAAAAAAATAAAATTAGCAGCAAGTAGTTACCGATTTGCTAGTACATTTGGATGGTGTAAAATTTCCCTGCAAGATTAAAAAAAAAAAAAATTGTTTTCAGTTTCTACACAAAGTTACCCTTTAAGTACTGGGAGAAAAGTAACTGAAGGGAGAGGTGCTTGGTAGATAACATTTTAGTATGGAGGGGTAGAATTTAATACTTTAACAGCAGCATTGCCTATTTGGAAACTGTTGGTTGGTGTGAACAGACTGCTTTATTAGTAGTAAGGGGCGGGGGGGGGGGCATGAAGCAGGCTGTACTTCTCACTTAGTCAACTGCACATGTGCAGTTCTGACGTCAAAACTTGGCATTGTGACAAACAAAAATGTAAATAGAGCACTTCACTGACAAAAAAACAGAAATAAAAAAAATGTAAAACTTGCAATATTAGTACAATAGCTTAAACTAGGCCGTTGGCCTCAAAGAGAAAGAAGGCATCAGTTGTCAAAACAGGCAGTGACTCGAGAAACAAATGTAGATGAAATAAAAGTAGAGAGGCAATACCACTAAGAAGCACACAATGCAGGACAATAGCCACAGACTGATTAAGATAAACTATGTATTTATTTATTAGGATTTGTTTATCAGGAATGCCTGACTGGACACCAGAAGTAATCACATTTTACTGGAGGACCATGGAGGAAAGCTCCATCAAATATACAGAGATGCCCAAACATACAAGATTTCAAAAAGGCTTAGTCATTTATACAGATATGTAGCAATACAGATTTTACTTATTTAGCTTCATAGTTGTATGAGTATATAATCTGCACAGAAAATAAAATACTTGGGAGATTCTCAAATACATAATAAAAGTAGTGCAAGACATTAGGTGCACAAAAATTAGGGAGGATATTTAGATACAGCAGCACTGCGGTGGTGGTGCTGCGGTAGCGTTGTCGCCTCACAGTTAGACGTTGCCTGTTCGATTCTCAGTTAGAGAGTCTTCTGTGTGGCGACATGCGTGAATGGGCGTTCCTTCATTGAAGGTTGTGCGTTAGGCTCGGCAAACCAGCACGTAAAAATCTACTGCCAATCATTAGCGGACCGGAGTTCCACTGTGGCGACCCCTAACCGGAAAAAGCCGAAAGAAAGTCATTTAGATACAGCAGCAGACAAAGAATGATAAATTTGGAGGTGCAGTATAAGACAGTAGATTTACATTGTTAGGGAGATATTTAAAAGCAGTAGTAGACAAACGGATCTTGAGTTGAGAAGGTAGATACAAGAAAGTAGATAGTGGCAGTGGCGGCAAGCAGGGTGCAGAAGAGGGGAAAATATTAAAGTTATAGTTTAGTTGGCAATAAGACAGTGTAGTTGAGAACTAACAATTCTTAGTGGACTATTCAAATAGACCACATCAAGCTATGCAGCACATGGCATACCTTAGAGAATGACAGCAAAGATGACCCTGCAATGTGATTCAGGGGGTTCCAAAGATTTTAGGTTAGCCTGAAGCTCCTCACGCAATAGCTGCTGACTTAGATTGCTTTCTACTAAGAAATGTAGCAAGAGAGTACACTTGTCCAAATACTAGAAATGTGTATTACTAGACAACAGTGCTTGCTTACAATAACTACCTGTAGTGTAATGTTCTTTACTGTGCCCAGAATGGTGAGGTTAAACAGTAGAAAAGCAATGTAAGAGAAGATCATTTGCATATATAACTGTAACACAGGCACTTTGCCTGCCAAATTACACTAACAATATAATAGCATTGCTTATGTATTTTTATCTGTACAAAGTTTACAGTAATGATACAACAGCACTGAATGTGGATGTTTAATTTACAGACACAGTAATATTCATTGAAAGACTCATCAAATTACAGCACAATACCAACAGTGTAATTTGCAATCAATCCTACAGTAATACAATTAAAGCCTCTGGCAGTCGCATGACGCATAAGCAAAATGTTGAAGTGAGTCATGCACAGCAAAGCACTAACACTGGCAGAGAGCATCAATGCTTAAATGATGACATTAACTATTGGTAAAACAGGAATACAACAGAAGATCATCAGCCTATATAACCGCATAATATGTACACTGCCTAATGTGCTACACCAACAGCGATGGATATGAATGTTTATCTAGAGAACACAGTAACAACAACTAAAATATTCATTACACTACAACAGAATATGTGACAATCGGCCTTTGAGGAATACAATACAGATTTCTGGTAGATGCATGCTGTATAAGCAAAATGTTAAACAAAAGCAAGTCTTGCATAGAAAAAAAAACAGTAGCGTCAGCAGACAGAACAAGAGGACGTTACTGCACATTAATAAACAAAGTAGAGCTGACCTGAATTACAAATAAAAACAAACTAATAATCTCAGCAAAATGGTACAATACAAGGATACCTTACCAGTACATGTTAGACCCTGTTAGCCGCCATGTGTCCCACACTACAGAAACAAATGGATAATAAAAGGCATAATAAGACATGATAATACAGGCAAATTACAGGGACAAAGGAAACCGAGTAAGCAACAGACTGCTTGGAGAACAGATAAGTCCACATAGTTTTGCGGAGAACCGATAAGTCCACATCATTTTGCTGATTTTATTAAACAAAGGAAGCTAGATAACAGATTGTATGGTGACAGTAAAAATGTAACACTATAATTGATTACAGCTGAGTCTGGCTCTGTTACATGGAGAGAGAGAGAGAGAGAGAGAGCAATGAATGTGACCCAGGTGACCACAATTCAATTAGAGGCCTAGGCAGCAAGGAAGCCAGGCAGGAAGGGGTAGGTCTATTATACCTCTCCTGGGTGAGTAGGATTATGCACACTAGGGGGCAAAGAGAGAAGTACAATTTCCCTTGTACAGAAGGAGGGAAAAAACATTGTGCTTCAGAGGAAGGGGGACAGGTCTGTTTGAAGAGAAAACCCTTGAGGAACTGAGAGAACATTCTGCACAGTCAGCCCATTGCATGTTCCTCCATAAAGCTGTGTAGTGTGTGCGCAAGGGGATACGATCATTTAAAAAAATCAACTTGAACCTCCACCAATGACTGTCTAAATGACCTCTCCCCGTCAACCCTCCACTGGTGATAGGGAATAATGGGTTAATTGGCTGGGAGGGTCTTAAGATAAACAGTAGGGGGATTATGTCAACTACTGCTGTGCACTACATATAAACAAGGAGATCACACAGATGTTCAATATTATACTACAAGTTCTGCTCAGCAAGAGTCAATCTGTGTATACAAGCATACTCTGAAAATGAATGGGCAGCTTGGAAGTGCAACAAACATTAATACTTTACTGACAATTAGTAAAATGAAAAATAATAAAAAATATAAAAATTGGGCTACTACTATTACATCTGTAAAGTAACCTAAATTAGTTCAGTAGCTTGAAACTAAAACAAAATAGTAGTAATAAAAAGCAAGAGCTACTGGAGGAACAAATGGGGATGAAATACTGGGGCAGAGTTAACACCTCCAAGAGGGTCACACTGCAGGATAATAGCCCCAGACAGTTTACAGTAATTATGTCTATTACAAACTAACAACTACTTGTGGAGCTAGGCAAGTAGATCACCTCCTTATGGCATACATTAAACAGCCACAAAGACTAGCCTGTACTTTGATGTTGAGGGGGGAGGCTCCAAAGATTTTACCCTCAGGTTAAGGCTCCTCAAGCAACAGCTACCGACTATGTCATCTACACAGACAACAGTCGTCTGCATATACACACACAGCATTACTCTATAGCTCCAACTAACACCATGTGCACACACAGGAACCTCCCATGAACACGTACCAAACGTTCTCCCCAGCATCTCTACCTATACTACTACACTCTGCATTGCATGCTGCTACTTCCCCTCTACCAGACTTCCTACGAGTAAACGTACTTCCGGCTCACCCCATTCACTTAAAACTGCATATATTCTAGGATTCAATTCTCGCATACAAGCTCATCTCTCTCACACAGTTTGACTTCTGAATCACCCACACAAACACAATAAACCACAGAATGCCGAGAGTTAATGTATGCTGTTCTTATCCAGTTTATTTGTATTAATTATGTGTTGCTAATTACTCTTATCTGTTATATGTTTGCACACGAGAGTGCCGTTTGCTAATGTATACCGTTGTTTCCAGTGTCATAGTGAATATTTGTGTGTTGCCAATAAGGGAGGATGCACTGTGTTTTTAACTACCTAAACGCTTACATGATGGCATATTAAATAAATCCTGGTACCTTTCTCTTTCTTCTTTCTCTCCCTCTAGCTACACTTGCTTTGTTCTTCTACCTCCACTCAGCTTTAGTATGCTCTAACTCCTACCTCTACCGCACTAAACTCCCCTTACTTTATCTACTCTAGCCTCCTACTAGATCATTTCTTGTTTAATGACCCTAAACGCTGAAAAAAGATATCTTTCTCTCTTCACAGTTTGCTGCATTCTTCATCCTCCAAACTCGGGTGCTCCCCTCGCTACATCTCTCTGCCAGGAACACCTCCCTCCTAAGGAAGTCGAAGTCCTTGGATTGCCTACACCCTAAGCACCTTCAGCGGTCTAAAAGTGTGTTTATTTTCCCCTCCAAAGGAACTCGGTGTGTATGTAGTTTCTTTACAATAATCTAGCCTTGTGGTTTATGTTTGTGGCTTTTCTTTACCCATGGCATGCACAATAGCAGCCTACTGTAGCCAGTTACCATCCATCCCTCCCTTTCAGACTCTACAGCTTTATTTTATGTTTTCTCTCCCTTGGCTGTTTTGATGAATAATTACTTTGTAATTTTATTTCACCACTAAGTGGCAGCACATACTCACTGTAGACAACCATACCCCGTTCCTCAGCTCTACCCAATAACCTCCCATGCTGTTGCATTTTAATCTTGCTTAGTTTTTTCTCTCTCTTTTTCCCCAGAACAGGTTCCTCTCATTTTTCCTCCTTCCCTTTTGAGAACCAGTGGAATGCTTACTAAGCTCACAGACCTTTCCTATAGCTGCAGAACAGACTTACAGAGCTGTCTGGCTGTAGCACAGTTCCAGTCACCGAGTCCATGCCACTGACTGTTTTCTGCGGACTTCACTCCTTCTTTGCTCTGCCCACTCTGTTCACCCTTCGGGCTCACTCTTCTCCCCTACCCTGCCCTCATTCCCACCCATCACCTCTACCTGTACATTTATACATCCCCAAACTCCTCCCTCTCCACCCCTTTCCAATCACAGCTAACCAACAGCTCACACCACCCACTTCCTACCTCAGTAAAACTCCACCTACTCCACTACAATGCTAGCCATCACATCACTCCCCATAATGCCATCTGCCCTTCTAATGTCTCTCACCTGTCTTACCTTTCTTACACAATACCCTAACCCACACCATACTTCTTATTCTCAGTCCACTACCTCAAACCACCACACTCCCACCCCAGCCGACACACATTTCACATGAACTCTTTTCCTCCAACCCAACCTACCTATTCAAACCCAAACTACTCCCTACTTCACCCTCCCTGAACACAACTCTTAAATGTCATAGCAGAAAATCACTACTATTCCATAACCCAAATTCCCTGCCCTTAATAAACTACCTCACACAACTCATCCACCATATCTCTTTCTCTCTCCAGTGACATCTGCCCTAACCCCGGATCCACCTCCAAAATTAAACTCACCAACCTCACCAATCAACCTCTTAAACAGAAATCCATTCACCTCACTAGACTTAATGCACAAAACCTTAGAAACAAAATCCCTAACCTACACGACTGGCTCTCCCATAACAACCCTGGCATAAATTCCATTTCTGAAACCTCTCCCATAACAACCCTGGCATAACTTCCATTTCTGAAACCTGGCTTAAGTCTTTTATAAAAGATGATGAAATTCTGCCACCAGGTTACCAAATCATTCGCAACAACAGAACTAAAAAAAAACAGGAGGTGGAGTAGCTATTATCTATCCCTTCTCCCATACCATAACTCCTTACACCAATCACATCCCAAATTTTCCAAAGCGGAAATTAACAATAGCTGTATTAAAAATAAACTACAAATCCATATGCATCAGTGCCCTCTATATTCCCCTAGGCGATATCAAAACACTTGAAGACATCCTTTTCTGGTTTTCCTCCATCATCAAAAATTAAACCTATATCCTCAGTGATACAAACATTAAATTGGCCTCCATTAAATCTGATGCCCCTTCCCATACAATGAATCTGTAAACTTTCTCCCAACTTATAAACTCTCCAACCAGATCAAATAAAGATGGTTTTAAAAAAAAAAATCATATAAAGTAGGGAGAAGTATTAAAAGCTTTTTAGTTAAAGGTAGGTTAGTTAAACTAGAGCCTAAACTTTATGATACACATAAGAAATATGGCACTGAAGTCTGTGGCAAATGCAAAGCCTGTAAACATATAGTTACAGGCTTTGATAGTATAAATGGGAGAAAATTTGATAATAAAGGAACTTTTAGATGTGATACTGAGGGCATTATATATGTGCTTAAATGCCCCTGTAATTTTATATTGGTGAAATGAAAAGACCTTTTAAAATTAGACTATTGGAACACATTAAAGACACTGAAAATGTCAAGATGTCTAGTTCAGTAGCAGAACATTTTATTATGCACATCAGAGTCAGTCAAAGGGATTAATAGGTAGAATTTTAGAAAATGTTGCAGATAATTATTTGTACAAGAATATTAAAAATGTTTTATTGTACAAGGAAGCAATTTATATTTGAAAATTTGATACTTTGGCACCATCACGAATGAATGTAGATTTTAACTGGAGAGTTTTACTTTAAATAGTTTTGTATGTAATTGAATAATTAGAATATTGGTTAATTGGATTAATGAATGCATTATAAATATGGAATGTGATGTATGCTTAGTATTCTCCTGTGAAGGCATTAGCCGAGACGTCAGAGGGAACAATAAACGCCATTTTGCACTTTACTTGGACACTAGCTAGTTTGTGGTTTTCTACAAGTTTGACTTTTTCTGTGGTTTAACTGGTATTTATGGCTAGTGATCCGAACATTGATCTACCACGGGTGTTCCAAGGTACAACGGATTCGCAGCAGAGGCCTATGGATAAGTATTTATCCCAATTGAATGATAGAAAGGCTAATTTTTCTTCTATACATACTGAGGCTGTTACTGGATCCATTGGCAATTCACAGACTTGCACTTCGAATCTACCGGCTTGGAATAAATGGGAAATAGATCGTAACAATAGGCTTTCCAATACGTTCTCATCTGTTGAACAGAAACAGGTGCCAATGAGTATGGAAATTAAGGTACTGTGCGTGTCTCTTGCACAATTGTTTTATAGTTTAACTAAGTACCTTGAACTTGAAATTATCCCAGAGGTCTGAGTGTGTTTAAAGATCCAGCTACACCCTTTAATTTGGATGATGACACCGATTTAACTTTTCAAAAGCGCTGGATACAGGCAGCCCATAAATGTACAACGGAATGGGTTGCTATACTTGTCGAGCGAGACAGGTTAAAACAAGGTAATCTATAAAAAGACATCAATGCCACTTGTAGTTACATTATGTCTAAATCAGGTCCAGATTTTTTGAACAAAATTTTGAAAGATATCAATAGTAAGCTGAAGGGATATAAAAAAGACATAATAACTAGAAAAATAAATAAATTAATTAGGGATACTAAAGACTAGGACAGTGGTATGGCCTTTACGTCCAAGGCCAATAGAAAGAATGCAAAGCATCATATGACAATCAAGGAAGGGAAGAGGGTGGAAGAGCGGCGTTCTTTCAGCTCATGACCATCCTTTGAGACAGTTTCTTCTGAGGAAGATAATTGTGTAAATAGTGAATACGCACCCCTTACCACCAGCGCAAAATAGTGCGGAACATCAAAAGAAACTTTCGGAACTAAGGGGGAAATAAATCATTTTATCAGGGAAAAAACGGCAGCGAGAAGGACAGTTTAACCAACACCAGCCATACCCCCAACAACATTCTCAGCAGTGGCAAAACAGGAATAAAAGGGACAGATGGTAAAGTGGACTCTTATGTGGTTAATCTGTCTGGTTATAATTTAAATATATATGAAAGAGCTGTATTAGAACGTGGTTTAAAATGTATCCCTACAGTAATACCTAGGCTTCATGATTTAAAATGTGATGTGTTTACGTTCATAAGAAAATTACAGCTGAAGTATATGTTTAGACATAATTTTGCGGATGCACCACAGATTTCTGAAGCTGGTGAAGATGTTTCTTTATTTAGTGATGATAGTTTTTTTTCCTGAGAGTCTGATGATGTTTTAAATGCATACCATCTATTTGATACTAGTAAAACAGAGGTACAAAGCAAATTTATACCTGTAATCAATTGTATGGAAATTATACAGTTTCAGAATATGCTTAATTATTCTACTGAACAAGAATTTGTCAATTTAAAAAAAAGTATGAATATTAAGTATAATCTGACTAAAAATGAATGGTTAGCACTGCAGACATTAGGTAGAGATGTAGATTTGATTTTAAGCCTGCAGATAAAGGCAATAAGTTAGTCATTTTACGTATTTCACAATATTTGGAAATGTGTTATAAATCATCTAAATAATTGTGTATGAGATGGTTCATGGTGATATGTATGAGCTGGCTATCTCAGGAGTATGAATAACTCTTACATAAATGTAAGAGACTAGGATATTTGACTGACGACTATGTTAAAAAGTTTAGCCATAATAATGCTAGTATGGCATATTTTTACTGTGTACCAAAAATTCATAAAAATCTTACTAACCCACCAGGGCGCCCTATTGCTTCTGGAAGTAATTATTTTCTGCATAATATAGGATGTCTTTTGCATGAATTGATGTTACCCAGCGTATTGTTGTTGCCAGCTTATGTGAAGGATGCATCAAATTTTTGCAGAAAACACAAAATATAGGCTGGAATGACCAGCTGTATTGGATCACCCTTGATATAAAAAGCCTATATACAAATATCTACCATGAATTTGGTATGGAAGCAGTGAGATTTGTCTTGGGACAAGGTCCAGCAACATAGTATATAGTAGAAATGTTACATTTTAGTCTTATAAAGATTTTTTTTGAATTCAGAGGTGAATTATTTAGACAGAAACAAGGCACAGCTATGGGGGCGGCATTTGCCCCCTCATATGCGAATTTAAGCATGGGTTTGTTTGAACAAGAATATATCTACAAAACTTCATTTTTTCATCAACATGTTAAAAATTATAGCAGTTTTATAAACAATGTGATTTTTCTGTGTGAAGGAGGGGAAACAAAAATTGATGATTTTATATCAGAGTTGCAAATGAGTAGATTTAATCTAAAATTTGAAGGTATACAAACTGGAAAAAAGGTATTATTTTTAGATGTGGAGGTAGATGTATCAAAAGGATATTTACATACTAGGATACATAGAAAATTTGAGGATCACGTCAATTATCTTAAGGCTATTAGTTGTCACTCTCCTCATACTATAGAAGCTCTTCCAATTGGGGAGTTTATTAAGTTACAAAGACTGTGCAATGTTCTACAAAATTACAAGAAACTCAAAAAATGTATAATATGTTCTACTCTAGAGGGTATAGCCAGCAAGTAATAGATAAAGCTTATCATAAAATGAATCGAATTGATATACAGGGATATAAAGGAAATAGAAAAATGAGAAACTATGATAGTAACATGAGAATAAATAACTTAGAAATGTATTTCATCACACTGTATAGTGTCTTTAGTGATAAGGTGGTTGCAATGGTTAAATATTATTGGAATTTTCTAAAAAAAAATCTAAGGAAGCTAAAGATTGGCTACCAGAAAATTTAAAAATTTCATATAAAGTAGGGAGAAGTATTAAAAGCTTTTTAGTTAAAGGTAGGTTAGTTAAACTAGAACCTAAACTTTATAATACACCTAAGAAACATGGCACTGAAGTCTGTGGTAAATTCAAAGCCTGTAAGCATATAGTTACAGGCTTTGATAGTATAAATGGGAGGAAATTTGATAATAAAGGAACTTTTAGATGCGATACGGAGGGCATTATATATGTGCTTAAATGCCCCTGTAATGTTATATTGGTGAAACGAAAAGACCCTTTAAAATTAGACTATTGGAACACATTAGGGACACTGAAAATGTCAAGATGTCTAGTTCAGTAGCAGAACATTTTTATTATGCACATCAGAGTCAGTCAAAGGGATTGATAGGTACAATTTTAGAAAAATTTGCAGATAATTATTTGTACAAGAATATTAAAAATGTTTTATTGTACAAGGAAGCAATTTATATTTTAAAATTTGATACTTTGGCACCATCAGGAATAAATGTAGATTTTAACTGGAGAGTTTTACTTTAAATAGTTTTGCATGTAATTGAATAAATAGAATATTGGTTAATTGGGTTAATGAATGCATTATAAATATGGAGTTTGATGTATGCTTAGTATTCTCCTGTGAAGGCATTAGCCGAGACGTCAGAGGAACAATAAACGCTGTTTTGCACTTTACTTGGACACTAGTTTGTGGTTTTCTACAAGTTTTACTTTTTCTGTGGTTTAACTGGTATTTATGGCTAGTGATCCGAACATTGATCTACCACGGGTGTTCCGAGGTACAACGGATTCGCAGCAGAGGCCTATGGATAAGTATTTATCCCAATTGAATGATAGAAAGGCTAATTTTTCTTCTATACATACTGAGGCTGTTACTGGATCCGTTGGCAATTCACAGACTTGCACTTCGAATCTACCGGCTTGGAATAAATGGGAAATAGATCGTAACAATAGGCTTTCCAATATGTTCTCATCTGTTGAACAGAAACAGGTGCCAATGAGTACGGAAATTAAGGTACTGTGCGTGTCTCTTGCGCAATTGTTTTATAGTTTAACTAAGTACCTTGAACTTGAAATTATCCCAGAGGTCTGAGTGTGTTTAAAGATCCAGCTACACCCTTTAATTTGGATGATGACACTGATTTAACTTTTCAAAAGCGCTGGATACAGGCAGCCCATAAATGTACAACGGAATGGGTTGCTATACTTGTCGAGCGAGACAGGTTAAAACAAGGTAATCTATAAAAAGACATCAATGCCACTTGTAGTTACATTATGTCTAAATCAGGTCCAGATTTTTTGAACAAAATTTTGAAAGATATCAATAGTAAGCTGAAGGGATATAAAAAAGACATAATAACTAGAAAAATAAATAAATTAATTAGGGATACTAAAGACTAGGACAGTGGTATGGCCTTTACGTCCAAGGCCAATAGAAAGAATGCAAAGCATCATATGACATTCAAGGAAGGGAAGAGGGTGGAAGAGCGGCGTTCTTTCAGCTCATGACCATCCTTTGAGACAGTTTCTTCTGAGGAAGATAATTGTGTAAATAGTGAATACGCACCCCTTACCACCAGCGCAAAATAGTGCGGAACATCAAAAGAAACTTTCGGAACTAAGGGGGAAATAAATCATTTTATCAGGGAAAAAACGGCAGCGAGAAGGACAGTTTAACCAACACCAGCCATACCCCCAACAACATTCCCAGCAGTGGCAAAACAGGAATAAAAGGGACAGATGGTAAAGTGGACTCTCATGTGGTTAATCTGTCTGGTTATAATTTAAATATATATGAAAGAGCTGTATTAGAACGTGGTTTAAAATGTATCCCTACAGTAATACCTAGGCTTCATGATTTAAAATGTGATTTGTTTACGTTCATAAGAAAATTACAGCTGAAGTATATGTTTAGACATAATTTTGCGGATGCACCACAGATTTCTGATGCTGGTGAAGATGTTTCTTTATTTAGTGATGATAGTTTTTTTTCCTGAGAGTCTGATGATGTTTTAAATGCATACCATCTATTTGATACTAGTAAAACAGAGGTACAAAGCAAATTTATACCTGTAATCAATTGTATGGAAATTATACAGTTTCAGAATATGCTTAATTATTCTACTGAACAAGAATTTGTCAATTTAAAAAAAAGTATGAATATTAAGTATAATCTGACTAAAAATGAATGGTTAGCACTGCAGACATTAGGTAGAGATGTAGATTTGATTTTTAAGCCTGCAGATAAAGGCAATAAGTTAGTCATTTTACGTATTTCACAATATTTGGAAATGTGTTATAAATCATCTAAATAATTGTGTATGAGATGGTTCATGGTGATATGTATGAGCTGGCTATCTCAGGAGTATGAATAACTCTTACATAAATGTAAGAGACTAGGATATTTGACTGACGACTATGTTAAAAAAAAGTTTAGCCATAATAATGCTAGTATGGCATATTTTTACTGTGTACCAAAAATTCATAAAAATCTTACTAACCCACCAGGGCGCCCTATTGCTTCTGGAAGTAATTATTTTCTGCATAATATAGGATGTCTTTTGCATGAATTGATGTTACCCAACGTATTGTTGTTGCCAGCTTATGTGAAGGATGCATCAAATTTTTTGCAGAAAACACAAAATATAGGCTGGAATGACCAGCTGTATTGGATCACCCTTGATATAAAAAGCCTATATACAAATATCTACCATGAATTTGGTATGGAAGCAGTGAGATTTGTCTTGGGACAAGGTCCAGCAACATAGTATATAGTAGAAATGTTACATTTTAGTCTTATAAAGATTTTTTTTGAATTCAGAGGTGAATTATTTAGACAGAAACAAGGCACAGCTATGGGGGCGGCATTTGCCCCCTCATATGCGAATTTAAGCATGGGTTTGTTTGAACAAGAATATATCTACAAAACTTCATTTTTTCATCAACATGTTAAAAATTATAGCAGTTTTATAAACAATGTGATTTTTCTGTGTGAAGGAGGGGAAACAAAAATTGATGATTTTATATCAGAGTTGCAAATGAGTAGATTTAATCTAAAATTTGAAGGTATACAAACTGGAAAAAAGGTATTATTTTTAGATGTGGAGGTAGATGTATCAAAAGGATATTTACATACTAGGATACATAGAAAATTTGAGGATCACGTCAATTATCTTAAGGCTACTAGTTGTCACTCTCCTCATACTATAGAAGCTCTTCCAATTGGGGAGTTTATTAAGTTACAAAGACTGTGCAATGATCTACAAGAATTACAAGAAACTCAAAAAATGTATAATATGTTCTACTCTAGAGGGTATAGCCAGCAAGTAATAGATAAAGCTTATCATAAAATGAATCGAATTGATATACAGGGATATAAAGGAAATAGAGAAATGAGAAACTATGATAGTAACATGAGAATAAATAACTTAGAAATGTATTTCATCACACTGTATAGTGTCTTTAGTGATAAGGTGGTTGCAATGGTTAAATATTATTGGAATTTTCTAAAAAAAAATCTAAGGAAGCTAAAGATTGGCTACCAGAAAATTTAAAAATTTCATATAAAGTAGGGAGAAGTATTAAAAGCTTTTTAGTTAAAGGTAGGTTAGTTAAACTAGAACCCAAACTTTATAATACACATAGGAAACATGGCACTGAAGTCTGTGGTAAATTCAAAGCCTGTAAGCATATAGTTACAGGCTTTGATAGTATAAATGGGAGAAAATTTGATAATAAAGGAACTTTTAGATGCGATACGGAGGGCATTATATATGTGCTTAAATGCCCCTGTGAAAAAATGTTATATTGGTGAAACGAAAAGACCCTTTAAAATTAGACTATTGGAACACATTAGGGACACTGAAAATGTCAAGATGTCTAGTTCAGTAGCAGAACATTTTTATTATGCACATCAGAGTCAGTCAAAGGGATTAACAGGTAGAATTTTAGAAAAAGTTGCAGATAATTATTTGTACAAGAATATTAAAAATGTTTTATTGTACAAGGAAGCAATTTATATTTGAACATTTGATACTTTGGCACCATAAGGAATGAATGTAGATTTTAATTGGAGAGTTTTACTTTAAATAGTTTTGTATGTAATTGAATAATTAGAATATTGGTTAATTGGATTAATGAATGCATTATAAATATGGAGTGTGATGTATGCTTAGTATTCTCCTGTGAAGGCATTAGCCAACACATCAGAGGAACAATAAACGCTGTTTTACACTTTACTTGGACACTAGTTTGTGGTTTTCTACAAATAAAGTAGGTACCTCAGAAACCATCATTGACTGGATCCTAACAACTCACCCAAACCTTACCTCTAATGCCGGAATACTAATCAGACCCTCTCAGTGACCACATACCAACCTTCGCTGACCATCTCACATCTCCTCTACAAAGACAGCACCACTACACTCAAACCAGCAACCTCTCCTCTTTCAACCCCGTAGCTTTCTCATAATGTCTAAAGCACACAGACTGGAACCCTCTAAAAACCCTTCCTCTAGATGAAGCGGTATCCTATTTCAACCAAACATTCCTAACCCTTCTTAACCAGCAAGCCCCTCTTCGAACCAAACATATCAAAACCAATCCCTGCCCCTGGTTAATAAAACAGACTAGCTATGCACCAGAGAGTCAAAAAATGGAAGCAATATCAAAAACATAAAACCTCCACCTCCCTCCTAAAATTTAAACAACTTTGAACTCCACTAAAAGGGTAATAACAAAAGACCGCAGAGCCTGCTTCTGCAAACTTCAATCTATGCACTCATCAAATCCTAAAAAATTCTGGGACTCCATCTCTTCCATTCTCCAACCTGGTAATAAAGAAAACCCTTGTCCAAACCCCAGCCTTACAGACCTCTAAACAGCCAACCAATTCAACTTTTCTTCACAGACTATTGCAGAACTATCTACCTCTTTCCCTCAACCCCCCTCCTGCCCCCCTCACCCCCCAATCACCTACCTCCCTCCTCTCCTTCACCCTAACTCCCATCCCAACAAGTACAATAAAAAGACTTCTCAAACCTGTCGCAATGCACCTGACAACCTACCATCAAACTTCCTCAAAGAATCAGCAGACAGCATAGCCTATTCCATTTCTATTCTGATAAATAGATCCATACAAGAATCCTACATCCCATCTATCTGGCGCCATGCTTACATCAACCCTCTCCACAAAGGTGGCAAAAACACAGACACTACCAACTTCAGGCCTACTGCCATCTTTTCTCCTCTTTCTAAAATACTAGACAAAACTATCCAGGAACAACTTATGCCATACCTAAATTAAAACAATCTCCTCTTCCCTACTCAAAACAGCTTCCATCCTGGCCACAGAACCATGACTGCCCTTATCCTCTTTCTCAAAACCATCAACCTAGAACGCGACACTGGCAAATACGTGTCTTCCCTCTTTCTAGATCTCTCAAAGGGCTTCAACACGATCTCTCACACCTAGCTCTTATCCCAGGTCTCCACCCTAAAACTCTCTCCCACTACCATAGCCTGGTTTTCCAGCTACCTGTCCAAACACCAACAAGATGTCCATTGGAAAACATTAACCTCTCCCTTCCTTCCTACACACACTGGTGTATCCCCCAAGGTTCTGTTCTTGGTCCTCTACTCTTTAACATACTCATCAACAATGTCCACCACACCATCCCCAAATCCTCACTCATCCAGTATGCAGATGACTCCACTATCATCTGCTCAGCCCTCTCTTACTCTGAACTCCTATCAAAGACCCAATTAGTCTTCGCCAAAACAGAAACTTGGATGCAATCCAACCATCTGGGCCTAAACGCAAATAAAACTATTTTTACACCTACAAGAAACTCCAACATCAACAAAACCTCATTCAACATGCATAGCTAGAATAACACCCCCTGGATATTGTTCCAAATACCAAGCTTCACGGTATCATCATCATCAATGAAGACCTAAAATATGAAACCCATATTCACTCCTCAATCAGGAAAACCCACCAAAAACTTGGTCTCCTCTACAGACACAACCGCAGCCTCAGCCACACGACCCAACAAACTCTTGCATCCACCTTCCTTCTCCCCTCACTTATGTATGGCACCCCCCTATTCACCAATATCCAGCTTGGCCTGTGATCTAAACTGAAATCCTGTAACCACAAAAATCAGCAAGTTTGCAGCCTATTAAAAAAAAAAAAAAAAAAAAACTCACCCCACCATTGCCACTCCCTCCACAGTCTCAAATGGGTAGAACTTCCCAACTACCGGAGATGCCTACAACTCACCACTGCCCACAACCTCATCTTCAAACTTAACTGCCCCTCTCTTGCTACATCCTTAAAACCCGACATACCTAACCACTCGGTCAGATCCAAAAACCAAAATCTCCTGCAAGTCCACAAACTGTCATGTCCTCCTGGCCAACTACTACTATCTTACTCCATAGCTAAACAGTGGAACCCCCCCCCACACAACCTATCTAACCATAACAACTTCAAGTCTCACCTATTCTCTCATGTATCTTCCAAATGGTAATGCCCATGTCACAGTCCAACTCAATCTCCCCTCTAACCCTCTGACTCTGTACTCTCCACGTTTCTCATACACTATGACCAGGGATGATCCCTCCCATACTACGGACAGAATTACTCCCTACTACTGATTTACAACTGTTTCAAGGAAATTGTACACTTTTTCACTTTTATTTCAATGTACAATGACTGTATGTCTTATATCTATCTTACTGTATATTTTATTATGTGCAATGGCTATATGAACAATGACTATATATGCAATGACTAAGTTCTATATCTAACTTACTGTATATTTCTCGACTATTTGTTTACCTTGCAATATGCAATTTCTGTAAAATTTTTGTCTTTGGAGCTTTTCTACCTGGGCCTCCACTGAAAACTGGCTCTTCATGGTTCAGTGGACTTTCCCGGTCATCAGACTGAAATAAATAAATAAATAGTCAAGATGAGTCTGCACTGGGATATTGGGGGGGGGGGGGGTTTCAAAGATTTAATCCTTGGGCTAAGGCATCTCAAGCAGCAGCGATCAACTTGGATCTTTCTCGTCTACTTAGATACCAGTACCAGAGTCTTCACTATAATATTGGTGGAGGTTCCAAGGATCTCACCTTCAGGGTAAGGCTCGTGAAGCATCAGCTCATGACATGGACTGTCTACTTAGATAATCAGTAGTTAAAATGAGTCTAAACCATGATGGCAAAGGCCCTAAGAATTTTCCTTTGGGGCAAGAGTCCTGAAGTAACTGCTGACAACTTGGACTGTTGTTGACTAAGACTTCATTATCCCTCCAGTGTCCTACACTAAAGGTATAAGTGGATAATTATGCATATTTTTAACACACACACGTGTGCATCCATACAATATGCATTTTATACACTCACACACAAACCCTCGTACATGTAAACAATGAGCATCTGGTGCTACTGCTTCACATACAGTGGAATCCCATAAGCCATACCTTTCTTATTGCTCTGATCAGTAGTTTTGAATATATTCTTAAGAGAGCCCATAGTACGTATATATAGTTTGCTCAAAACTTTCCTTGTCCATTTACAGTAAAACGCTTAAGTCCACTATGCTTCTCTAGGTGATTCCCATGGGGAGAAAAAAAAAAACAGAAAACAAATACATTTTAGAGCTGTGTTCTTCCTGACCTTGGCTTTGCTTCAGTGCCACTGTGAGGGCACATTGTTTCTGACTGATTTCTTGCACTTAACCACAGCTTCTTCTGATACTTGTGAAATACCCAGTCAATCTTGTTGCAATGACTGCTTTTAATAGTAGCCGTTACTATTAGCTAAATTTGCAAATCAGCATGAATATCAAAGTGTGAGCCGCTTATTACCTCGCTCACATATCAGTTGTGGAAAGTTATAACCCCTAGCAGCCTACATCCATCTTAAAAGCTTCAGTCTTTTTTTTGAAAACTTTTAAAAAAGGAAAGGTAAACAAATACCACAAAAACTGTTAGTGCTGTAAAAAAAAGTAAAACTTATTAAAAATCTTTAAAAAGATTACAGTTTATACATTCAAAATCACTACACCAACACTGTACCACATTATATTTTAATAATTTTCCAAACTTAATATTTTCTGTAAATTTTTACAAGCAACTTTCCTAATCTAAGGAACCATATAATCTGGACATCCTGTGTCCGCAGTAGTACTGTTCGGACAAATTTGAGTTTCATTTATAGATGTTTGATCTTAACATAATTTTAATATTTAAATAAAAATATAAATAGTGCTTATTTAAATAATTAACAATGAATTAGCAATATCTCCACTCCAGTGCATTCTACATGGACAGTGAGGTGAGGCACCTAAGTACGAAACTCACTCATACTTCAAAATAGAAATGAAAATGTACATTAACAACAAAAAGTGGTGGATAGCTCCAGTGAAGTACATTTTAAACAATCTTTTGTTTTTCTTAAATATCTTTACTTAACATGACATTTTAAGTGACATAGGCACACAGAAAGTAAGAGAGAACAAAACAAACCATTATATTTCCTTTACTTTCGTGCAATATACATCTATGTTTTCTTTTTGATAATTTTATTTTACTTCAGCATTACATAAACAAATTGCTCAGTTCCGGCATCCCCTTAAATTTCACTCCTTCTGAACATTATTTTGGATGTACTTGTTGTTGGTCTTTCGGCTTTTTCCCGGTAAGGGGTCGCCACAGCGGAACTCTGGTCCGTTAATGATTGGCAGTAGATTTTTTTACGAAACGCTGAGGTGCCAGCTTGACACTCAACCCTCAACAAAGGCACGCCCATTTACACACGCATGTCTTTCTAACGCTACCCAACAGCGGGGAGGACATGCAGACTCCACACAGAAGGCACTCTCAAGCCAAGCCGAGAATCGAATGGGAGAACCTCTTGCTGTGAGGTAACAACGCTTTCGCTGTACCACCGCGGAAGTATGTACTGTTCCTACAAATTCCATTAATTTATATGTAATTTGATCCCTTCTCACACCTTAGTTTCACACTGCTCTTCATTAAGTGGAAGTCATTCAGTTAAGGAAGTCTCCCCCAAGAAGAATCATGACTATATAAAGAATGGTTTATGTTGTACAGAAATAGTACACAGAGTGCAGGCATTAATGAGGTAATGCATGGTGTCAACAGAGACCCAGTAGAGATAATTAACAAACTTGACACCCCGACCCCATGTGAAAAATGGGAAAAAGGGGTTGTGGCTGGATGGATGGACTGACATTTAGCTTCCAAATGCTGTAATTTGAGAGATACTGAGTGTTGTTTGCTAACATTTATAAAACACGCACGTGCAATAGCAACATTTTTGTAAATCAGTCCAAAACGAAATATAGACAGGTGGCTTGCACGACATTGTTAGAAGGTTGACAACAGAATGAAAACTCCATACTGCTGATATGAATATTGTAGGTAAAATAAATGACATAAAAAGACAGAGCCGTACACAGAATTACACACACAACAAGGATTAATACCTGTAGGGCTGACATTAGTGCCACTGTAAAGATGAATTTCCACTGAATAATGTCTTACTTTTTCCTGCAGCTCTTACAGTGTTTGAGACATTATCATTTGCTGGTTTGGGAAATTGTTTTGCCAAAAATCTTTAAGGACTTAGCAGGCATTCCCATGGAAGTCTTCAAGCATCGAGAACACCAGTTAGTCAATACTGCTTAGGGCACAAACAGTTAATCTGTGCTGCTATAAATGTCAACCCCATTTACTGGATTTATGCCAGGTGGCTCCCTTCCTTCACCCCACTTACCCATTTGCTGGTCTCTCATGGTGAGAGCCAAAATGCCTACCAGTCCATGTCACAGCAATATAGCCCATTCTGCTCCAGAATAAAGGACCTAATCAGACCATTTATTCTGCAGACAGAGGTGAATTCCAGTGGTAAGGAGTGGGCTAGTCTGATGGATCCAGTGAACATTCCCTTCCCACCACAGCCCCTAAACCCTTGGCAGCTCACCCCAAGCTCAAGCTCTACAGTTTGTCTTCCTATGAGAGGAATCCACATCTGCACAAACAATGTTCAGAATACTGTTTGGTAGTATATGTATGCAGCAGGGTTGTATTCTCCATAGCTTTAATACATAGTGGTCCATAGGTGTCACCCAAAAAGTGAGCCAGAACTGCATACCTCTATCTCTCTATCTCTCTCTCCAGGACGTAGAAGCAACAAAGCATTTTGCTTTTGCTAAAAAGTCAATTACTCTGCATTTACAGGCATTCTCAGAGATGTTATCAACAGAATAAATCAATTTTACCCAAGCTTAGCATTATTATTACACTACATATTATTCTTAGAGAAATCAAAACGCCAATAGGGTATCACAGCACTGACCTAGATTAGAATATACAAACACCTACAAGCAGGTTTGACAGACTACATTGTCTATACAAATGAAAAGAAATATAGTAACAGACAAGACTACTACAATGAGTAAACAAATGCAGTGAAACTATGGAAAGAGAGCAGAATACCGAGTGCTATGTAATAAAAATAATCCATACTATCAGACTCATTAGCTTGAGAGACGCAACAAGATATATAACGCACAGTCTGCTAGCACACAATAAGAATTAAAAGAATTTTAAATTTACTTGTTTGTAGCTATCAACAGGGGTATGGATTCACCTAGACATATTTTAGCCAAGTATTACAAACTCAAGAAACATGCAATTCTAATATAACACAATATAGGTCAGATGGCATAGGAGTAAACTATTTAAAACAAAGCATAAAAAATGTAAACATTAACCCAAAATGTTTGAAACATAGCAAGCTTAGTATACAGAGCAAAAAACAGGAATAATAGTACCCTAACATGTATAATATTGCTTATTATCCATTTGAGAAGGATGACAGAAATCAATGTTATTAGATTATTACCATGGAAAATCCACTTTGCATGTAGAACCATTCCATTCTGACATTAAGTAAACCTGAAGTAAAGGAGGTATTGCAACAAGGGCTTCTAACTGTGTTAACTAATGTAATTAACTAGTTAAGAAAACTTGATATGTTTTAATCATGAGAGTAAAATATTAAAAGTTAATCTCGAAATTTTAAGTTTGACTACAGACAGCATGTGTTCTGCTGTATTTAAATGTATAAAAACAAAGCACTAAAAACCTTCAGTTTTTTATTATTATTTGTTCCAAACTCTTTGGTTTTCTTCAACATACTGTGTGGTGTAAAGACCTTCTAATTTTTTTATTAAGTTTATGGCAAGTGTGTAGCCAGGCATACTGTCTGCATTCTAATGAGTTACTAAAACAATGTTTAAAAAGGTCACACAGGAAAACCAATTGGTTCAAAACACAAAAAGAAAAATCTAGCAAAGTTAGAATTTCCACTGTGTGATACCTTAAACCTCTTGAATCAGAGGCAGCATGGGATATATGTAAATTACCCTTTAAGGATATCAGGTGTTTCAGCTAAATGACAATTCTGAATGTCCATGACTTTTTTCTTTTACTTTTAAGACGATTTATGGACAATTTCAGGCCAATAAAGCCAAACCCCTCTAGCTGTGGACATGCAGGTTTCTGCCTTCTTATGACATCATCAGCACAGCATAAGAGGAATGTTTGACTTTTGGAAACACAGGGTAGTCATACCCAACTGATATCCATAAACCTAAGGGTGTCTACAAAATATCCCAACTAAAACAATGTTTAAAAAGATCACACAGGAAAACCATTTGGTTAAAAGCTCAAAAAGAAAAATCTAGCAAAGCTAGAATTTCCACTGTGTGATAAGAGGCAACATGGGATGGACATTCAGAATTGCCATTTAGCTGAGACACCCGATAGGTAATTTTACGTATATTCCATGTGAACCCACTTCCCTCAGATATCATTCTAGGAGTGCAACATTAATATGGACTTTCCCCTCACTGTGCCATGTACCCAATCAATGAAAAAAAATGTCAGCCTTCCTTATGTCACTAACCATCTTTGAAAAAAATAAAATACTGCCTTCTCACCCTTGTGTCATGTTCCTAATCACTGTAACATGAATACTCTCACTCTAATTGTACCATAACAGCTGAAAAAGACATACTAATCCCTCCCCTCACCCTTAGCACCCTTCTCCAACTGTGATCGTGATAAAAAAAAACTCCATCCTCCTGCTTTGCGTCATACTGAATCATTGAAAAATGATCAATATTCCTCCATCCCTTGCAGCATTCCACAATGATAGGAATATCATCAAACTTCTCGCACCTCCATGCTTGTGTCATGTCTATGATTAATAAATAAAACAAATGTTCCAAACAGCAGAAATCCTTCTTCCCCAATGTCATATCCCCAGCCATGTTTCACATGGTATAAATTTCCCCTTCCTACCAATTCCACAGTGTCATATTCTTGTCATGAGTGAGGTTAAATACACACCCCTTTCACCCTGCTTTGCAGTCCCAACCCTCATACTTCTTCACAAAGCCTTTTGATGCACACAGAACTGTTTATGCTACAAATACTACGGCATAAATCAGCAAGTTATGGAGATAAATACATCTACAGCTCATTATGCTACTTCCCGAGCAGTACAGTACCTTTAAGCAAACACCCACTAGCCCCTGCAGGCATTTACGCAGCTTGTGATGGCCAGGTGCATGCAGTGGGCACAAAAAAGTCACATATGCTCTGTTTCCCATTGTACTCAAGTTGGCACTTCAACAATTACACAAAGTACAGGCATTCTGCTTACCTGTCTATTAAGGCACTTTTATGATGTAGTTAGCTGGTGTAGGGAGATTTATATTCTTGACATTCAAGGGATAGACTGTCTCAGAATTACAACCAGCCATTTTAAAACAGCTACTGCATGTCAACCATGCATCTCTCAACCAAACACAGAATTCAAGACATACAGCAGCTCAGTTCAGCAAAGAGTATTTCTTTGAAAGCATTTAACAAATCTACAAACACATTTATACACATTATGTAACAGGTTCATGGATAAGTACTAAGTTAGCTGCCCTTGCGGGCCATTTTAAGCTTAGCCAGTTTCTCTTTTTGTGCTCAAATTAACTTATTCCATTTGGTTATAGATTAGCCTTACCTATCCCATAATCAGTAATTACATATTGCCCCTAATGAGGATAACTGTGATCATACCATAGATAATTTGATGGTACCCATATATGGGATAAAGCATTTAGGAGCCACCTCTGTCCATTAGTAGTAGAGGGAACAGTCCTGAGATAAATTTTCTGCTTACCATTCATTAAATCCAAGTTGCTCTCAAATATAGACAGAGATGCACTGTTTTATGTGAACAGGAAGCCTGTTCCAGAGCAGTGTTACCCTCTGCAAGATATATCTATCCCTCCAATCTATTCTGTTGATGTTGGAGAATATGTTTAGATCCTTAGAGTATTTCTGATGCCATTTGACTTATGATGTGCAGTAAATCATCAGTACTGGGTCGGGGGTTACCTTGCAAGTCAGACACAGGTTACCTTTTAGCAGTCTGTAGGACACAAACCATAGTGACAGGGGTTTAAGTTGGTCCACATAAGACATGTTGTTTAAGCCTTGTATTCTTTTAGTACTATCATAGTGGGCACTCCTTTTAGTAAGGTATCATTGTGGGCATTCCACTTTGTTGCATGTGTCTGAACAGATACATGCCAAAGGGGGCATTATATTCAATGAATGAACTAATGCGGGCTAAGTACAAGGGGGGCAATGACATCCCTTCATCTAGACACAATCCCTTTGTTTATATGCAGTGCAATATAGAAGGACATTCTTACAATGGATGCATGTTGGTCAAACGTTATTCTCACTATCCACATAAGTGTCCAAATCCCAAAGAACTGGGTCAACTTAGGATTGTACTGTCAATGTGGTAGTTCCTTGGAGTAGAAGACTTCTGAAAAGATGCAACAGTGATTTTTTTTGGAATTTAGTTTCAGTCCACGATTTTGGCACCAGTTATTTGAGAAAAAAATTCCTGCAGGATGGCTTTGAAATGTATGGATTCAATGACTGCTCCTAGCTTGCAGTCACCTGCAAATTTAGTCAGCCAGTCTTTTGGTATTGGCTTTTCCTCAGAAAAGTGGATGCCAAACAGGAGAGTTCCCAGCACAGAAGCCTGGGGACTTCAATGGTGATGGGTCTCTTTGTGAAGGTTACTTCCCCTATTTTGATTTCCTACACCCTACCTGTGAGCCAGTTGGCAATCCAGTGGGAGACCTAGGGATTTATTCCCAGTTTACTTAGCTTTTCTACTATGCCTGAGTGGGGAACTGTGCCAAGGGCCTTGGCCAGTTCCAGGTATGTACCATTTTGCCTTCATCCATTGCCTTGGTGCCCTTTTCAAAAAAAAAAAAAATCACCAGGCTGAGAAAGCATGACTTCACCTTGATGAATCCAAACTGAGATGGGTCCAGCATTTGGACGTTCCCTATGTCATGACTGATTAGTTCTATAATAAGTCTTTCCATGGCTTTGCATATGAGGCTGGTCAGACTTCTGGGTCTGTAACTGCCTGGGTTCTAAGGAAAATAATCCCTTATGTAGAGGAAAGACTGTAACTGTCCTCCATTTATTTGGTACAAAACCTGTGTAGAGGTTGAGGCTGAACAATGTTGAGGTTGAGGCTGAACAATGTTGATAAGAGTGTGGTTAAATTGTGCTTTATGCTGTTTAAGATGCATCCAGGGATATCAGAGCAATAATTTTAAATTTTGACAGCCTTTTTAGAATTTGGTCTTGTGTGACAGCTGGAAACAAGCCCGTTTCAGGAATATCTTGAAAACAGACGGAGGGGAGAAAGGGGTAAAGTTGCAGCTTTGTTCATTGGCCAGTAGATTTGCTAGGTCTTCAGCATCTGTGTAGGTATTATTCAGAATCAGTTCAGTGCATTGCTGCTTTGTGCTTTTGAGATTAAGAACATAAATAAAAAATGCCTTGTGATTGTCTTAAGCTTGGGTAGCTATTTTAGCCTCAAAATTAGCTTTTGGTGAATTTTATGATGGTCCTGAGTTGTTTGCTTACTTCAGTGACAAGGGCTCTTAACATTTTGGGAATTATTCTTCTTACTTTTGGTCAAAATTATTTTCCTTTTATTATAAAGCTTGTTACTATTATGGTTTCACCATGTGGGTTCGTTTCTGTGGTTTGCCCTGCACTTGTTCTAATGGGGTACACCTGCATCTATGCAGCTGTTTACATGCTGGCACTGTGTGGTGGTATACACATCTGCGTATTCAATGGAGTTAACTGGGTTTGGAGGGGATTTGAAGCTTGCTATATACACTTCTGTGTATTCAATGGAGTTACCTGGGTTTGGTGGGGAAATAACCTTGCCAATATATCACTTAGGAGTAAATAGTTTGTCTTAAAGATATTTCTAAAGGTATGTTGGGTGGAAGGTATCTGTGGTTTCAATTTTATTTCGAAGGAGACTGCATTATGGTCAGACCTAACAAGTGACGAAGATATGCAGGGGATGGGGCAAGATGCTCCCATATTAGAAAAGACAAGATCCAAGATGTTATTCCTCCTAGTGGGTACTCTGACTAATTGTTCCAGGACATTTGTATTAACAAAGTCCAGAAATCTGTGTGTTTCTACACTACTGGTAGTTTAAGTTTCCTAGTCTATAGTTGGATAGTTTAGATCACCTAGGAAAATGGTACTGGGTTTAATACTGAGTGATTCCAGTTCCTGTAAACAGGTGCTGTGGCTTTTCTATGTCAAAGAGGGAGTTCTACGGCTATTTTATATATGGTACAGGAAATTTCTAATTGTTATTTGGACACGAAGAGGCTCTAGTGATCATGGGTCCTCTCCTGTTTGGTATCTACTTCTCTGAAGTACAGGCTAGCACAGAATGTCTTTGGCTAATGAAGTTTGCAGATGACTGCAAACTAGAAGCCATAATCAAAACTCCAAAAGATGTGGACATCCTACAAACGGGCCTCGCTGAGACAGATGCCTGGTATCAAAGCCATGGCCTTAAGCTCAATGCCAAAAAGTGCATTGTCATCCCTTTTGGTAAAAGCTCTGTAACCATGAACTACCACATAGGCGGTAGTCTACTTAAACACCTGAAGTGTGATAAGAAACCTTGGGACACAGGTGGACAGTAGTCGCTCCTTTGATAATCACATCGCCACAGTAGTCAGGAAATCCTTCTACATGGCACACCTCATCACAAAAGGTTTCTCATCCAGGAAAAAAAGATGTCATTGATCCCCTCTACTCGTCACTCATTAGACCCATTAAAGTGTACAACGCCCCTTTTGGTATGTACCTCACAAAACATCTACAATAACTGGAAAGACCAACAGAAATACCTCACAAAGAGGATTACCGGCCTCAAACAGATGCCCTACACAGACAGTCTCAAAAAACTGCAGTTTTACTCCGTCGCATATTGCCTACTCAGAGGTGATCTCTGCCTAACACACAAAGCTATGTCAATCCCAGAGCTTTTGGACATGCTCCACTTAAAGAAATCCCAATCCCGCTGAGCTACACGCTCTAGGGACCTAAACCTTGTCACCACAATAAACAGAACATGCTGGAGGGATACAGTCCTGTCCCAGAGACTTCCCATACTCTGGAACAAACTACCTATCTATATCAAACAAAGCTCCTCATTAGCACTCATGAAAAATCTTGATGATTGGATGGGAGACAGGAAATTCAGCCCAGGGATCACTTCTGTGGCTCTGCTCGACAGTGGCACATGAAAATAATTTTCTTGGGTGGCGAAAGCCAGGGTACCTTTTGGCTAGGCTTATATAGGCCCTAGGGCCAATAACCTAGTACCTACCTATGAACCTATGTTGCTTTACCAGTACTGATGCGAGTTTCTTCTGGATGTAGATTGAGACATCTCCACCCTTCTCCCTCCTGCACAGTAGCTGGTCTAAAAGTTTGCAAGGCATTATAGCGCAGGACAGCTGGAGTGCTCTCCGCTATTTTAAACCACGTCTCAGTCACCACACGGTTGTCAACATTCTCCAGAGTGAGAGAGGTTTGCAGGGATTAGAGCTTCTTGTTTAGGCTCTTAGCATTGATCAGTAACACCTTCATATTTTCCTTTGTTTATTCTGTTATACTAGTAGGTTTACATTGTCTAAAAAAGGCACTATGGGGAGACAATGTCTTTGCCAATAATGAAAATTCTAAACGGGACAGATATGGGCAATCCATGTTGAAGCAGCATGGTCTGTCGATCATATCCTTCCAGACTGACAAATATTGGACCCCAGCTGAATGACACCAAAATCTAAACCAATTACTGAAGTCAATTATTTTTTGCTCATACTGCATCATCATCCTTGGAGAAAACAGAATACTGTTCAATGCTAGGCGCATACCTGTCTAGGACACAGTCCGAGTGCTCCATCACACCTCTCTCCATATAGTCTGGGGTGGTACACTTTAAGTCCTTGACAGTGGCATGAACTATGGTAGAGTCATACTGATGCTTGTTTTTCAGAGACTTGAGTAAATGCATGATATGATGGAGCCTGGCAACAGACAAGCAACTAAAGGTAACTCTGTCTTTGTTAAGCCTGGTAAAAGGCACATCTATATGTCTTACAATGGAGCCACCTACAACAAAAATGTTTTGTTGGGTTAATGCCTGCCTTATGGGCTCAGCATCTGTGACTTTGGGACTCCTTGTGCTATGTGAGGAGGTAGGCTTTACTTGATGACTGCGCTTTGTGCCTGTGCTACGTTTTGGAGGTCTTGAAGGCTTGGGCAAATTAATCTTTAGAACCTCGGCATATGATGGATCATGTGTATTGTGATGCGCTTGGAGAGCTGTGATGTGTTGTGTACTGCTGACAGTTTTGGTGTCCAAGTTTACTGTGTGTGAGATTTTTGCCTCCAAGGATATTATATATGCATATCTTTCTCAAACTGTGTTATTCTGTTTAACAGATGATCGTCAGACGGCATGAGACAATTCTTACACTGTCTCAAGATACCTATCTCAGTCAGACTGGCTACAGAAGTTGTAAACAAGTGTTGGTCCATGAAACGGACAGGAACAACTCTTTGGGCAGGGGTAACAATAACTACCTGGAGTTTAGTTTTATGACAATGTTTGGGTAGACCTGCTACTGTGTATTTAAAGTTCAATACAAATCAACTAGTCTGGAAATCGTCTGCTGCCTTCAGCAAGAACCACTAAGTTAATTATAGTAAAAAAAAAAAAAGAAAAAAGTAATTTAATACTAAAATCAATGCAAGCAGTATCACTGCACTCAACATTAAGCAATTTTATCAAAGACCTTTTAGCCCATTGAGTAGTTTAAGGGGAGAGACTTTGCAAAATGAAATTTATGTCTTACTGCCAACAGCAAATAGAGAGAGGGATGAAATTATATTGTCAAATTATAATAACTGGAAGGCAACAAAAGATACGGTAGGTTTTAACAACACAAATACAACAGACCAAGTGGGAGAGAAAAACAATTGGACACAGCTCTGAGATGACTGGCCTGGAACATCCTTAACGCAAATACTAGTCCTGAATTAGCCTGACATATACTCAGTACACAAGAAAGAAACTAGGGTTTAATATCAACAGCTACACCACTTAAACAGCAAAATGAAGCACAATTATATACTAGAACTACTAACAAAGGCTTAAAGACCTTAGCTAAAGAATTTAAATTCATATCAAGAAATGAAAATATTTCTTTTTCTATGCAAGAGAACTATTAAAATGCTTGGTTACTTGGTTTTATATAATACACATGCATATACATTTGCACAAGGACGCACACGTACACACAAAAATGTACGCGTGCACACACAAATGCACACACCCATCTACTGGAATCTTTGACTACAATTGCATATACTTGTGAATAACAAATTGAAGTTAGCTGTTTAAAATTTTAGTATATTTTTATCACATAATTCTAAACTTGAACATATAGCCCCCAATCACACTGAGAACCATTACAATTAGATCAATTTTAAGTACATACCTTGTATGAATGCGAACCAGTGGGATCATTGTGTGTCCGTATTGGATAGTGGAGACAGACTTATTGCCCATGGCATATCGGGATTTTGAGAGTGAAAACCAGCCCTGAAACAAAATGAATACAGATTAGTGAAAACCAGGGGCTGACTGGGAACAAGAAACATAGTATAGCTGGTTCTAGTGCATGTAAGAAGCACAGTTAGCATAACCATATCAAAGACCCTCTACTTGTTGTAAAAGGGAAATCTAATATGCCACTGAATGAGGAGCTTTACAGAAAGCAGGGAAACTTATTCTCAATGTGATCTCAAAGCAGATTATTCAAAATGCAAATATCCTACTCTAGTAATATAGTGTTGAAAGGCAGTTACGGTTAAATTTCTACGATTTATAACATTTACACATAATATAAGTAAAGCATAACACTTAAGCTGCATATAGAGACTGGTTGGTCACTCAGTCTGCCCATTTATGCATTTACTGCTGAGGCTGGCAAACCTCGGTAATTGAATGCCTGCCTTTCCTCTACCCCTTTCTGTAGCCGTTTTATACCAGTCCTGTATATTTTTAAATTATTTATCAATTCTGAAACCATCTGCTCCTCAGAGAGGTTGTACCATGCATCTAGTATTCCTTTCAAGAGAAACCATTTCTTCTCTCTGCTTCTGAACTATCGCCCCAGTTTATCAAGTGCATCCTTTTTTCTCTCTCAAAGATGTTTTCTACAACAGCACCTATACACTTCCTGGGAGCTATTTCACGACGACTCTGTAAAGAGTTGCCTGTTACTATGGGTCTATGTCAACTGGTCGAAGGACTACTTTGTCGAAACGTATATGGTCAAGACCATATAGTCAACAATTTGGTTCGCTGAACTGTTTTGACTGAGATTGCTGTAAAGTAGGGATTGAGTAATTTGCCTTTTCCCTACTGTAGTGCAGTCCATGAGTT
>NC_056741.1:1232662481-1232664981 GCF_019279795.1 Protopterus annectens
AGCACTGCTCTCATCTCCAGAACATTTATGTGCAAGTGGCATTCGTTTGGTTGCCATGTGCCCTGGACTGTCCTGCCCTGATAATGCCCCCACCCGATCAGGGAGGCATCCGTTGTCAGAGTAGCAACCGGAGGAGGTGGAACAAATGGTCTCCCCAACAGGAGCTGGGGAAGACATCCACCACATGAGATGCTTTTGCACGCTTGCGTGATCATAATGGTGTGAGACATTGGAAGTTCCTGGTATGACCATTGAGAAAAGAGCATCCACTGAAGGATCCGCATGTGGTATCTGGCCAATGGAAGGAGGGTATGGCCGCTGCCATGATTCCCAACACCTTTAGAACTAACCTGGCTTTGGCTCTGTTGTTGTTGAGAAGTAGTGATACCAATTTTTGAATGTCTGATATCCTTTGGTTCGTTAGTGTTGCAGACATGTTTACAGTATCTAATTTTGCCTATGTAGGTAATAGTGCGACAAGGCGACAAAACAGACTTTTCGCAATTTATTGAGATACCCAGTTTTTGACAGATCACGAAAAGTGTAATCTCTGGCCATCAGAAGGAGATGCTTGGTGGGAGCTGTGAGGAGCCAGTCGTCCAAATATGGAAACACCTGGAATCCTTGTCGTCTCAGGTGAGAAGCTACCACTGCCATGCATTTGGTAAACACCGGGGGCAGTGGTGAGACCAAAGGGCAGGGCCCTGAATTGAAAATGACTGGTTCCCAGCCTGAAGCGGAGGAATCTTCTGGAGCGCCTGTTCATTTTATGTGATAGTACAGCGTCCTGAAGGTCTATAGAGCACATCCAGTTTCCTTTTCCCAACAGGGGAAGAATGGATTGCAGCGTGACCATCCGAAATCTTATTTTCTTGACCGATCTGTTCAAGATACTGAGATCAAAATTGGTCTCCAGTCCCCTGTTTTCTTTGGAACTAATAAGAACCTTGAGTAGATTTCGGATCCTAGTTGGTCTGCTGGCACTGGCTGAATAGCTCTTTTTGCAAGCAGTTTTGAAATTTCCAAAGCTGCTATATTCCTTTGAGCGGTGGAACATCTGGAAGGGATTTTTGACTGACTTGGAGAGCGAAGAAAGGGAATAGAATAACCTTCGAAATGATGGACTGTACCCATTTGTCTTGTGTCAAGGATAGCCAGGCTTCTGGGTACAGTGACAATCTTCCCCGACTGCCTCGAAGATGGGCAGTCGGGCAACACCTCAGGGATGCTGAAAGGGCTTATCGGAAGAAGTTTCTCGATTGCCCTGGTTCTGCGGACCCCTCTGCCTCTAGGCGGCGTCTACCATTGTTGTTCCCCTCTGCCTCTGGCGGAACCCGACTCTGTCGTCAGGCGAAGTCCCTTGAGATTGTTTACGGAACCACATCTTTCCCCCTTCTGGCCTTTGGGGTAAGGCCTAGAAGGAGTGAAAACGGACTCCGGCGGCAGAAAGGGTCTTGCCATCCGTCTAGCACCTAGTCAGGGTTTCTATCACTTGTGGACCAAAAGGATGATCCATCAAAAGGGGAGTTTGTGAAAGGCGTTTTGAAAGGTTCCGCCAAAATTGCATAGCCGCATCCAGGCGTGCCTACGTAAGGCTACCCTGTTCCAGCGGCTCTGCTCGCTCCATCGGCCGCATAAGAGAGGAGGCATGGAGGAGTTGGAAATAGAATTAAGGATAGCCAGCTGCGTGTTCATTTTTCTTGAAACCCGCAGCTGAAGGGTCCTTAAGCATTTCACTCGCTTCTTTGATCAAGTCCCTTTGAAGACGAGTGAAATGGCACAGGTAATTCAGCGAGCGCATAGTAAATGTCGCTGAGGAGAACATCCGCTTCCCTACCTATCCATGGACCTAGATTCCTTGTTAGGTGGATGGACAGGCACTGAAGGATCAGCCAGTTCCTTCTTTGTGGCAGCCACCACCATAACATCCACAGAGACTCCTTTAGATAAAAATTCCTTGTCTGTTGGAGCTGTGATGAATTTGGAGGGTCTCCTGGGAGTGGGGTCCACTGAATCAGGAGCCGTCCATGCCTTTTAGCAACCACCTGCATGAGGGGGTCGAGGGGGACACCCAGGAGGTGGAAGGGCGAGAGCCAAACGCCTCAAGATACACAGATTCGTCCTCCGAAGGGTTGAGGGCTGGCCAATTTCCCTCTGTTTAAGGATCTCCAGAATGTCTGCAAAAGAGACATCTTCAGAAGGGGAGCAGGGGAACCCTCAGAATCATCCAGATCTGTGTCGGACGTGATAGACTCAGGTGAGTCAATGTGCTTCCTCTTGCACTTCCTCTTCCGAGGGGCTCTTCTGCCAAATCAGGAGAGGCCTCGGAAGAGGATGAAATCCCACAGGGGGCTCCTGAGGAGTTGGCTCTCTGCGGTCCGAGATGAGGGAGTGAGTCGACTTACCCTGAGGCAGCATAGAGGGAGGGGCTGGCGGAGCCGACTGTGGAGTAGAGCCAGGCTCTAACACACTCCGCATGACCTCGAAGCACCCCTGTCAG
>NC_056741.1:1232970253-1233222753 GCF_019279795.1 Protopterus annectens
GTAAGTATTAGTATCACTAAGCATATTACACATAATCTGTGAGTAGTGAGCAGTAACAAAAAACACAATCCCTCCTTCCTTATCAGCTGGCCTAAAACAAAGAGCATCAGATGACACTAATTCCATTAGGGCAGAAAACTCAGTTCTACTAAGATTTTTAAAACGAAAATGCCTCTTATTCAGAAAATATTCATAAATATCATCTTGACATAGCTTGTAAAAGGCTTCCACCAAAGGTGGATTCACAGGTATGAACATACTAGGTTTCTTAAAATGGAAAACATTACCAACGGTATTGCCATAATACAATCTCAAGGACAAACTACAAACAAATAAATGCAGATCATTTAAAGTGTCTGTAAGATTAGAACAGCCGGTAGGTATGAAATTGAGACCATAGCTTAATACCTTTAGCTACTATGGACTTAGTGCCATGCTTGATAAATTAAACACTAAGTTCTGCGTATCTGTTCCACACTACTTGCTCCATCTCTGGTGACCCCAAATTCTGCCTCTTCTTGTGAAAGTGAGTACGACTCGCCGAACGCCCTATCTCTTTCGGCTTTAACAGTTGTGGTGCTGCTAGTCATAAAAAAAGGTGTACTGAAAGTAGATGCGTTACCCCCATCACTGTTATTACAACTTTTTAACACTTCTATCCCAAATGAAACAGGATCATATGGTAAAGGCTCCGTTGTATCTACAGACCACACAAGCAAATCTTTAGAGCATGTCCTCATTTCAGCTGTATTTAGCAGCGCATGCTCCTGAGAAGGAACATCAGATTCAAATCTGCTGTGCCTCACTACCAATGGAAACAGTACTTTTAACAGTACCTGCATAAAAAGAATTCTGATTGTCTGCCTTTTCATCAATCCAGGAAAAAATAGGCCCTGTAGTAAAATCTTTAATGTCACGGAACAGTTTCTTTTTCTTGGTCTTAATTAGATGTTTCTCATACAAGTCCACATCAGAAAAAAGTTCATCCAGTTTGTGTTTATAGCTGAAATAGTCTATATTGCTGTTAATATTAAAAACATCTTCAGAAATGCTTTTACGTAGCTGTTCTTCAATGGGTGTAAAATATTTTATTAACAGTCTTAAGTAACCAGCCCTGACTTCAAGGTTATACATTTGCCATTCTTTCAATAAATCAGGAAGAGAATTACTGTAGGTAGGCATTTTACAGATCCTAAGACCTTTCGGTATTACTTTATGCCGTAGGCAGGCATCAAAATGCAGCCTTTGCCACTGCAGCCTCTTGCACCTGTAAAGATTGTTCTCAGTGGAACACAACAGTTGTAAAAACTCATCGTAGTTTTCTGGTCTCACCTCATGTGCATGTGTACTCGAGACAGTAGTATCCATAAACAACAAAGGATTTCTTTCCAAAGTAAGTAGACAATCAAGGTGTCCCATAAAAGAGGCTATAATTAACAAAGAGATGAAAGAATTTATTGGTGAGGGAAAGCAGGCAAGAGTTAAATGGATTAAGTTGTTCCTTCGCATTGAACAAGGTGTTTTAGGATTATCCAATCTGATGGGATACTTCAGAGCTATGCAATTAAAGCTCATATATAGAGAACACTAAATATAGCACAATTAGTCACGCTAATGACAAATCAATAAATAAAGGATCTCTACACTTTAAACTACTAAATCTCAGAACTTTTTTATATCTGTCAGCTAGACTCTTTGAAAAAAAGCTCTTCTTGTTACCTAAGGCACTATTCACAAACAACGGCCACTGTTACAGTCCTAAAAATAACTTACTATACTAAACATACCTCTCTTCCATTGCTGCCTCACTTGGCAGTCTCTCACAACACATCTAAAAGAATACCCACTACTTCAAATTTGGAAGAAAAATATTGTTGTAATTCACTTAAAAAATTAATAAAACAACAGGTTTTTCATCAACATGCATTTTCTGAACAATAAGAATTTGGAAACTGTAATATCTGCCATCATTGACCGATTGTAATCATTAGTGATTTACTAGAAATTCAAAACTTTTACAAGGGACAGGGAAATATATATGGACAGCAGACAGGCATGGACAGCAGGCAAAATGAAGTATTCCTCTGTAGAATTAATGACTTTAAAAGCTGTTAGACAGTTCAAAATAACAATCTTTCTGTTTGAAGATGTGGCAAAATGAAGTTCTAACAGATTTTAAAAGTTGTTTAATCTTCAGCCATTGTTCTTGCTGGCAGGCAATATTCAATGTTAGTCCACATTGAGAGACTCAATCGTAGCAGCACTTAGGTGTGATTAACAAGTTTTTGTTAAGCATCCCTAAATGCTGTTAAGTCTGGATCTTGCACTAGGGAAGCTCTTAACAAGTTTCTCTTTTTCCTGATTTTGGAGTGCAATAGTGGCACTCAATGCATTACAAATAAGTTCCTAGTAAAGTGCAATGTACTTGGCATACAGAGTAATAACGCAGATGTCACACTATAGTAAACAGCTGTTTATCGCACTGTAATAAACAGTTATTTACTATGGAATGATCACTTTATTGCATCTTCTACTTTACAGCTGCACAAACTATTCAAAATGTTTTCTTTCCAGCACTAATAACATACAAACTCATTGTATAAGAAGGCTACCATTGAAGTGATTCACTCACCCATAGTTTTCTCACTAAACGTGATCAATCCACAGGTAGGCAACTATTTATTATAGCTTTACATCTGTTGCACTGTATCATGCCGAGCATTATACACTTTATTAGGAATCTTATCTTATTCCATCTTACTTTTGTTACTTTTACTTGCATATACCTGCATTTCTTTTTAACTAATTGTCAGAGTGACTGTGCTGAATTCTGGTTACTTTGTAATAAAATCTGCTGCATACTACAGAAAAACATGTCTATCCACTACACAGAGGATTATGAGTAGTTTGCCAGTCATACCTGCTTATTATGTGTTTGAGACGTAGTGGATGCTCCATGTAATACTGGTTACAGAAAAAAATTGCTAAGTTTTTTTTTTACTTTAAAAGCTGTAAAGCACTTAGTGAGTGCTAGATAATGAAGTGTAGTAGGAGACATGTGACTTGTTTTGTTTTTTGATTGGTCAGTTTGTATTTTAAGTATTTACACACTTTCACTGTTGTTTTATGGCCTGGAGAAGCAGCTATCAGCTGTGAAAGTGCTTACCTTCTTTTATTGGGTTTTATTGTTTTTATATTAAAAGTTTTACATGTTCCAGCTGTGGTGGTCCAGTTTGTTCTATGTTGTTTACATTGTGTTTTTGTACTTTCTCGACCTTTGCTCACTAGGACTACCTGTGCTTACTGTTCATTTAACGACTGCTGTCAGAAAGACAGTGTAACTCAGTCTCTTACATTTACACTCACCTTCCATGACTCTCAACTGTCCAGATTTTTGCTATATATATATATATATATATATATATATATATATATATATATATATAGCCTGCTCCTCATAAAATCTGTGGTTTTCTGACAAATCACTGAGGTCTGAAGTCACCAAATAATGCCATACATTTGAGTTTCAGACTTCGGATCCTTCAGAAAATTCAAGCAAAAACAAATCCTATTATTTTAGCAACTTTATAAGTTCATAAGAGGAAGTCAGGGACCCACTACCAGCACATGCAGCAGGGAGAAACAAACGGTCACTGTCATTAGCTGGTTAGTACTGTCAGATTTGACTGCCTAGTGTGAGACCTGACCTTAACAAGTTAAGCAGGGGGTGCTTAACTGATTGCTTTCTACAAGAATATAGTCATCAGGAAGGCAAAGTTCCTGAGCATCCTGTAAGAGTCTACTTGTCTTTACAGGAGACTTCCCTGTACTCATGAAATGAGTATACTTGTCGCTGTTTTCAAAGTCTAATTTCTGAAGTCATGTTAATAGTACATACATACACAAAACTAAGGCATCGACTAGCTGACATGATTTGCTAATCATGGCATGAAATGGTCAGCTTCGGATGTGTATAGATAGAGTTAAAGAGTGTTTACAAAAAAGTCATGAAAAAACACGCATGTTCACATTAATAATGGAAAAACAGAGAGTAATACTATTGTGATATATGCATGTAGTGGGTATTAGTAAAAATGACATTAAAATATGGTGGGTAATGTGCACATGTTTTGAGGTACAAGTGCTCTTTGGGTAAAGGTGTTATGACTATTACCAATATTTTCATAACTGTACTGATTTCATAAAAGCTGTGTGTTCTACAGGTGAACAAATGGTGCTATTGTATATGAAAAATTAAGGTATACAATAATGCTACTAATACTTGCCATCTAAATATTTTACATTTTTTGTAACTCACACCATTTACCAGATATTATAAATCTAACAAAGTATACTTTCAGATGAGGATTTTAGAAAAAAGCTCTCTGGAAGCAAGTAGTTTCTTGGCTTAGAAGATATCAGGAAGCAAAGTTAAATTAGCCTCATGATGCTCAGGATTAAATGAGTTAACATTTACTAGGATTGGGTCTTGCTTAAAGATTTATCATTTGTTGGATATCAGAGTGTAATCTCCATGCTACTTGCACCACAAACTGTTTATCTCAACTTCTGCATCATCAGAAGGAAGAGCTGGATAATGTGGCTTCAGGAAGCAACTGGACAATTGCTCAGCACACAGTAAACAGAAGGACAGGTTTATTAAACTTAATAAATGTAGGTCCATTGTAGTAACTAAAGTAAAGACTACACATTTTTGAACCAGAAAGCCCATTTTATATAATGAGGGCATACTTATGCCAAAAATGAGATGGTAAAAATCTTTGCACATGATCTTTAAGGAGACTAACAACAACCATAAAGAATATTATATTTCTAAAGTAGCAGGAAGTATTCCAAGAACTAAGCCAACATGGGAATGGAAAAAGAGGATTGTACCAATAAGGATGAGTGCAAGTAGGAATACAAGAATAGTCAAGATGGTGCTGGATGGCATTGGAGAAAAATCAGAAAAGGAACCAAAAAGTACTGAGAGCAAGTAACTATGGAGAGAAAGGTAATAAGAGTGGGATGAGGCCAGGCAGAAATATGGGTTGGACACTACCTTCCCTACCAGGTACTGATAACAGTCCAGGCTAAGAGAGTGGGTTAACCATATGCTATGTGAAAGACTAGCTCTGGTTGAGGTTTCATTTGAGTCTAGAACAGACGCTGCAGTTTAAAAAGGGATAGTTAGTAGGGGATATAAAATAATGCATAATAACTATAAAATCAGTTTGAAAAAGACAATGAAAAGGTATTAATAAAAGGAACAGTATGAAGACAGTTGGATATCTTCCAAGTATGCAATAAAGTTCAGAAGGTTTTAAGATTTTTACATGGAAGTGTTTGCATAGATATTTAGAACTCCATGCAGAGTCAAAGAATTTTTCATCAGACAGTCAGCAAATTTTGGAGGTGTGCTGGACAAGGAAAAAGGTAACTGAGAACATATTTTTAGGAGTGTAATGAGCTGGCAGATTTAAAACATTTCTTAGACTATACTTTATCTGATTGTAACTAAGAAAACAGTTCTATTGAGCTGCGATACAAAACGTGAACAGTCTTACATAATAAGGTCTTACTAAATTTAATGCTTTTGGCTGCCAAAAAAGCAATTACTAGAAACAAGAAATCAAAATGTAAACCAACAATAACTGAAATATTGAGTATTATAATTAAGATAAAAGAACTAGAGGACAGATCTTTAGAAAAGAGAAGGAACAAATTACAAAATAATGTTCAAGAGAAGAAATGAAATTTATATAATGTTGGAGTGAATGATAATTGTTAAGAAGAAAACATCTGTATAATGCATAAAAATAATGCAATGTTTACATTGGTTTGCTTTCTTTTCTATAATATATATGTGCCCATGTCATTGCTCAAAATGTGTGAATGTAATAAAGTATTTAAAAATATTATACAATAATTCTGTGATCTACTTCAAAATATTAAAGTACCAAAAAATAGTCTTAAAAATGTTAATCCCAAAAGATCTTACATCAAAATTCTGAAAAACAAACAAAAACAAAACAAAACAAAACAAAACAAAAAAAGTTACTAATGCTTTTTTTGCAGGGAGTCAAGCTCCTCCTACACCCCCTACTAATTATAAATACCAACTTTGAGATTGCACAACAGGAGGGTGAGGGTAAATCCCCACTCCCTGCTGTTCTGTGACCTCCCACACAGTAGTCTCATCAAAGATGGCCATTTTTCTGAATTTTCTCTGATGTACAGTGATCTCAGAGTTAGTATGTATAAGTTTGGAGGGGGCTTACCCTGAACGTTGGGGTGCAGAGGAGCATGCTCCCCTTCAAAAAAGAAGTTCAAAGGAAAAGAGTAATTATTGAGATTTATTCTTCTCCTGCAGTTTGACCTTTTATTTTCCCAGCATGTTGGCACTTGACATTTGGAGTGTTGACATTTCAAAAGGGAGCTGTTGGGTTACTATAGACAGTTCAAGAGGCTACACAGTGGAAAAGGACACTTTGGTACAAGTTGAAGCCCAAATAAAGAGATCTGGGGAGATTAGGGGACGGAAAGACTAGACTACAAAGAAAGCTGATGAAACTAGGCTCTAGGGGAGAGAAGGGATAGAAGGGACAAAATCCTTTCACATAGAGGACTTGGAAAGAAGAAAACTCAGGAGAAGATTGGTGAGCGATGAAGGGGTCAGTTTTCTAGAAACTTAAAGGAATAGATTTAACTTTGACTTCCTTGGCCCATTAGAAAGTACCTCTGTCAAAAACAGATTGAAATCACACACAGTAAACCAGAAGAAAAAAAATGTAAATATTTTTTTTTTTGCAGAAGGGGACAAGCTTGCTGAACTTCTGCATCTCCGGATCTTTAAATATACTAACTCCAAGATCACAAATCACTGGGGATAAGGAGAAACTTCCTTACCCGCAATGTTACACAGTCTTCGTTTAATCATTGTGTAGTTTTGAATGAAACACGAGAATCAGCATATACATTGTCACATACATAGCTGTTTATATGAAAGGCAGGATCTGGGGGGGGGGGTTGCAGAGAACCAAGGAGAGAGAGGCACACAAGTAAGGACATGTACAATGTGAAACTGAACAATGGAAACACTGGCCTCTCTGGCAGAAGGAGAAAGTACTGGAGAGACACAGACCCTAAGGACTGTAGGGAGTAATATCAAGTATCAAAGACTTTGCTTCAGGAATTATTGACCAGAAAAGGACTAAAGAACAACGAACATTATTGTCTTCTATGAGATGATTTGAGTTGACATGGTTTAGTATAGCAATTACTCCAATAGGAGGTACAGCACATTTGTAATATTGCACACTAATGAAGTACACTGATACAGCAGAGTCTCCATTCGTTGTTTCTATGAGCTGCTCCGAGTTTGGCAACCTAGCCAGAGACCGGGAGTGAATCCAGTCTAAATCCAATGCATCCTCTGAGAACAACAAAAGAATAAGTATTTTTTAAGCTTGCTTTGTACTTGTTGAACTGTATTTTACTGTTTTGCTGTTTCATGTTTTTGCTATTGTAGCTGCTTTGATTGTTTTTTGTTCTGCACTTCGCATCCAATACTTCTGTATATCCTTAGCATAGACTAGATTCAGATCTGCTGAATCTAGGCTATTTGGAAGAACTGGGCAGTAAAACCAGCCATCCCACATTTGGAGGGCCCTTCTGCACCCTTGTGACAGAGCTGTACAGCACAGTTCCCCTCTGAGTTGGGGATTGTTGGAATAGGGCTCAGTTTCCAGGCTATACTATTGGCTAGTTTGTATTAGAACTGTTTTACCTCGCTTCTATCTAAGCACTGTGTTTACGTGTAGCTGTGCACAGTGCAATGTGGTTTGGCATTGCAGTGAACAGACGCAAATGATTAGTAACTAAATTTTCCCTTGATATCTTCTACTAAACCATCCTTAGTGCCACATACCCTCCATGTGCAACACAGCTATGCATTGCTATCCAACGAGCAGCTCAGCTGCACATTCCGAGACATGGACGCAGCCTTCCACCATTACCCTTCCACATAATAACTGCCCTTTGCTTGTGAGACTAGCAAAGGGCAGTTATTTTGTGGAAGGCTGTGTCCATGCCTCAGAATGTGCAACTCAGCTGCACATTCCGAGGCATGGATGCAGCCTTCCACCATTACCCTTCCACATAATAACTGCCCTTTGCTAGTCTCACAAGCAAATCAATTTAGCCCATTCCCCATCAGTCATTACAACATACACCTACTCTAAGGGAAGTACTGCTCCCCATCATTTCTCCAGCCAATCTGATTGACACGGACATCCTGAAGCAATGCAGCTATTGCCTCATGCATACTGACAGCCACTTGCTTCTAAAGCAGGCAAATGCAATATGTAAGAGATGGAACTATGCCATGAAATTAGAATCAGTCCTCTCACAAAACAACAAACAAGACATACAATAAGTTGTCAGCACACACACCTTCTCTCTAAAACAAGAGAAGGTTAAGACACATAAACCCACATATGCGAAGGCACTCATTAAGAGCCTACCAAAAGACCAGATACCTCCCAAAACCAAACAATATACACATACAGACACACAAACAGAACCCACCATCACGCATAACAACAGATATACCAGTGTCTCAACAATTAAGTCCATAAGACATAACACCTTAAAACCAAATGTACTGGTTTATAGGCGACTCAGTAGTGAGACACACAGATGTCTGCCTCACCAGGTTAAACAAGGAGAAGGTCACGGTCAGCTGCCTATCAGGTGCCAGGATCCATCAACTCACACATGCACTCAAGTTGCTCAGCAACAATTACCATTATGACTCTGTCATAGTACATGTTGATGTGAATGACTTGAGATGACCCCTCTGGACAATATGAAGACAGACATGTCTGAACTCTCAGATTATGTGTTCCAGGCAGGTATGTCCCTAGCCCTAAGCAGCATTTTACCTTCACAGAGGATGATGCCCTAATACAGACAAAAAATAATTGATTTCAATAACTGGCTTAGCTTTTGGTGCCACTCCACTGGGATCCAGTATCTGTCTGCCTGGGAGGACATGGGCAACAGTCCATGCTGCTTTGCCAGAGATGGCCTTCACCTGTCTCCTCAAGGCTTTCGGATACTGGCAAACACCCTTACCTCCCCCATGGTGCCTTTTTTAGGCAACATCCAAACAACAACATTTCTGATGTAAAGAAAACTCATACTCAAGGTCATGCTGCTTAATGCTAGGAGCCTAAACATTAAACTCTACTTCCTGAAAGAACTCCTCACCCTGGAAGATGCTGACATGTGTGCAGTCGCAGAGACTTGGTTCAAGGCCACTGGAAGTACCATGGCTGTACAAGGGTACAATGCCTTTCACACATTCAGACCCCAAATCAAGGGTGAAAAAATAAAGGTGGAGGTGTATCCATCTTCATTAAATCCAAATATACCTTGAGACTGGTAAAACAGTATGACTCCCTTGAGCTACTCCAGGTCCAAATAACTATAGGAAAAATACCCTTCCACCTCATCGTTAGCTACAGGTCCCCCATCATGAACCAGATGAAGCACACCACCTACCTGGACATGCTAGAGTCCCTTAGCAAACAGCCTAACAACTTGGTCATGGGAGATTATGACTATCCTTCCATAGATTGGGTGACCTACATGAGCACAAACATGATCACTACAAGGTTCCTGGACTTTGTTAATTCAAATGTCCTGGAATAGTTGGTCTGCACCCACTACAAGGGGATCAAATGTTCTAGACCTAGTGTTCACCAACATGGGAGGTACTACTGTTGCCCTCCTTGGTAAGGTCTGACCGTAAATCTATCTTGTTTAAAGTAAAATTCAAACCTGATCCCCCCCCCGCCCCAGGAGTAAGAAAACTAAATAATGTTTCCAAAGCTAACTATTGCCTACTAAGAGATGGCATAAAAAGTTTCAAAGCCCCTGCCAGCGTAAATAACAATGTCCCCTTTGCAGAAGAATACACAATTACCCTATATAACCACATAAACAAATGCACTGGCTCAGCTGTACCAACCAGGAACAAAACCAAGTCTACCTGAAAAAACAAGCATCCCTTATGGACTGATACCATAAATAAGTTATACAGCAAAAGAAAGAAACTTATATCTAAGAAGAGGAGGGAGCAAACTCAACAGAGGAAGAACACCCTCCACAGCTTGAACAAGCAAATCGGATATCTTGTTAGGTCCACCACAATTGCAAGGCATTTTTTAGTTACATCCAAAACCTAAAGGGGAATGCCCAGCTATGTGCCAAACTTATAGTGGCTGGCACCACTTACACAGAACCTGAGGAAATTGTTAACCTGCTAGCTGACAGATTTAGCAATAACTTCACCTCCCTGTCCCTATCTGTCATACCTCAAAGCATTCCTGACACCAGTTTTATACCGAGTATCTTCAAAGAACAGGTCATATAAGGCTAAAAACACAGCCTCTATGGGACCAGTTAATATCCCGGGCTGATTACTAACCAATCTAAAACAAGACCTAGCAGATCCATTCGGAACACTGTTTAACCACAGCCTGAGATCAGGCTTTGTCCTCTCAGAGTGGAGGACACCAACAGTAATCCCCTTACACAAAGGGAGTCCATCAACTGAACCTGGGAATTACTGACCCATAAGTCTAACTAGCCTCATCTGCAAGGCCATAGAAAGAATCATCATGGATCTCATCCACAAGGACACAGGTGACCTTCAAACTCCTGACCTGACCCAGTTTGGTTTCATCAAGGATAGATCTTGCTTATTAAACCTGGTGGACTTCTTTGAGAATGTCCCCAAAGCCCTGGATGTGGCCAAAACAGTACATACCAGTTATCCGGATTTGGCCAAGGTTTTTGACACAATTCCCCATTTAGGCATCAACCCTTCCACCTGGGGATTAACCCATATATTACTAGATGGGTACCAAACTGGCTCACTGACAGAACACACACTGTCAAAGCTGAGGAGTCCACCTCCACCAATAGACAGTTACCAGTGGAGTACCGCAGGTCACACAAGCTCAAACTGTTGCTGGCCTCCTGACCCCAAGCTTACTAATTAAACCTGAACTGCCTGTGGCGCAAGCAGACCTGAAAGAAAATGAGTGATATAAGCCTTTCATATTAAACTAGTTTACTGTGCTTTGAGCTGCATACGAACAGTATTCTGAATCACAATTTCAGATAGTTTAAACTTACTAAACTTTACATCTAGGTACCCTCCACTGAAGTATACAGAAATGACTACTCCCCTCTTCTTTACCATGAAACTGAACCAGGTGCACTTACATTTTTGATTCTAGAACAGTGGTTTTGATTGTACAGTATCCACACACACACACGCATGCACACACACACTTCCTTTCATTTCTTACTTAGCACGTGTCACTGTTGCCTAACCATACAGATGAGTACAATAGAAATCCTTATAATACTGCAAAGCACTTTATACAGTACAGAAAAGTTACTCCCTCAATGTAGAATGACCGGTGACAAAAGGTAAGTCACCAGCTTCTCTTTTCTACCGCCTTCTTCTTTACCATTCTTAATCAATACACTGTAGCTTTATGTTACAAAAAATTTTAGTTTCTTCTCAGATTTATTGTTCCATCTTTTTGTTGATCAGTGAATATTTTTATAATGATTTCATACTTCAGAAATGTTTTGTTGTCCTTTCCTTGCAAATATGCACTGGTAACAAGAACTCATAGCATGCTGTCATCACAAAAAATAAAATAAGCTACACTTACTACATTGATTATATACCAGTTTGGAATTTAAGAATTGAACAAGCTTATTTCACTTTTAGGGTAGCTTAGACTGTTTCTTGTTGGCATGTACCAATCCTACTGTCTAGAGACTAGAAAAGATCCCTTAACTCATTCAAATGCATTTTAAAACTAGAAAGATATTAGAATATATACAGACAGGCAGAAAAAAACACAATGGAAGTACAGCCCTGAAAAATGCATCTGCTGTGAACAAGGTAATGATCTCATTGCTTTGCAAACATACCCCACACTATCTTTCCATATACAGTTGTTGTACTTGACTTCTTTCTTTTATAAAAGTTTTGCTATTCATATATAATATAATTGACATTTTGGAATGCTACTCAGTCACAAAAGTGTAATAATTTTAGATGTATCTGTCACCTGACATAGAATGCCATTTCCTTTTTAACCTTATGTATATTTTAAGTCACATGGCTTACACTGATGTGTTGAGTGACTTGAATAATCATTTGTCTTCTGCTTCAAAGTTATATTTTGCATTTATATTATCAGCAGGATATAAAGAGAAAAACCTGACTGGGGGTTGGGTAGAGAAGAAGGCAGACTACATCTGAAATTTCTGTACTGTATGACAGCTGCACAAGGAACTCAGAGAGGCAGAATGATGTCACCGACGGAGACACTGCAATATGGCAGAAAACACTGGTTTATACCGGCTCCAGCCTGGCTCATTCTGGAGCACACTCATGGGTGGTGGGAGGGGGATTATCTTTCCACACAAGCTCTAGTCAGCGCAGAGAGTTTAGAAAATTACCCAGTGTTCTGTCATAGCGCCTTTGCAAAGTGCAACAATAAATTCCTCTACAGCATTCAGCTGCTGTAACTCTGTGGACACAAGAAAGGTGAAATGATGCTACTTGGTTTTGCTGGAAAAAGTTCGCTGTCTTTGTTTATCCATTATTTCTCAGATTTCTGGTCTACTTGCTGTTTTCATTAGGTATCTCTTTGGGAATAATCTGTGTGCATACCCTGACTCTTCATTGTGCAGACTTGCAATATGCAATACTGCAGCTGCTTTGATTTGTTCATTTCTTCTGGGTCACAAATTGCATTATGTCTCTAAATGACTCACTCTTATTTGCATATAAGTCCCTTCTTCTCTGCTGAGCAAGCAATGTACAATAAAGCTTCCAGGCAGCTACAACAGGAGGGTGAATCTGTTTTACTATGAGTAATATGTCTTTTACAAAATGTAGCAATCCAGAACAAAAATGTATTTTATTTATTTATATTTGTTAACTGGATGGGTAAGGGTACCTGGTCCAGGGGCCCTTTTGAGCCATAACCCAGGCATAATAGCAGAGTGTGCAAAATTACAAAATTTACAAAATGATTGCTATGGACTTGAATATTTAATGGCCATTAGATGTTGAGATGCAGCCATACTTCTAAAATAAAGTATTTTTATATAAAATAAAGACAATTGTAATGAACTATTTACAACAAACGAGGTCATTTGAGCTGAAGACTATTTACATAAAATAGAGGTGAATACCTGAGTGAAAAAATATATCCTATTTTATGTGTGTGCGTGTGTGTGTGTGTGTGTGTGTGTGTCTGTGTGTCTGTGTGTATGTGTGTGTGTGTGTGTGTGTGTGTGTGTGTGTGTCGCGGATGTAAACATGTATGTTGCTGTAGTGTTTTCATTCACTTCATCGAGACTCATTTCATAAGAATATGAACATAGGCAAGATGCAGCAAATTAGTAATATTATTAACCCTAGACCTATAAAGCAAGTGCATTTGTGGATGTGTTTAAGGTGACACTGAAGTTTTTTTCGCCTGTATTGCGCATATGTTTTTCTTTATGGATGTCACGAAGGAGATGGTTCAAGTTAGCATGAACAATTCAAAAAAATCTTTTTTCTCCTGTTGCTCAGCAGAAATGGGATCTAGTGTTTATGAAGGTCTTGCCATGCAGCACAAATATAAACTTATTCTATAATTCAAATAAGGTGGATTGTATTTATAACAAGTTATGATGTTACTTTTTTTTCACAATAATATATATTATACACAGTGAGAGAATACACTCTTTTACAGGCAGACCCAAAAGCTATCAGATGGATATTACTGACAGAGAGCAGTGACGTGTCCATCATATTATGATGACCTAACAAATTTTAGCTATACATGCATCCCAAATGGGACAAGCATTGATTCAGTGTGACTGTAGGGCAACCATGGTATCAGCATGACACAACAAAAGGTCCTTTATGTATTACTTTATCCAAACCCCACGCAAGTACGGCAAGGTGCCAGGCCAAAAAGCAAGAAGTCAAACATTACCACTGATGAAGGCGATAAGCTGAAAAAAGTATGGTGTGTACACCTTATGGTGTTTGGATTTATTCATACACCTTTTGGTGTTTCGAATATTTTGATGTCTCAGTAAATTTATTTTGATGGAATGTTTTCCATTCTGTATATTTCTTTTATTTTATTAAGAGAGCCTAAGAGTGCTGGCTGCTGTTTAATGTTTGACTTCTTTGTCTATTATGAGTTCTGGTTAATCCAAAACACTGCGTTTCACTTGCAGGCATCCTTTTGTGTCGGGATGAATTCAGCCTTCCAAGGTTTTACCTTTAGGCCATTCTGCTGTAAGTTTAATTTTTACTGCTGGAGTTCCTTCTAACAAGTTAACACTGTAAATGATCTCCAAAGTTAGATATAACAGATATGAAATCAGCATATCATCTGATCTGCGGGGAAACTTTCTGCAGCAGGTGTTTATCCTTCCACTGTTCTCATCTGTGTGGAGGGCCTCCCCATCATGCAACTACAGACAGATTCCCCCCTAAGTTGGGCAAATATATAGTTATATACTCCTGTATGCTGTGTTACACTTTTCATCTTGCAAGTAGAGTTTTCTCATTTTTTGTGCTGTGGGCAGAAGACTAACCCAGTGTTTAAGATTTCCCCATGATAGCTCCAGAGTATGGTGTTCATTCCTGACTGTGACAATGTTTGCATGTTCTTCCCGCATCTGCATGGGTTTTCTTTGGGTACTCCAGTCCAACCCTCTTAACCTCTAAGCATTAATAATCATAGCAGGAACCTTTCAAAATCATTGCAAGGTTCAGAAAAGAGGAATACCTTCTTGTCTTTTTAGATAGTGATTGGGAGTCTTTGTATGGGCTTAGTTTAGTTGTATAATGATATTAGCACCTTTAAACAGGTCTAACTGTATAAAAACAGTATATCTAGGAGGAATAAGGCTACTTCTGAGGGAAAAAAATCATAGCTCTATGTTTAAATCACAGCAATTGACAGATGGGGTGTACTCCAATCTCCTCCCAAAAACGCACTGGTTCACTACTGGCTGCTCTAAAATGTTCACAGATTTTGTCTTCACTTTATAGTTTGGACTGTGGCTGAAAAGGATCCAGCAGCAGCCAGTTCACTTAACCTCATAACAAGCAAGTTCAACAACTTTCTGGGGACATGGATAAATATAAAAACACTCTGTTCATAAGGAAGCCCTGGTGCCTGATTCTGCAATGCCATTGTTTATGACATGCAGGCAAAGATCAAAAGAAATACTGGGGAGCTCATGCAGCACTACTGATGTAAATACAACTCATTCACTCCAATACAGCTCAGGAAGTTTGCACTGTAACTTAAAATGGGCGGAGCCTAAGCCTTTTAACAGAATCAAATTATGTCCTCACATTTCGAACAAATATTCATATCTCTGGAACCATACAGGTTATGAAAGAAGTATATAAATGGCAAACTTTTCAGCACAAATGATTTTTATAGTGCTAGTATTTGTTAGGTTCTAGGTCTTGAAACAAAATTTATAAGTAAAAGTAAATATGATAACTATTACAATTACAATATCTCAGGAACCACTATAGTTACACACATACTGCCAGTATCATTTTATTCATCTAGCTGAGAACTTTCATATGAGGCTAAGGAGTTTTGTCTGTGTTACTTGGTCGTTGAGATATTTAGAAAAATGTGAAAATGTATTTCTATATAAACTAATAGCATAAGAACAACAGTTAATATCTATTTACCTGCACCAGACAGAGGTCAACTATTAATGCAGTTGGGTTTGCTATTGTGTAAGTTATAAGATGAAATCTTTGAAAACCTTGTACATAGCATGGTTTTGGAATTATTGCTGCAAATATGAACAACCAATACTTGACGTCTAGAGGTGTCAGTAGGAGTTAACTGCAGATGCACCTGGAGGCATCACTCAGATGTAGTGAGTTTTTTAATGGGATCTGTCAACAAATATGCCTTTAACAACTATGACGTCAGGTCTAATAACTCACACACCTGAAGTTCTGTTAGCATGTGGTGTAGACATGCATGCAGAGTTGGCTTGCAGAGTTCTGACATGCAGAGCACACCACAAATAGATGCACCAGTTACAGATTTTTAGAGCTGGAAGATACTTTGATCACAGTAATGTTTCAGTAGTTCTGCAGTCAGCACTGAAATACCACAAAATTTATGATAATATATTTCAAGAACATACAAAAAACATTTGAATGAAAGTGTGTACTTTGTTTAAAAGGGCATTAAACCCGTTTCCTTAAGGTGCTGCTTAAGGTGTAGAGAGGGAGACTGCTATTCCATCTGTAAGAGTACCATTAGTGGCTGCAGTAATAGTCTGGGAAAAAATAACCAAACATGAAATGGGGTATAACAACTAAGCTGGCCTTATACTTCAGGTCCAGAGATGGCACTCACTCTCTCATGCCATGTGGATTGTACATTTCGTTTTAGGATAACAATTTCCATGAAGAAGAGAAAAAAATACAACTTGGCACCAGCATCCAAGACTATGTAATCTCTTGCATCTGGATTCTGTTTATCTGGCACAGTACTTCCTGATTTGGTAAATGTTGCAGAGTTAACTCGGTTTCACTGACAAGATCAGAAGTGTATCACATTTAGGTTTAAGATGAAAAAACAAGGTTATTGAGCCTGATTTATTAATCTGAAAGCTGAGTAAGTGAACTGATCCAAAGGGAGCATTTTCAGTTACAACCGAGGCCAAGCCCAACTGTGTTAAAAGCAGCAATTTTGTTTTTACATCTTAAACTTTGTACCAATTCATTGGATAGTGTAGCTAAGTGAAAGTGTTAAATCAACCCATGTTCTCAGGGATCTGAAGACCTGGACACTGTCAAGGTGTAGCACCATAATCTGCCAGCTGTTGATATTAAGTACCAAAGTAATGTCAGGCATCATAGCTTTTGTCTTCAGAAAGCTGAATTTATGTTCAGAAAACTGACATTTATGTTCACACCAGGTAAAGTTTCAACAATATCCTGCTGAAGTTCGTGTAACGTGTTAATTTAACCCACAAGAAGAAGAATGTGTTATACAGAGGATTATGATTGGGTCTCCGATCATAGCATGCTTTTTATGAGTTCAAGACATGGATGCCAAAAAATTCACCTTGAGAGTGAAGCTCTTGAGGTGAATTTTGGCATCCAGGTCGAGGACACATAATTTTAATTCACGATCAGACATCCAATCATAATTCTTTGTTGTGCATGGAGATTTGTCTGCTCAATGTACTACTCATTACAGAAAAAAGTGCAAATTGTTTTGCTGAATTTTAAAGCCAGTAAAGCACTCAGTGAGCACTGTCAGACAGCTAGACGTGAGTGAAACATTTGGAAATAAAGTCGGGGCAGATCATAGGAACAGCCATCAGGTATAAAGAAACTGTTTTGACTGCTGCTGCTGTCGTTTTCTGGCCAGCACTGTCCATTCTTAGTGATGGACCCAAACTTAACAGTGCTTGGGGAGTGCTTAACAACTGTTAAGACTGGGTCTTGCTTCACTGCAGTGCTTAAATGGTTTGTTTTTTACCTGGTATTAGAGTATAATCAAAGTGCTCAATGTGCTACAATAATATTGTTACACTTATACAAGATAGCTAAAAAGCTATGCAAATCCAGGAGAAGTAGCTGGTAAATCAAAAGAGCAATAACGTCAGAACCAAGTCCAAGAGCGGTTATAGAAACAAGCAGACATTTTCTCATAATTCTCAGCTATCCCTGATTTTATAGAATTTCACTGATTTTGCTTTATATTTTTGCACTGTGCCTTGTAAAATATTTGATTTTTCCGGTAAATTACTGAGGAGTATAGCCAGTCAATAATGCAAGAAATGAGTGTTTCATACTTCTTATTGTTCGAGAAAATACATGTTGATGCAGAACCTATTGTTATATTAACTTTTATTTAAATGAATTAGAGTAGTATTTAAACATTGTCCTTTATTTTCCTCCATTACTTTTGGCTTTGTCCAGAATTCTTGAGCAAAGATGTCGAAAGGTATGCATTTCACACATCGACCCTTTGCAACCTATCTTCAAAGTAATTGTAGAACTAATAACACAGGCAATCAGAGACACCAAGATTTTTAACTTACTGCATAAGTCCATAGCAGAGTCAAAGGCTCTGGTAAGACCAAAAAACAGTGACTGCAATGACCAGGCCTTTGTCCTTGTTTTGTTAAATGGTATCAACCATTAACTAGCCTTCAATAAATAGGGCTAAAACCTTATGTTAGTAGAACAGCCTAGAATGACAGTGAAAAAATGGCAGAACACAATGATACAGCCTGTATCTAAAAAGACTTCATGTACTTTATTTATTTATTTTACATTTGTTGACTGGGGAAGTCCAGCCGGGCACAAAGGTGCCTTTTCAGAAGAGGCTCGGGGAGAAAAACTGCAGTACATGCAGTAGAAATGAAATCTTACCTTATAAGTTATATACAATAGGAGAAACAAATTCTATAGCAATTAGCTTTATGTAGGTAAATGTATAGAGAAGTCCTTGAGACTGCTGAGGGTATAGTCTGTCTTGCAAAATCTGATGCTTTGGTAAGAAATATTCCACCTTGGCATATAGGTTCATAGGTAGGTACTAGGCTATCTGCTTGAAGGCATTTATAAGCTTAGCCAGAATGTGTTGGCTTAGATTAGTTCCTTGTGCCTCTGTCCAGCAGAGCCACAGAAGTAATCCTCGGGGTAAACTTTCTGTTTACATCCACATCAAGGTTTCTCTTGAAGACTGTTAGCGAGGAGCTCTGCCTAATGTAGATTTGAAATCTTGTTCCAAAGCATGGGAAGTCTGTGGGACAGGAATCTATCCCTCCAGCACGTCCTATTTATTGTTGTGGTGAGGTTTAGATCCCTAGAGCATGTGGCTTGAGGGATATGTTTTTCTTTAGGTGGAGCATGCCCATCAATTCTGGGTTGGACATGGCCTTGTATGTCAGGCAGAGATCACCTCTGAGTAGGCGGTATGCAACCGAGTACAACTGGAGTTTCTTCAGTCGAGCTGCATAGGGCATCTGTTTGAGGCCAGTGATCCTCATGGTGAGGTATTTCTGTGGTGATTCCAGCTGTTGCAGGTATCTTGTAAGGTACATCCCAAATGCGGTGCTGTACTCTGTGATAGGTCTGATGAGTGATGAGTAGAGGGGTACAATCTTTTGATCTGGATGTGAACCCTTTTGTGATTAGGTGGGCCACATAGAAGGATTGTCTAACCACTTTGGCAATGTGATTATCAAAGGAGAGATTACTATCTACTTGGGTCCCCAGATCCCTTATTACATCTTCCATATTTAAAGGACTACCACCTATGTGGTAGTTTGTGGGCACTTTGTTTTTTCCAAAGGGGATGACTATGCACTTTTTGGTATTTAGCTTGAGGCCATGATTTTGACACCAGGTATCCGTCTCAGTGAGACCCTTTTGGAGGATGTCTGTGTCAGCTGAAGAGTCAGTTATAGCCCCTAGTTTGCAGTCGTCTGCTAACTTGGTCAGCCATAGTCCTCCTGTGCTTGCTCGTACCTCTGAGAAGTATATGCCGAACAGGAGGGGTCCAAGGACTGAGCCCTGGGGATCGCCACTTTTAACTGGTTTAGAGTCGGATGTAGCTCCCGCAACTCTCACCATATGAGTTCTGTCCGTAAGCCAGTTGGCAACCCATCTTGTGACATAAGGGTTTATGTTCAGGTTGGTTAGCTAGTCTATAATACCAGAATGGGGAATGGCATTGAAGGCCTTTGCAAGGTCTAAGTAGGCTGCATGTACCACCTTTCCCTCGTCTATAGCCTTGATAACTGTCTCAAAGAAGTCCACCAGGTTTAGGAGGCAGGATCTGCCCTTAACAAAGCCGAACTGGGTAGGGTCCAGTGCTTGGAGGTTCCCAATGTCTCTGTTAATGTGTTCCATGATTATGCACTCCATAGCCTTGCAGACCAAGCTAGTCAGGCTTATAGGGCGATAGTTCCCGGGGTCTGTTGTGGCTCCACCTTTGTGGAGTAGAATAACCGTTGCTGTGCGTCACTCTATGGGTACATAGCCTGTGGAGAGGCTGAGTTTGAATAATGTGTTTAGGTGAGGGATTAGTTTGTCTTTGAGCTTGTGTATGACACAGCCTGGGACACCGTCTGGTCCCATTGATGCTGTGTTTTTGGCTTTGAAGAGGGCTATTTTAACCTGAGTGGCTGTGATTTCAGGGGCTCTACATTCTTCTGGTGTGGTTATGAGCCCTTTTGGGGGTGAGAGGGGGGTGAAGTTTGCACTGAACCTGTCTGCCAGGATGCTGGCGATATCGGTCGGTTCAGTGTATTTTGTGCCATTCTGCACTAACTCCGAGCAGATCTGAGCATTGTCACTTAGATTCTTGACATAGTTAAAGAATGCCTTGTGGTTATCTTTGGAGTCCTTGGCAATTTTTCTTTCGAAGCTCGCCTTGGATGATTTTATGAGGGATCTTTTCTGTACTAGTTTCCTCCTTCTATTGTATAGCTTGTTTATGGCAGGGGTCCACCAGACTGGCTTCCTTTTCTTGGAGGAGTGAGTCTTGGTTTTGCATGGGATAGCACAATCCATGCATTCTTGTAGGTGCCCGTAGAATGCATTAGTAAAGGATTTTGCAGCTTGGACAGCGTTATCCTTTAGCATGGGGGCTTTGAAACTTTCCACCTCGGTCTTAAGTAATGTGAAGTTTGCTTTTGAAAAGTTTTTCACTGTGGTTTCCTTGTCCAGGGGTGGGGGCGGAATGTGGATATCCAGCGTGATTTGTTTATGATCAGGTCTAACCAGCGAGGGGTTGACCTCCGGTGTGGAACACCGGTCTCCCATGTTGGTGATGACCAGGTCCAATATGTTCTCACCTCTGGTGGGAGTGTTGACCAGTTGATCCAGGGTGTTAGAGTTTATAAATTCTAGGAAATGTTGGGCAAGAGAGTTAGTACTTGAATAGTTCTCCTAGTTAATGTTTGGGTAATTGAAATCACCCAGTATTAGGGTGTTTGGTAGGACCTTTATGTTTCCCAGTGTTTCCAGAAATGCAGAAGGGGGGGTCCTGGGACATGGTGGGTGATGTGTAGCAAGCTACAGTTTGAATTGCAGTTTTGCCCATTGTTAGTTGCACGTGGATAATCTCGGAAGCATCATGCTGTGCCACTAACCTGGAGGTGTGGGTATCCTTGATGAATATGGATACGTGCCCACCTTTTGTATTTCAGTCCGGGTTCTGTGGCCAAAATGTATGGTATGAGTTGTAGCCTGGTAGTGCTGGGGTGCTCTCTGGAGCCTTAAACCAGGTTTCTGTTACTGCACCTGTATCGATTTTCTCCATACTGAGGAGTGCCTCGAGTGTGTGCATTTTGAGGTTTAGACTTCTGGCATTGAGTAGCATTACCCTCAGTTTTTTGTTACTTGTGCTTGTTGAAATGGATATTTTTTCTTTATACTGTGGTATCATGCTTGGTGAGAGCAGGATGCTACTCAGGGTCAGGGTCATACCGGCCTGGGCTATGTGATCAGAGAGCTTTTCCATTTCTCTTTTCATGTAGTCCAGGGAGGTATGGCTCAGGTCATTCACACCAACATGGATAATGACACAGTTGTATTTGTACTTGTTCTGGAGTGACCTGAGTGCTTGTGTTATGTGGCGGATCCTGGCACCTGACAGGCAAGCTAACAATAACCTTTTCCTTGTTCAGCCTAGTGAGTGGGACGCCAATGTGCCTGACTATAGAGTCACCTATTACTAGTGTGTTGGGTATGTTATTTTGCCTTAAGGGCTGTGATTGCATGGCACACTGGTTTTGTGAAGTATGTGTTTCATGGTTTATGTTGGGGGGTGGAGGTTGCTTCGATGTCTGCTTTGGAGGTCACTGTTGCTTTTTGCAGATTTTTATTTAGAGCTGGCAACCCTAGTTATAGTATTATAGCAGACTCTGAATCCATGCCATTGCCAGAAAGGATGCCACACTTAGAAAGTTCTGCATTTGATCATCTGTCTCTTCCTGCTAACTTCCCAAGAATTTTTGCTAAGCAAAGAAATACAAGGAATAGGTAGCAGTTATTAAATTTGTTCTGATCAATGTAGTTAGGGATATGACATGCTGAAATACTGTACAGCAGGGAGAGTTCATGCTTATAAATTGCTTGCTATACTTGTGGAGAATCTTCTGAGCATGAAATATTAGAGACTACACTTATTATTCTCAGAGGTACATTTTTTCAATATTGGTAATAGTACTGCAGATTCTGAAGCTTTCTGGCAAGCAGATAATATGAACTATTAGTATTTATGTAGCATATGTAACAGTGTATTAAGTATTTCAATGGGACACTTTGCAGAAGGTGATAAAGTAGCTTTGACCGCTTAAGTGACTATAAAACGAAGAGACACTGCCATTAAATGAGAACAAGAGTTGGAAGTGTTTCCCATGAAAAAATACACATGGCAGAGTAAGGAGCACACCAGGCACACTTAAAACTGACAGCACACGACAATGTCCCTACGTTTCCTATAATTAATTTTGGGAATTCAGCCACTTCTGGTAACTACATATTGACAAAAATACGCCATGAGTTAACCCAGTAGTCAGGAAGTGTGGGACACATGTAGATCGTAATCTAGCCTTTGACCACCACATGTCTCTGGTAGTCAAGAAATCATTCTATGTTGTGCAACTTATAAACAAAGGTATGACATCTAGGTCCAAGATGGTCATTTTTCCACTGTATTCGGTACTCAGACCTATCAGTGAATACAATGACCCGTTTGGTATGTAACTAACCAGGCACATTCAACAACTGGAACATCGTCAGAGGTACTTTACTACACACAACCATTGTTGGACCCCACTCTGATGGATATCCTGCATATCCACAAAACAAACAGCACCAGAATTACCCATTCTAAGGACTTAAACCTTACCTGTGATATAAACAGGATCTGCTGGAGAGGCAGGTATGCATCCTAGAGACTACCCCTTTTCTGGAACAGTTCCCCCATCCCTAAAAAGCAGAAATCCTCCCTAACACAATTCAAGTGTAACTGGATGGGGTTCCGTATATTCACCCCTATTTTGGCCCCTATGTCTCTAACAGACACAGGCAGCTTCAAAATAGTTCATATCCCAGGCATCTGCTTGTAAATGTTTCATCTTCCAAGCCCCTGCTTACATTACCCATAGTATCAGAACTTGGTAGAGATTTGGGATGTGTGGCTAGGCTTAATTAAAAGGCCCCAGTGGTCATTAGCCTAGTATATACCTATAAAACTATGAACCTATATAGACATATTATCATGCTCAGGTAAGAGGAGGAGGAAGGAAGACACTGGATGCCAAGAAGAAAAAGGTAGTCTCATTAGCCAGTCCCTATCACTGTATGGCCTTAATCATCCCTGGTTTATACTGACTCCTCAGTATACAGGCAAAGGGTTCTACACTGGCACAGTATGCTAGAGTTTTGTTTTATTCCTATGTAAAAAGGAATGCAAGAAAGACAGTGTGGAGTAAATACGTGTGGGTGGGATACTTAGCAGAAGCTAATGGTGAACACTGACTCTACTATAAAGTATAAGAACAACAGCTATGAATCAAAAAGAAAATCTGAAAAAAAAAACATGAAAATCTTGATGAAAATTAAAGCATGATGGAAGTTGCTACAATGGTTATTCTCCTTACTCTGTTTTAGTATGGCTGTGTCAGAATCTGTCCTGACCAATAAGCAGCATTGTGTAAACTCCATAATGTGCTTGCCAAAGCTAATCCCATGGGGTAGTACCTACCTATTTGAAACAGCCCACCAGATTGCTACTTCTCTTACATGAAAGCTATCTACTTTTTAATAAGAACAGGGAACAGTGCATCTAAACAATGAACCAAACAATGAACAAGCTTTATGCTTATTTAGTCCATCTATGTCATTAAAAGATCATTAAAAATAAGTCTGTAAGTCAGAAGATCTGGAATTCACAGAAAATTCTGGCACTTTTCTGTGATGGCTATGTGACACAGAAGGGCGAGACCCTACCTACACATCATATTTCCCAGTTATGAACAGTGATCTAGCCACTAGAGGAGCTGACCCAGGAGGGATGGGAGTAAATGATTATTATGGAGGAAAATAACAACTAATTCAGCAAGAGCTCCCCTTGTGGGAAGACCAGGTATTGCAGCACCTGTTGTTTGGAACTTGGGCACTGCAAGGCAACCAAAGAGTGCACATGTATTTTAGCTTGATATCAGCCACTGGGGGTGCACAATCCAGTGGATTTCTTCGTGACGGTCCCAAGCCAGGACAAATAAGGAGGGTTACATCAGGAAGGGCATCCGGTTTAAAACATTTGCCAAATGACATATGCGGACAACAATACAGTTTTCCATACCAGATTGGTCGAGGCCCAGGTTAACAACGACCGCCACCAGTACTGTTGATCAACATGGTGCTGGCTGAAATTGGGCTACTTTTGGCTGAAGGAGAAGAAGAGGGGGAAGGCATGCCCAAAGGCAGGAAGAGAGGAGGAAGGTTAGGAGTGTGGTAGTGAGGGTAGGAACTTTGAATGTTGGCAGTATGACTGGCATAGGGAGAGAGCTAGCTGATATGATGGAGAGAAGGAAGGTTGATATATTGTGCATGCAAGAGACCAGATGAAAGGGGAGTAAGACAAGGTGTATCAGAGGCAGGTTCAAATTGTTCTATCATGGTGTGGATAGGAGGAGAAATGGGGTAGGGGTTATCCTGAAGGAACAGTATGCTAAGAGTGTTTTGGAGGTGAAAAGAGTGTTGGATAGAGTGATGTTTATGAAGCTGGAAACTGATGGTGTAATGATGAATGTTGTTAGTGCATATGCTCCGCAAGTTGGGTGTGCGATGGATGAGAAAGAACATTTTTGGAGTGAGCTAGATGAAGTGCTGGTGAATGTACCCAAGGGTGAGAGACTGGTGACTGGAGCAGATTTCAATAGGCAAGTTGGTGAAGGGAACCGATGGGATGAGAAAGTGATGGATAGGTATGGTGTTAAGGAGAGGAATGCGGAAGGTCAGGTGGTAGTGGATTTTGTGAAAAGGTTGGACATGGCTGTGGTGAATACATATTTTAAGAAGAGGGAGGAGCATAGGGTGACATACAAGAGTGGAGGAAGATACACACAGGTGGATTATATCCTATGCAGGAGGGACAGTTTGAAGGAGATTGGAGACTATCAAGTGGAGAGAGGAGAAAGTGTAGTTAGGCAGCATAGAATGGTGGTCTGTATGATGACGTTGGTTATCAAGAAGAGAAGGAGGAGTGTGAGGGCAGTGCCAAGGATCAAATGGTGGAAGCTAAAAATGGGTAATTGTGAGGTGGAGTTCAGGGAAGAGTTAAGACAGGCACTGGGTGGCAGTGAAGAGTTACCGAGTAGCTGGGTAAATACAGCAGAGCTGGTAAGGGAGACAGCTAGAAAGGTGCTTGGTGTGACATCTGGACAGAGGAAGGAGGACAAGGAGACCTGGTGGTGGAACGAGGAAGTACAGGAGAGTATACAGAGAAAGAGGTTGGTGAAGAAGAAGTGGGATTGTCAGAGAGATGAAGAAAGTAGACAGGAGTATAAAGAGATGAGGCATATGATAAAGAGAGAGGTGGCAAAGACTAAGGATAAGGCATATAGAGAGTTGTATGAAAGGTTGTACACTAAGGAGGGAGAAAAGGACCTGTACTGATAGGGTAGACAGAGGGACTGAGCTGGGAAAGATGAGCAGCAGGTAAGGGTGATAAAGGATAATGAGGGAAACATACCCACAAGCGAGGAGAGTGTGTTGAGCAGATGGAAAGAGTACTTTGAGGGGGCTGATGAATGAGAGAGAGAGAGAGAGAGAGCAGGTTGGATGATGAGGGGATAGTGAATCATGAAGTGCAATGGATTAGCATGGAGCAAGTAAGGACAGCTATGAAGTGGATGAAGAATGGAAAAGCTGTTGGTCCAGGTGACATACCTGTGGAAGCATGGAGGTGCTTAGGAGAAGTGGGAGTGAAGTTTTTAACCAGATTTTTATTGAAATCTTGGAAAGTGAAAGGATGCCTGAGCAATGGAGAAAAAGTGTTTTGGTACCATTTTTTAAGAATAAGGGTGATGTGCAGAGCTGTAGTAACTACAGAGGAATAAAACTGGTGGTACAGGATATGTATGAGGGCAATGTGACAGTGGTGAGGTCTCCAGTGGGAGTGATGGATGCGTTTAAGGTGGAGGTGAGATTACATCAAGGATCAGCTCTGAGCCCTTTCTTGTTTGCAATGGTGAATGACAGGTTAACAGATGAGGTCAGACCAGAATCCTGTGGACTATGATGTTTGCAGATGACATTGTGATCTGTAGTGAGAGTAGGGAACAGGTTGAGGAGACCCTGTAGAGGTTGAGATATGCTCTAGTGAGGAGAGGAATGAAGGTCAGAAGGACTAAGACAGAATATATGTGTGTGAATGAGAGGGAGGATAGAGGAATGGTGAGGATGTAAGGAGTAGAGGTGGCGAAGGTGGATGAGTTTAAATACTTGGGATCAACAGTTCAGAGCAATGGTAAGTGTGGAAGAGAGGTGAAGAAGAGTATATAGGCAGGGTGGAGTGGGTGGAGAAGAGTGTCAGGAGTGATTTGTCACAGAAGGGTACCAGTAAGAATGAAATGGAAGGTCTACAAGAGGGTAGTGAGACCAGCTATGTTATATGGGTTGGAGACTGTGGCATTAGCAAAAAGGCAGGAGTCTGAGCTGGACATGGCAGAATTAACAATGTTATGATTTTCACTGGAAGTGACAAAGATGGACAGGATTAGAAATCAGTATATTAAAGGGTCAGCTCAGGTTGTACGGTTTAGAGACAAAGCCAGAGAGGCGAGATTGCTTTGGTTTGGACATGTGCTGAGGAGGGATGCTGGGCATATTGGGAAAAGGATTCTAAGGATGGAGCTGCCAGGTAAGAAGAAAAGAGAAAGGCCTAAGATGAGGTTTAGGGATGTGTGAGAGAGGACATGCAGGTGGTTGGTGTGACAGAGCAAGATGCAGATGACAGGAAGAAATGGAAACAGATGATCCATTGTGGTGACCCCCTAACAGAAACAGCTGAAAGAAAAAGAAGATGTTGTGCAGAAAATTGCACTTGCATGCTGTTTATCATAGTAGAGATTGCATATACAGAGGCAGGTTAAAAAATAAAAAAAGACAGCTGAGTGCAGATGTCCCAGGATAAAAAGTGCCCAGCCCTGGCATGTGCAGAGGTACCAGGACTGGAAAAATGACAGCGTAGAATCCTCAAGACATGGAAACATTCCTACAGGGGTCCAAATGGAGAGATGATAACATTTGCAAGAAAATGAGAATATCATTGTTGGAATTGAATTCATCCGCAAGTCTTGGAAAGTACCTTCATGTAGTGGATCCTGTCTTCACAAAATCTCAACAAAAAGACAGTGATATATAGACTGCGTTTTATATAGCATATATCATGGACAAAGTTTGGTTAAAAAAGAAATAAGACAGCTGGGTGCACAAGTCTCAGGGTAAACAAAGTGCCCAATCCTGGTAATATGCACTGACGCCAGGATTACAGTAATGACAATGTAGAATCCTGAAGACATGGATGCATTCCTGCAATGGGGCTAGGCTAGGCTCATGGAGAGGCTGGCCCCCCCTGTTGTAAAAGGAAGTAGTAGTCCACAAAAAACACAAAAACTGACAGGTCAGAAAAGAGCCATAAAGATGACAGAGCAATCTACAGAGGGTAAGGAAGAGATTATGTATTGTTTCTATTATGCAAGAAGCCCAGAATTTCCAGATAGAAGATATTAAAAAAGATTAAGATAGAAATTACAGGACTGGAATATACTTGCACAAGAAAAGCTGTCAAAAGCTTCAAATGCAAATTTGTGTTCATTAATACAACAGATCCATGAAAAATATTATATAAGCAAAGAAACCTTGGTCCTCTTGGAAAACAAAGTAATACAAGAAGGCATGAAAATATAAAGAGCAAAACCTACAGAATTTTTGAAAGTTAACATGGACAAGGGAAAGAAAATGACATCTCATATGGTGCAATATTTATGCAAAGGAGAAAGCCAAACTAATCAATACAAAAAAGCAGATCCAAAGATATTCAAGAGAAATATAGGCAAAGGCACCAAGATATGGAAAATTTAACAATACAAAAAATGAGATCACAAATGGGGAAGGCAGAACAGAATATTAGTAAAGAAGAAGTTAAACAAATTGAAGCTTAAGTTCTAAAATACCTGCAAAGTGAATGATTCGGTGTAAAAAGTCTAACACAGGTTATGTCACAGTATGATAGGGAAATGAGTCCCCAAAGTACGAAAAAATAGGTAGAGTGGGAGACATCTGAAGCAGAAATATGGACATGAGAAAGAAAAATAGATTTAATGTGGTGCAATATTTATGTAAAGGAGAAAGCCAAACTAATCAATACAAAAAAGCAGCACCAAAGATATTTGAATTGAAATACAGGCAAAGGCTTCCAGATATGGAAATTTTCACAATACAAAAAAGTAAGAAAACAAAGGGGAGAAAGTAGAAAAAAGGATTTAGTAATGGAGAAGATAAATAAATAGAAACTGAATTTATGGATTACATGTGAAATGAAGGATTTAATATAGAAAATCCAGCTCTAGTAACGTCACAGCATGATGGAACAATGAGCCTCCAAATTAAGGAGGAAGAGGTGGAAAGGGAAGCATTTGTCCACTTGCCAAATGAAGATACTCTGATGTCTTCTTTAGGAAACCAGTATAAAAGTTCAGTTGGAATTGCACAGCAAGGGAAAGAGCAGAAACCAATTGCAACTCTGATGCAGTTAATGTGGAGTGATAGGCCAGTGAGTTCCCATAGGAAAGAGCAACACATGATGCAGGATGAAGCTGAAGAGAATGTGTCACAGGAACATATTATGGAACTTTCTGCCGAATGCCCACAGGAAACAGAGAACAAAGAATGTGCCTTAGTTTAGAATAAAGTGATCTAAGGAAAGAGTTGCTTGATTTAATAGAGACAGATAGCATATTAAGATTGATGAAACAAATTGCTTATAGAAAGCCAATAAGACTCAAACTGTTAGAAGTCTGAACAGAACTTTATGTGATATAACAGAAGTAAATAGGATATATTACTGTGCAGCTAAATTAATAACAGATAAAGTCCTACCCCAAAAACATAGAGCAATAAGGGAAAAGAAGGGAATAAATCAAACGCCATCATAGTAGCATCGAGTAGAGAAAACTATAAAGTAATTAAGACAAGACGTGCCACTGTTAGAAGAGTACAAAAGAGGGAACAGACCAACAAAAATACTTAGAAAGACAGATGTGATAAAAGGAATACACGGTATCAGAACAGACCATGACCTATTGTACGCTATTGCGAATAATAAACTAAAGATATCAGCACAGACAGAAAAACTTAGAAGATATGCAGATAAATATAAAGGAAAAGTACAAAATAAACAATTCATTGGTGACTTAAAAATGTTTTATAGAGAACTGGGAAACAAAGCAAAAAGAATAGAAACATCACCAAAAAGAAGAAAATAGACACATTTTGGAGAAATATCCAGGAAGACCCTGTGGAACATAAAGATGCTGAATTCATAGAATAAGTAAAAGAAATGGTAGATGTATAGGATATGAAATGGGATGAAGTAATGGCCACCGAAAATGAAACAAAATTAAGAAAAGTTCCTAAATGGAAAAGGTACTTACGTATTATCGCAACCAGATTTTTGCGCTAATGCTGGTTGCTTCTGTTTAGGTCAAATAGTAGCACTGCAGTGTTATGAAGGTTAGAGACATGTGTTCTGTAATGTTTTTGTACTTTTAGGAAGGTTTATCATTGAAACAGCTCATAAGATAAGGTTCAAAAACAGGTTTCCCCTTTTACCGCCAGCATCTCCTGTCAGTTAAGCGAGTCCCATTCTACTGCGAACGTGTTCCTTCCACATGCTGTAGTCGGTGAAGTAGGAAATCTCTGTTTTCAAACCTGTATTATTTATCAGCCGTTTCAATGATGAAGCTACCTAAGTCCACCAAACCTGTTTCTAACCTTCATAATACTGTCGTACATGATCCAAAAAAAAAAAAAAACAAAAGCAAAAAGGTAAAGCCGAAGAAGTAGTAGTCCTTCACCAAAAGAAACTGCAGTACAAAGTAATCCATTCCACAGATCGTACGCTAATGCCTGCATTCCTTTCAGCCCAACACACGTACACACACGCAACCACTGTGATCGCTGAATTCAATGCTGGACATCTTTAAAGGACGCTACCCACACACCTCAAAATTATGTCTTACTAGTTTTTTAAAACCCCTACTGATATCCCCAACAGACCTTCAGCCAGTCTACCCTTCGATATCACACTTCAGTGAGGCCATTTCAGTAAAAGTGAAGAAAGTAAAAGAGGTCGCAAAATCTGGTTGTGATAATACGTAAGTACCATGGAAAACCCTAGGCCCAGATGCAGTACCTAACTTCTTGCTAAAAATATTAACATCTTTACAAGAAGATTTAGCCCTGAGTAAAAACTATTTATATACTCATCCAGAACAGACACCATCCTGGTTAACAACAGGAAAAACAACAATAAAAACAATACTCCTCCTTAAGACTGAACCTACAAGCTATCCTAAAAGATATAGACTATTAACTTGCCTTCTTGTGATGTTTAAACTATACACAGGAACTGAGGCCAACAGAGTTTACAGTCATTAAGAAGAAAACTCAGTCATAACAATAGAACAAAAGGGTAACAAAACAAAGTCATATGGCATAGGGGATCATTTGTTGTTTAAGAATTGTAAAAAGGGGAAGACTCTAAGTATAGTATGGCTAGATTAGAAGAAAAACACTTGACAGCATCCCACATTCATGGATTAAGGAGTGCTTACAGATGTACAAGATATGCCCTGCATTGATCAGTTATAGTACAGTGACCATGAAACAGTGTCAGACCACTTTGCAGCTAAGTCATGATAAAGGACAAATTATTATCCCAGGGATAAAAATTCAAAGGGGGACATTCAAGGTTGACCCTTTGGCACCGCTCCTCTTTTGTCTTGCCCTTAGCCCATTAAGCTGTCTACTTAACAGATTAGGTCTTGGTACAATTTGGCTCCTAAAAAACAACCAAGTGTAAAGAATTCTCATCTTCTTTTTGTGGATGATTTAAAACTGTACAGTTCATCAGCTAAGGAACTGAAAGCACAACTGCGAGTGGTTAAAACTTGTCCAAATGATACAAGAATGTAATTTGGTCTTGATAAATGTACAAAAGCAACATTTAAAGTAGGAAAGCTGCAGCACCAAGAAAATATCAGTCTCGGACAGGAATGGGATATACAGGAACTTGAACAGAAGGGAGTGTATACATATTTGGGAATTGATGAAGGGTCAACAATAAAACATGAACAAATGTGAACAAAATTCAGTAGGGAATAGTTTAGAAAACTAAAATTAATACTGAAGACAGCTCTGACATCTAGGAACAAAGTCGAAGCTATAAACCAATTTGCTGTTCCTGTTCTAACTTACAATTTTTGGATGACCGATTAACCCCAAAATGTATTGGATCAGTTGGACTGGAAAACAAGAAAAAATGCTTCACGCTTATCAAATGATGTATAAAAATCATTGTATACCAAGATTTTATATTTCTCATTCTGAAGGAGGTATGGGCCTCCTCGAAATGATTTCATGTATAGATATGGATTTATAGGCCTGCATACATTTTTGATGACTTTAACAGATTCAAACATAGTGAAAGTTTTAAACCATGAGGAGAACAAGTCTTAGATGACTTCTATGCTTAGTTTAGCAAAAGTATATTATTGTCAAGTGGAAATGGAAATCAAACCAGTAGATAAAATCAGGCAGCAACTGAATGTACCAAAAAAACAAAAACAAAACAAAACAAAGGAAAGAATATAAGGAGAAGGATCAGCCGAGAAGGCAACAAATGTGGAAAAGGCATAAATATAGCTGTAAGTACAGAAAAGTCCTGGAACAACCTCATGTTGATCAGGATCTAATGCAGGAATGGTTAGGGAGAGGTGAATTTAAACCAAAAGTTGAAAGGCTAATATTGATGGCTCAGGATAGTGGACTAAATACACATTGGTTTACAAAGTCCATTGAACATGTGGGAAAAACAGACAAATGCAAATTCTGTAAAACAGAACTGGAAATAGTAGGGCATCTTGTTGCTGGGTGTGATGCACTAATGGCAGAGGACCTGTATACTGAAAGGCATAATAATATGGCAAGACTATTACATTGGGGATTATCCAAACATTACAATGCTGAAGTAGCTGATAAGAATTGGTAACATAATCCACAAGCATTAACAAAAATGATGAAGTTTACATTACATGGGATCACCCATTACCAACGGTTCAGAAAATGGATGTGAGAAAATCAGGTATAAAAGTCCTTGAAAAGAATAGAATTGATCATTGAAATTGATACAACCAGTGATTACAGCGTCCAACATACAGAGAGACACAAAGTCATAAAATACCAGGATTTGCAGGCAGAAATGCAGACAGTGTATTAGAAGGATAACCAGACAGCTCCAACATTAGTAGGAGAAATGGTCTCATAAAAAAGAATTTACAGTCATATTTAGATATGCTACCAATACATATAACTCCATATGAATTACAGAAGGAATCAGTTTTGGGCACATTGCGGGTGCTGAGAAGACCACTTTTGGCTAACATCAAAGACTGAAACAATACTAATTTCATGAACTTTAATCATACTTTGAATCAGGAATGGAGTCCATTCCCGTCATGGTACTAGAAACCCAAAAGATTTGGAGAAATTAAACTGGGAGAATGCACTATGCTTTCTGGCCAACTGAAGAAGATGTTAGTAGCACATAAATCTCTCACCACTTTCCTTAGCTATCGAGCGGGGGTGTTAGCAGCACAGAAAAAAATCTAGCCACTGTCCACAGCTAAAAGTAGGGGGTTGGAGAGTATGACAAATCCCCTAGCCACTGTCCTCAGCTTTCACCTCCGTCTCCCAGTATCCTATAATGCTTGAATTTAGAATGAATGAACTGCCAAGTAGGTGACAGAAGCTTGATGGCTGTAGGAATAAGGGGCCAGGGACCAAAAAGTATGATAAAAAATGCTGGCACTTCTTTTGGGGTGAAAGGACTAGCTTATTTTTGACTGCTAGCTTTGCATATTTCTGAAGGTGCTAGATATTTCACATTCTCAATTGCTGCTAGCTTATGAAAGCGCAATGTCTGGTAGTCAACGAACACCCCTCGCAGAGCTCACGCATTATTGACTGACTGCAATTCACAGTAATTTACCAGCAAACCAAACCTTTATGAGGGACAGAGCAAAAATGATGAGGGAAAATTATGGGCATTTTGCAGAATCAAGGGTATTTGAGAGCTATATTTGCAGATAAGGGCTTGTGGATTCATCCATTTTCCACATTTTAATTGCCTTTTTAGTACTGCCACTCCTATTTTGCTGTACCTGACTCAGACAGTTTTGCATCATTTGTTATTTTCAGCAGTGTACTACAGTATGTTCTTACAGATTCACCATCCGTGCTCTAATAAGTATTTCTTCACTATTCTGAATAAGCAGTTTGTTGCCATAGGACAAGTATCTTCAGTTTCAGTAGCAGTCTGGGTGCTAGAGGTTTGGCTGAATGAGAGAGGCCTGAGCAGCAGATCTCCTGTCTCTCTTCCTTAGGGAATAGTGTGGATGTCTGGCACAATCTCCCACTGTAGCTGTGAACTAAGATGAAGAACAGCAAGACATGCCACATATGAAGGTGAAGAATATACAGATAGCCTGAAAACTCCTAAAACTAAATGGTAGTTTAAAGATATTTAGATGGAGGAGCTGGTGGAGAGCTTCAGCGATAAGGAAACGGTAACAATTTTTGAGCCTGGCTGCTAAAGAGATAAACATTACTGAGTCTCTTAAATCATGTTGAATTTCTCAGGCTTTATAATACAAATACAGCTTCAGACTACTTGTTTTAGCTCTAAAGACACACACACACACACACACACACACACACACACACACACACACACACACACACACACACACACACACACACACAATTTTTTTTTGTTTTGTTACAGTCTCACAAGTCATCATAAATGTACTGTCAAGCCAGATAATCAAATAGTAAACATCTTTGCTTCCCAGCTTTGCAACTCACTCCATGTTAAACATGAATAACCAGTTTAAGAACTAGAATATATGCATACATCTCAATCTCTTAGCATGAGATATCTGGACAAAGCCAAAAATAATGGTGGGACAAAGGCCCAAAAATAGGGACAGATTTTAATTATTACTCTTGTAAAGTTAGAAAGTTGACGGAATGAAAGGTTTTGTGTTAGAATGCATTTTCTGAAGGACATGAAGTCTGAAACTCAAATATCTGTCATTATTTACTGACTTCAATTGTCAATGATTTGTCAGAAAAACACAAATTTTATGAGGAACAGGCCAAAATATGAGGTAAAAATCTGGGCATTCTGCAAAAATCTGGACATTTGATAGCTACCAGGCATCTGCTACATTCTTTACTGTTTCACCTGAGAATAATGTAGTCTATAAATACCTGAATGCTAAGTTATCCAAAGGATGCTTTCAGTGAGTAACCAAAGTCAGAATGTCTTTGTGGCAAGATGGCATGAAGAAACATTTGATGACTCCAAGAATGCTGATGTGGAAAGTATAGATGAATACCTTACTGTGCACTGTAGTATTCATTTTAGGCACAGATATAGATCTAGGAACTATTTTTATTACTCAGTACAGCCTTGCCCTCACTCTTCATTTTTTCTGCCCTACAATCTGCTTAATAATACTGATCATACTGTATATGTTAATTCAGAACATTTAGAATACTATCAGATTTTATATAGCATTACTGTGTGGTTAAATATAACTCATACACAGGAGTCAGTTTTAAAGATGTCTTTTTCAAGTAGACTCCCAAACTGATAGCTCATTCATAGTTGCTCAGTATCACCTGACTTTACCCAATAAAACTGATGGGGATGGTAGCATGAGACATTACAAAGTTCTACTGCTTTGTTTCTTTTTTTCTTTGTAATGAAAAATGGTAACAGGAAATGCAACTGTGATTAATGCAGTACATTTTCCTGCACAGAACATTTGATTAATAGATGTCTCTTTAGGCCACCAGGAATCCAAAACCTTCTGTAGAAGAAACCATCACAAATGCATAGCCACCTAAATATAAATGTTGTAAGTTTTATGAAACATGAATATGCACATTCATTCTGCAAGATTCATGTTTATTCACTCATTTATTTATTTATTTTAGTGATTGTATTTGTTTTGATTACTGTGTTGTCTAAAGGGCAGTGTACATGTTTAGTGAAGACCCAGGGAGAAAAAAATTCAAAAACTGTTATATTGCAGTTCAAGCAATATTTTGCAATGACAGATAAGTGTGCTACATTTCCATGACAAATAAAACCTTAGTTGTTGCAGTTTCCAAAACAAAAAAATCATCTTGGTCACATAATTTCCCTCCCCATATTTAAGACCTAACTCACTCAAGTCATAGCAGTTTACTGAACAGATAGGAAATAGTCAGGGAAGTCTGTAAAACTAGTACATAGTATTCTAAATCTAGTAACCCACTACCAAAACTAGGACTAGCTAACAGCAAACTACAAAAGTGAGTGATACTACCCAATAAGAAAAGAGACCGGAAAATATACAGATTACTTTACTGACAGTTCACTACAGAACAATGAAAATAAGACTACATGTGGCTATGTATTGCATCAGTCTAGACCTCCATTTTAAAGAAAGACCTGACTCCATCTTGAAACTATCCTAGGTGTCATTTTCTGTCTTCTGAAGTGGAAATTTCTTCCAAAGCATGGAGATTCTGCACCCCAAGTCTGTCTTCAAATTGATTTTACTGTGGATGACATGCAGCACAAGACTACTGGATGACCTTTAGCCTCTTGGATGGTCATATCATTTCAAAGATCATATAATGAATGGCATTAGTTTATGTGCTGTGGCTTTTGCCTCATATAGCACTGAAACTGGCCTAGTTCCTTAAGGACCGCACAGTGATGTTCCTGAAAATGAAGGTAAGTAACACGTTCTGATACTCTGTTGGAGGCCATTTCAAGTTTAGTGACTATGTATGGAATGGAAGTATATCTCCCTATATGATCTGCCATTCTGCTGACTTGTCTTCTTTACCACATGGGAGAGGGTTTTGGTTAAATAGTTTAAGTTTGGAGTTCATGTGTCCCCACCCCGATATACTTAATAGCAGTTTAACTCAAAAGGTTGTAGCTATGAGTTGCACGCAAGCTTCAGTCTGTTGTCCTGGGTGTAACATATTTCTCCATTTGCAAATTATGTGAGCAAATCACTTAACTGGACAATGCTGGTAGGTTACCTAAAAAGAAGCACCTGTGCCAATTGGAACTACCTGGTTAACAAGTGAATAAAAACATGACTGCAGTGTTGTCCTTAGATTCAGTAATGAGCAGCTTAGATATTCTCTTGTGCATACATCTACTAAAGTGCATACACATTGCTTAAAGTGCTTAAGAAGATTTCAGAGCTATACAGCAGAACTGCAGTATATGTATTCAACACTTTCAGCAGCTTAGCATGTAAACACCAAACTGATGCACCAGTACATCATAAGACAGAATTATGTGTATTGTTCCAGGCTGAAGTAGTCATAACATTTTTAAGTAACATTCAAATATATGAAAAACAGTAAACTGCCTGACCCCTGTGGTACCTGACTGGATAATACAGCATAGTTCCATCCACCAGTAATTTTTATGCCTAATGGAAACCTAAGGATTTTTTTCTGCACCTGTCTACCATAAATATATTAGTAAATTTAGGAAGAAAACCCTCTGGTAGAAGTCTTTATTTTAATTTTATTTACAGTTTGTTGACTGGGTTAGTCTCACTAGGTCATTGGCCTCTTATATCAATAAGTAAATAAGAAAGGAAACTTATGAAAAGTTGTAAGAAATCCTCACCCTTTACTTCAAGACCACACTGAAACATGTCAGAAAGGAAGTCAAGAGTACTAGTAGAAAATGTAAAGCATAGGTTGAACTTCAAGTCACTACAGCTACCAAAGTAAACAAAAATCCTTCTTCAGTTATGTCAGGAAAATAAGGAATAATGTGCAACAATGCACTGAACTCATCCATAACAATACCACACATTCTGATCCTCAGGATATAAAAAATATGTCAGACAGATTTAGTGCTAAATTTGCCCCACCTGCCGATATTTTTGCCTCACTATCCTTGAAAAATTAGTTTCCTTTGAAATAACCTTGGAGCAAAGCTTAGAATCCCCATCAAAGACTAAAAGTAATACTTCTCCTGAACCAGATAACATAACAGGCTGTATTCTCATAAGTGCCAAATATGCAGTATCTGAGTATCTACTTAATATCTTCAACCTCAGACAATCCACAGAGTTTCTGCTTGAAGTCTGAAGAACAGTCACTATGACTCCCTTACACAAGGGTTGCCCATCCATAGACCCAGGTAATTATAGGCCCATCTACCTCACCAGCTTTGTATACAAAGCCATGGAGAGTATCATAGCAGAACTCATTTATACAGACATAAGCAATTTAACTGATCTTGACTCCACTCAGCTTTGGTTTTGTGAAGGGTAGGCCCTGTTTCCTGAACCTAGTAAACTTCTTTGAATTGGTCACACAGGCTGTGAACAGTGGTCACTACATGCTTGCTACTTACCTCAACCTGGTCAAGACTTCTGACGCTATCCCCCCATGCTGGTATTATTGAAAAATTACACCAATTTACTGTAAAGCCTGGTTTATATTATCATATTGCACGCTCAGAAGAGCGAACAACAGATAATCGACCCCATGTAAGCGAAAGCTTACAACGTCGAAACTTCAGAACAGCGATTATTTTCCAATGGAAAACAATCGCTGTTCCGAAACAAACAAAAAAAAACAGTAAAACATTACTTAACGTGGGGGGCTTCACCCCCCACATGCCCTGACATGGGGGGCTGTGCCCCCCACACCCCCCTACTTAAATATACCAACTCCGAGATCGCACTACAGTGCCGAAAAGGCAAAGTAGCGAAAGCGACCAAACAAATTATTTCCCAGGGAAAGAATTCTCTGAAACGTAGCTTTGCTATTTTGCCTTTTCACACTTCACTGTTCGACAAAGACGCATTTGACAACCTTGCTGGTATTATTGAAAAATTAGACAAATTTACTGTAAAGCTTGGTCTATATTATCATATTGCACGCTCAGAAGAGCGAACGACAGATAATCGACCCCATGTAAGCGAAAGCTTACAACATCGAAACTTCAGAACATTGATTATTTTTCAATGGAAAACAATCGCTGTTCTGAAACAAACAAAAAAAAACCCTATGCTTTTCTCTGGATTGTAGGAAATGCACCTGCTGTTGGAGCTCCATGCACCTTGACCTTGTACAGTAAGTTCTTAATAGCAGGCTGACACACCACATTAAGTTGGGATGGAAAGAGGCTAAATCAGGAAAACAGTCAAACTGTACTTGTTAGCAGCAGTACTGCACTTAGTAAGAAGCTTAGGAAATCACATATGAATTCCTGCTTGTGCTGGCTGGTATAGAGCTGTGGTGAAAGGAATTTCACTTAATGGTCTTGTTTCAACATTTCTCATGAATAATATTTTTTGAATGGAAGTCCTGAAGAAGTTTCTCTCATAACATCCCTAATATGGGCTTTAGAGTCTATTAAAAAATTCCCTGCACAATTTAAAGGCTGTGGCAGATAGTATTCCCAATTTAGATTCCTGGATATCATTTCTTCCTTAAAATCCTGGGATATCCACAGATGGGAAGTGCACCTTGTTCTGTAGCTTTACATGTATTACAAAGAGTTACAGAAGCAACTTGTTAAAGTATGACAGAACATTTAGAGAAAGGAACTGGGGAGGATGAGGAACTGGGGAGGATGAGGAACTGGGGAGGATGATCGATGTTCATTAGTAGATGCTTAAACACATCAGACCTCAGAATGTTATACATCTTGCCTTGCCGTACTGGGAACCTCTCATGATCTTGGACAGTACAGTTTAGCATGTGGTCACTTTATGATTTTGCTATGGTACTTCTAGCCTAAAGACAAACAACAGTTTGTAGCCTACAGTTACTAAGGAGTGAGCACAGAATATAGCCAAGTACACTTGTATATGCCGATGATTCAGTCTAAGTAAGAGACTACTCTGAGCTACGCCATGCAGCCCAGCCATTTCACAGAAATATGGGTCAGTATGATCACATCAGCCCACATTCAAGTTTCCCAATAATAAAGTTTCAAATTTAGTATTCTCTGAGGCCTTCATGAGCATGCTTTCTCTTAAGTTTTTAGTATTTTTTGAAGACCTTGCAAACAAGCATTAAGAGATGTTACCTCTTCTTGCAGCACTGATAAGTAGTGTCTCTTTCACTATTTCTACAGGGAGCTGAAGACTGCAACTCCACTCCTTTAGAGGTTCTATTATTCCTGAAGAGGTTACAGTTTGCCATCAAAATCTCAGTCAAGAATGTGCATTTTAACCACGTTTCTTTAAAAGCATGCAAGTTTAGATGGTACCGTTCTATGGATGCCTCCAGCCTTTTCAGGTGCAGTCATTGCTGCAGTTTAAATGCATTGAAGACACTCGACTCCTTAAATTGTACCATATTGCATCAGTAAATTTAGTAGCTGATCTCCAAGGACCTGGATTCTATTTTACTCTGTCTCTTATTAGTAAAAGAAGGTGCAAGTATTCCTAGTGTTTTTATATTTGAAAATTTTTTTCCTCTGAACTGGACTTGCCCACTGTCTATTTTACCGTCACTGAACTGGCCATTTATTCCACTGGGAGAATGAGAAACAGGCAAGATCCAGGCTAGTTGAGAGTCCATTCATTTTGATTAATTTCTGCTCAAAGATCCTGATCAACCCAATTACTCCTGCTCTGGTGAAGTGGCAGGAAGTAAGACATATTTAGGTCCAATGGTGAAGCCTACCCTTATGCCTTCCCTGCTGACCTATGTTGTTAGCAGTCTGCAGGTGGAACAAGGAATAGACATCAGTGCTTGGCTATAGCATGATGACCCTCCCATCATAGAGGAAGGCACCATAGCTAGCTTTCTCTTTTGTTGACTGGGAAAATGTACTTTGTGTATGTGCCCCTGAGCATGTGCAACCCTCTTCTCCTCCCCTTCTTCGTGAGGAGGTAAGCAACTTCCATTCCTTCATTCCTCTTTCTTCTCCATGATCCAACAGGCACCTTAGTCACTAAATGAACTCATGTCACTTGGGTCAGAGTTTTAAAACTCTGTTTCACCATAGAGGTCAAGTTTAAACCTTTAAATAACATGTATGATTTTGTGGGTCTGCAAGGGAACTTATCATATTCATCAGGCTTCCAGAGTCTAAGTATGAGCCAGAGAGGTCTTTCTAGTCTGTCATTAGTACAATGTACTTTATGATGGCTCATTGCCCACCTTAAAAAAAAAAAAAAAAACATGTAGTTGTTGGGGGCTATGGGGGAAGTGCAGTAGCTCCCCTTACAAACAGAGGTAATGAAACAATCTATCGTAAATTACACTGACACAAATTCAAATTTGCTAAGTAACCTGTCAGCAAGTAGTTTAGGAGGTGGTAATGGTACATTGCATGTTCCTAACTTGCAACCTATCACTAAAGTTCTTTCTAAATTATACCATACAAATCACTTCAGTGAAATACTCCAAATAAAGACAATGTCACATTTGTAATGGTCAGTGCCAGCATGAAGTGCATAGAACTGACTACTATCTGGTAGCCCGAAAAGATGAAGTTTGATTGTTAGAGCTACACATTTTAAAGGGGTTTCTATATTTCTCTGTTTGAAAATTACAAGTCCATAGTCAAGATGATAGTAGAGAACAGCAGATGCTGTACAACCATGTCACTTGGCATTCTAAATCTAATGGCATGTCTTTAAGAAATAGATAGCAGGAATCTGTTAGCGCAGGACTATGTGACTATATTTTAATAAAGAATTGAAAAAGAACACATAGAGAGACTACTTATACTCTTTAGGCAGTCTGCTGTCTGAATGCTGTGATCCTATACAGACATGTTTTATACTGCATGCAGCCTGGCGTAATGTTATAGATGCCCAGTACTGCCACACAGTTGAACAGCATACCTCAATATACAACACTGCACCATTACAATTTAATCAGCACAATTATGCTTTTACTTAAGATAAAATAGCATTTCAAAGTCTTTTGATGAGGTATGCTGTTGTTCATTTAAACTAGGAAAAGTACATGCACTGCGGACTAATTCATCATAAATTCAGTTTCCAGAGTGTCTTTTGGGTCCCTTGAAGAAAAAAATCTTGAGATGTTGGTCCAGGAATCCCTGAAACCTCAGGCTTGACACTTGGCACTACAGAATCTTATCAATAGTTCTTTTCTTCAGCAGTTTTTTCCATCTGTAGCTACTGTGAACCTTAAATGATTGCTCTGTCTTCTGTACATGACACCAGAGGCTTGACTTTGTACACAAAATGAAAAAGGCTTTACTTGTTCTTTCATTTTACATAGAATCAACCTGGCACTACCCCTAGACACAGCTTAAGAATGCACTGAATCAGATTCAATAACTGATCCAAATTCAATCATCCTGGTTGCATGACAGAGATGTTGGTGTTGTATGGAGGCAAATGCCAAGTCCATACAGTAGGGTGTGGTAAAAATAAATAATCAAACAACTAAATAAATAAATAAACAACATAGCAACATCCCATAAACTTTAATAAACTTGAAAAAGATAAACCTGGGTATACAGTAGAAAAACGCAGGAAAGAAAAGGAAACGTGGGTCACAGAAAGACAAAGCACAAATTTAGAAAAATAATGGACTTATTGATTTAGATTAAGTAAGTCTGGTCTAAATAGAGAGCTATATAATCTACTAAGTACATTATAAAATTTTGTGAAGTATATTCTGGCATAAGTTCATATTTCTACCACAGTATATAAAAACTTACAGGTTAACTATTGCACCAACATACAAATAGTTACGTTGTAATATATTTACATATAAAATCCACAGAGTTAATTACATTGGGTTGTATTAATAGTTAAGATTCTATTTAAAACAAAATTTTAAGTTTCTTTAATAACAATATCTGCTTCTCAGCAAGTAAAAAATGCAAAATATTTATTGAGACAAATGAGGTGTATAAACTATAATCTGATACAAGCATAAATCTAACCTGTTGATCTGCTAACAGGTAAACTATAAGGCAGAACAGTCTTTTTTTTGTTCCAGAAAACTAAGTAAATATTGCTTTAAACTATAAAACCAAGAATGCAGCTTCCAAGAAATACTAACACAGATTAATTATTTAAAAAACAGCACAAAGCAAGTAATGACTGTTACAAAAAAGTATTGTCCATCATTTATATAACACATCACTACCTGCTAGCCACAGAAATACATGCCTATCCATGACTATCTTCATGAAAATAAACACCAAAGAAAATCTGTAACTGCTAGAAACTGCTAGAGGCATTTCAGTAAAGAGGCAGAAGAGCTAGACAAAAACCTGAGTTCACCACCATGGCTATAAAATTCTGAAATTCTTCCTTTATTGTATGTATTTGAGATGAAGAAATAGCTTGCTAGTTCATGATACACACATCAGACTGTAGCTGCAAATAACAATTACAGACATTAAACTTCTACTAGTAAAAGGGAAAGTCAGGAAAAAAACCTAAATTTCTAATTATAATTATGACTGTTTCTTGGCATCTAAAAGTGTACAACTACAGACTGACAGAATGCCACACTGCGCACAAATCTCTCATTTTTCAAAGCAACTGCTACAGATAATATAAATTTTTAATACAAAAAGAAATGTAACAGAAAAAATTCTAATACAAAAAAAAAAATGTAACAGAAAAACAGTAACAACTACATATTAAATCTTTTGGACTAATGCCTGCAAGTGTGTTATGTATTTCCTAGCTTGATTCTGATACCAGAATGCCAAGATACTGCTGCTGTGGAGCAGAGCCCCCATTCACGTAAAACAAGGCTCATCCCTGCCCATATTCAAGTGTGAGTTGGATCTATGGATGGGCAATAGAAAATGTACCCCTGTACCACTAATGGACATAGGCAGCTCCTAAATGCTTTACACCATGCATGGGTCCCATCAAATTTTCTACAGTAAGATCTCATTTATCCTCACTAGGGGTAATATATATTTACTGATCTTGTGATGGGTAAGGCCAGTCAGAAAACAAATGGGATAGGTTAATTCAGGCACCAAAATGGAACTGGCTAGGCTAAAGATGGCCTGCAAGGGCAGCTAGCTTAGTATTTACCTACAAATCTATAAGAAAACAAGATGTGTAAATGTACTTTTATAGCAAGGGAGTAAGGTATGCAAACTTTAAAATGCGTAATGAACAGGAGAGGTTAAATTTTCTTTCCACAGATAGACAATGAGACAGATATTTAATGAAGCCAGTAAGTGCATTCAGGAAAATAAAACTGCCCTGTTTTACTCAGAGTGACAAAACTCAGACATTACTTGCAGTACTTGCATTGTGTTGGCAGGTTTCCAATAAACATTTTTCAAAATTATAAATACATTTCTTTTAAATTTTCAGTTTTTAACAAAAATGTGTCATTTGACTGTGAATAATTGTTCATAATTTCAGGATGCTTGAAGTAATGCCAGTATACGAGCTGAAACCCACACTAAATTGAATAACACATTACTTTGTGATAAATGTTGCAATGTAGCGTAATAATATTTTTACGCATTTCCTTTATTCCTCTAATGTTGTCATATGCATATAACTGCATTCCAATTCAACATTACAAAAACTTAAAGACCAAATACAGTGCCCTGCAGAAATACATTTTGTATTATATAATTTTCACAAAAATGTTTGTACATAGAGTGGGATATCAACCCTCTAATAGACTTAACTGCATTATATACAGATTTCACTAAGTAATACCAACAGGCTTTCCATGCTTATGAATATGCATAATAGCTAAACATGTCAATATGAGATATAATAAGAGATAATGGATCAGTTTCCAAGATGTACTGATATTGTGTATTAGAAAATGGTGCTTAAAAGACACTAAACATGTTATAATATTCTTTAAAACAGAGTGTATTAAGTACAATTCAGTAAATACATTTATAAGAATTATTTTACCCACAACGAAAGAGAAATGACTGAGAGGATAAAAGTCTGTTCAATACCCACCCTCCCAACACACACACACACACACACACACACACACACACACACACACACACACTTGCACACATACACACTCCTACTTAGCTTCATAGATTTAATAAATGTAATACTTTTTAGACAAATGTGTTGTATGTTGTACTGTGAGTGTAAGAAACTGTAATAATCATTTAGAGCAAATGTTTACAACATCTAAAGCCTTACAGCCTGACAAAACACATTTACAAATTGTTTTGCTTTGATTAATGCAGTTCTAACAAAGCATTTGCTATACAAATGCAAGCTTGTAATCTAAAAACAAATGAGGCTATTTCACTCATGTCAATACAGAAATGATTAGACAGCTGCTTATAATTGTGTATGGCTTTTGAACCCAAAGTAAGATAAATTTAAATGCACTGTAAAATGTAATCTTACAGAAATCATAGATTATATTAATTGATATAAACATTGTATGGCTATTACTGACAAGTTAATATTAGACTAAAACCTATAAATTGCTACTTAATACATTTTAAAGGAAAAAAGACTTGAATGTACAGCTAAAACTGGCAAAATATGCTAATGCAATACAGTAAAACAGTAGTAATTGCTGCTAACAGTTAAACAATGGCCTGTTTTTGCCTTTTCGGGAGAATGTAACAAAATAAAATGTCTTTTTAGGTACATTTAGAGACCCAGTGTTAACAAAATAGGCATTATTTTTGTTGTCACTTGACACACGTCTGCTAAAAGCAAAACTAATCTTAAGTACATTTAGTAAGAATATTTAGATAGTATACTCAGTTGTACTGAATATGGCCAGTTTACAGCTTAAATACATGTTACGTACTGACATTACTGAAAAAGCTAAAAAAAGCATCAGAAATAGTAACTTCATAAATGTCATTTGTAGTAATTACATATATTAAAGTGCACAAATCATTGACATTGACTATAAATTAGTGATTCTGAGTCACAGTAATAGACAAGGTGGTAAAAGCAGTTTCATTAAAAGGAGAGAGAAAATGTCCAATAACAGTTGCAAGCTCATTTGTAACTATGACTAATTAAACTATTCATACTAACAATATATATTTTTCATATAATATGATACACTTTAGAAAAAGAAGATATTTCTAATATTTTGTCTAAGTTGAGAATTAAATACGTACATAAAGACTAGCTACTAAATCACTAGGATACAAAAACACAAAGTAGTTTATGTGTATGGACACTGTTGGCATCTTCCACATTTGTATGTCCCACACCTCCTAGTGTTTCTATCACAAACTGTTTCTTTTCTCCTTTCTAAAATTTTACCTATGTTTGGTGGGTTTTTGAACACTATCTTTGGTTCCATTCTAGGTATCTCTTCTATATCTGTTAAGGTACTAAACTTATTCCATTCTTTTTTGAAAAATGGATTGGAGTGTTTGAATGAACAGGACAAGCTCTATGACCAATGGAATGGATTTTAATTAAATTGTTTAGTATTTAAAGGTGTGTCAAAGGTAATTAGATTGTCTGATGAAGTCTTAGTGACGAAAACGCATTTTTAAGTGTGGATGTAAGAGCGTTTATTACATTTTGCTGATTCTACTGTTTCCAGAGTGAAGCAAGTAGCATGGATTTTATTCATTGTGGAATAAACTTTTTTGATCACCCAACAGCGTGCCCTGGCACTTTTTATCGGATTTATCAGTTTTTTATCAAGTGCTTATATCCTTTTCACAGTTCGTAGTTCAGAGAGGAGGGTCCGACTGTTCCATGGTCAGGAAGGATGAGTTTTGTTTCGCAAGAGGAAGCAGGTCAAACTAGAAGGCTTATTGGACAGTTAACGGAACTGATAGACCTGCTAACACCCTTGTGCACCAACCTTGTAGCCGGAAGCAAGCGTTCCATGGATTATGTCGAGGGAGCTGAAGAGCCAGAAGGTCACAGGGGGAAAAGGAAGAGAGAGCTTATTGGCGACAATTCTGGAGCCGGCGATCTTCACAATGGGACTAATTTCAACCCTAACATCACCCCTGGGATTTTACTCGACATGTCGAACGCAGAGGAAGCAAGGAACATCAACGGAAAGGAAATGGGTGCCATTCCCAAGAGAAATGCAAACCCGTCGGTTAGTTTGCAAGGTACTGTTAGATCGCAAGCCTTTTCTAAAAAGAAACCAACAGTTGAATGGCTCAAACGAGACATTCAATTTAAAGTAAATAATAGTAACAGTGTTGGTTTTGATGATAAGGAGACTTATGCAATGAAAATTATTATATTGGATAAAATGTTAATGAAACACAGAACTCTAAGTATTGAAAACGCCTATTTGCAGGAATGTTTAAAGAGGGAAATCGTCCCTAAAGGTTTAAGGGTATTTAAATACCCGAATAATGTTCAGATTGGCTCCCATTTTCACGAATGTTTGATTAATGTTTTCAATAACTGCGGGTTAGAAGTTATTAAGTTAATTATTGAAGAAAATAATAACAAACAAATGGAATTGGGGAATGAAATTGAAACTTTGGATGCTTGTATCACAACGGATTTAATTCATGGTATAAAAGAGGAAAGTGACAAATACTTTTCTATGAGAAAGGATATAGATACCAAGTGTGAGGAAGTGATACAGCGTAAGTTGGGCAAACTGAAAAGGGATGTTATTGAATATGAAAACCACATAAGTTATCCTAAACCTAACTTTCAGGCAAACAATAGTACACACAAGGGGACGAGGAATAACAATAGAAGGAATCCACAACACAAAAACAGACAGGGGTCACAAGAGGAATATGGATGGAATGCAGTATGTTATGACACAGAGTTCCCCCCCATACAGAATAGGGGAACAATGCAGGAAGGCAACAATTATTACAGAGAAAATTTTCAGAATTGGGGGGGGAAAGAGGGCAGGGGAGATATTATTAGATACCCCCAGCCCTGTTGTCATTGACACCATTCCTGATGTTATAGAGAATAACAAAGTCAAACACACCTATCAAAATTTTACCATTTATAATTTTAGTTCTCTTTTATTAAACTCAAATCACTTTTCATTACTCAGTAAAGGATTAAAGTATATACCTAATAGTAGAGGTGATTTCACTCGTACAATTTTTGACGTCAAGTTATTTATGAGGAAGATTAATTTGGAGATTATGGCTTCTAAGGTGGGCTTCAAAAGAGATGGAGGGGGTGACAATATGTTGAGGAGGAAGTCCATCTACAATCCCCCATTATTCCCTCAAATAAAGAATTTTGAAAATATTATGATTGATTCAGTTAGGAAAAAACATAATGTAAGTTGGGTACATAACAACTTAAGTAAAAACGAGAATGAAACTTTAAAGGAATTGTGTAGTAATGCAACTTTGAGGGTCATGAAACCGGATAAGGGTGGGGGGATAGTCATTATGAACAGAATTTTGTACGAAGGAAAGATGAACACTATTTTGAGAGATGAAACGAAATACACAGGAGTATCATTAAATGAAATCAACGTTGCCTATCACAGGATTGATTCCATTTTACAAGATCTCTTGACAGAGAATATAATAGATGATAAAACTTTAAAATATTTAGAAGTAAAGAAACCTAAGGTAGCTACTATATTCGGAATACCGAAAATCCATAAGGATATGAAAAATCCACCCCTCAGGCCAATTGTTTCGGCTGAGGGCTCCAAAACAGTTCCCCTAGCCAAATTTGTAGATTTTAAGACTAAACATATCTGGGTTAACAATAAGTTAATTCTCAAAGATTCTTGGGACTTATTGGGGGAACTAAAACAGGACAAGTATAGAGATGATGTCATGTTCATTACCATAGACGTCATTGATTTGTTTGGATGCATACCACACCTTGAGGGTATGAATTCATTCGAAGAGTCAGTGTTTGAAGATGACTTTTTGAGTCTTAATGATAAGATAGCAAGTGTGATACTAATGGACACTGTCTTAAAATACAATTTCATTATGTTCGATTGTGAATATTATAAGCAGAAGACAGGTGTGTCTATGGGGGCCGCTTGTGCCCCCACATATGCCAATATCGTACTTTCCAAATGGGAAGAACAGTTTATTACCAATAGTAAGTTTAAGGAACTATGGACATTATACCATAGATTTTTGGACGATACTGTCATCTTTTGGATAGGTAGCGAGGCAAGTTTTTAAGAATTTATGGAATACATCAATCAAACTACTAAGTTTCTGAAGTTCACATACACTATTAGTACTGAGTCCCTGAAATACTTAGATATAGAAATATATAAAAGGGCAGGAAAATTTGAGAGCAAGGTACATAGAAAGGAGACCTATGTGAACTCCTTTTTACATTATGACAGTGCCCACCCCCTACACAGCAAGAAGAATATTGTCAAAGGACAATTTGTAAGGGGTTCACGAATGACATCAAATGACTCAGATTTTCAGGAAGAATGTAAGACATTACATAACATGTTCAAAGAACGTGGTTACCCAGAGGAGTTTGTTAACAAGCTAAGAAGTGAAGTAGAGGAAGGAAGGTCGGGTAGATTTGAACCTATATTAGGCAAGGGGAACAAGCATAATTTGGGGTTGGGATATACCCCAGAAGCTAATAGGAAGAAAAATGATCAAGACAGTTATAGGAGAAGTTTAGTGTTAGAATACAACAGTTCAAATATGAAGTTAAAGGATTTTTTCAAAAAAGAATGGAATAAGTTTAGTACCTTAACAGATATAGAAGAGATACCTAGAATGGAACCAAAGATAGTGTTCAAAAACCCACCAAACATAGGTAAAATTTTAGAAAGGATAAAAGAAACAGTTTGTGATAGAAACACTAGGAGGTGTGGGACATACAAATGTGGAAGATGCCAACAGTGTCCATACATAATGAATAAGGCAGAAATATACATAGAAAGTAGAAAGAGAAGGATCAAAAGTAGGACTTATTACAATTGTGATAGTAGAGGAGTTGTTTACATTGCTATTTGTCAGATATGTCAATCGTTCTACGTGGGCAAAACTGAGAGATGTTTGAAACGTAGAATATACGAACATAATTATGACATTCTGAAAGCTAAAAATACTAATGCACTATATAAACATAGCAATACATGCCCAGAAGCTAAATATGAATTTTTTGTGTTGGACCAGGTTAAGCCGGATATTAGGGGAGGCCTCTGGGAGGAAATTCTGGAAAGTAAGGAGTTATGGTGGCAGGTTAACCTAGATTCCAACACCAGTCCAGGGATTAATGAATTCCTAACTATTTCACCTCTACTAAAAATAAGAGCTAACAAATTATAGTGTAGTTCTGCAATTTGGACACCAGATGGCATCCCTATTGTATGGAAAATAAGATTTCATTTATCACAACATTTTTTTAACATTCTAAATGTGTTTTTATTTATTTATATATTTATATATATATTTATATTTAAATAATCCATTTATCAATATCAACTATTTAGTATCCATTGCTATATGTCAGTTTTTAATTCATTTTAAAGTGTACATAGTCACATTTAAACTCATACTTTTAATAACAAGCACAAAGCACTTTATGATGAAAGGCATTAATATTAATGAATTAAACACATGGATTGGAGTGTTTGAATGAATAGGACAAGCTCTATGACCAATGGAATGGATTTTAATTAAATTGTTTAGTATTTAAAGGTGTGTCAAAGGTAATTAGATTGTCTGATGAAGTCTTAGTGACGAAAACGCATTTTTAAGTGTGGATGTAAGAGCGTTTATTACATTTTGCTGATTCTACTGTTTCCAGAGTGAAGCAAGTAGCGTGGATTTTATTCATTGTGGAATAAACTTTTTTGATCACCCAACAGCGTGCCCTGGCACTTTTTATCGGATTTATCAGTTTTTTATCAAGTGCTTATATCCTTTTCACAGTACATGTTTAAACAGATTACAGAATTGTCATGCATACACAATATAGATATGACTATAATCAAAAGAACTCCAACAGTAGAGGGGTTATGGAATACTTTGTAAAAATCTTCCTTGCTGTAAAGGGTGGCAATCCATATGGAATGGTAATTCAAAAATATTTTCTAACAGGTAAAATTACTGCTGCCTATAAATATTATAGTTTGATTGCATCCAAACTGATTTGCACATTGACATGCATTCATTTTCATAATGTCTTTTTTCTAAAGTTACAAAAGATGACAAAAACAAATTTGTAAAAATATATTATTTTTATTTTAAAATTAGTTTGGTAATATACTACAAATACACAAATCCCCTTGAGGGAAAACAAGGAAAAATAGTACAAATTAGATAAAAAGGAGTGTATTACTTAAAAAAATGATGTGTCTCTCAACTGCTATGATTTGGGCATGGATTCAGCCTTGATATTCCTAGACTTGATGATTTTATTCATAAAGTTAGACTCATTAAGAGTACATAAAGTATTTTGTGGTCTAGCACATCAAGAACTTTTTGACTAAAAATGAGTGGATGGTTAATTTTCTGTCTGCTATGATTTAAAAAAACAGTGTTATGATTTTAACTACTCAGAACAAAAAGAGAAATAGAGATATACGACTAGTTATTGGACTGCATACTTTACAAAAATTGCAGCAAATATTCAGGAAGAAAAATAGAATGGGGAATGAGTAAATTGAAATTTTGAAACATTCATTTAAAAAACAAAACACAAACTTGGTTTACCAAAAATAATACGATGTCAGTATTTTATGTACCATTAAAAAGACAATTTTACAGTCTATTTCAAGATTTGAAGTTCTGTTTTTATTTACATTATTTAGCATTAAAATAAATCCCAACCTACTGTTATAGTTAAGCAAATTAAATGATAAACAAAAAGGTTATTATACAAGATTATGATTTTGTGTATTACTTGGTAGGATAAATTACATTCTTCATATGGTAAATTAAAACCAGGTGTGTATGTGTGGCACAGAACACAGGTGTAAGCAAAAGATGCTCTGAAAAAATGTTGTAGTAAAATTCGCTGGCTTTTACTGATACAAGCTGAAATAAAATGTGTAAGATAAGTGCTTTTGTCCTCTAAAACTAGAAAACTTCATCATCATCAGCTTTCTACTTTTAGAAGATGAAAGCGCTTATCTTACACATTTTATTTCAGCTTGAATCAATAAAAGCCAGTGGATTTTACTACAATGTTTTTCAGAGCATCTTTTGGTTGCACCTGCGTATTGTGCCACACACATCTGGGTTTAGTTTGTCTTTCTGCCCTCCTGGTTTATTTGTCCCTTCTTCATATGGTACCCAGCCTACCTTATTGCTACTATGTGTTATTTTTTATATTATATATTATTTTTTGTCTACACTTAGCACAGGAATACATTTAATAACATGTAAATGACAACATTATGACAGCAAGATATTTAACATCTGTCAAATGTATCTTGGTATGTACAAAAACAAAAGTTAATATTTGACATATGAAAGTTAAAATGACATTTTAATATTTTGTCTCTGTAAAACAGCAACAAAAGATCAATTTACAATAGTATTTAACAAATGACAGAAAATAATAGCTGGTGTCTTAGTCAGTAAAACAAAAATGACAAAGAATGAGACAGACATGAATTAGATATACCTCCATACTTGAACTTGTGTGTGTGTGTGTGTGTGTGTGTGTGTGTGCGCATGTGTGTGCGTGTGTGTGTGTGTGTGTGTGTGTGTGTGTGTGTGTGTGTGTGTGTGTGTGTGTGTGTGTATATCTGCACTCCTGCTACTTAAATATACAAACTCTGAGATTGTGCTACAGCAGGGAACAGGGAACTCTCCCATTCTGCAGTGTCTGCAGAAGCACGGAACAGGAGATTTACCTTTTCCCCAGTGTAGTGCGATCTCGGAGTTAATATATTTAAGTAGGGGAGTGGGGGGTGCAGGGGGTCTTGCCCCCCCTGCAAAAATGTCTTTAAATGTGTTTTCTTTCTTTTTTTTTTTTTTTTTTTATTTTCACTTCTGATGTTCGGGTTTCTGAAAACTCGAACAAATGGTCTTGATCATACGAGTTTCAAGATTTTGGAAACTTGATCATCTGAAGTGAATCCATATATATATAAATATATATATATATATATATATATATATATATATATATATATATATATATATATCTGGGTTCACTTCAGATGATCGAGTTTCCGAAATCTCGAAACTCATATGATCGAGACCATATGATCGAGTTTTCAGAAACTCGAACATCTGAAGGGGTGGTTAAATAAAGTGTTTGAGTATCTTAGGTGAGGTATTCTACATGGGGGCAATCCCTCTGCACCCCTGCTACTTAAATATACAAACTCTGAGATTGTGCTACAGCAGGGAACAGGGAACTCTCCCATTCTGCAGTGTCTGCAGAAGCACGGAACAGGAGATTTCCCTTTCCCTTTTCCCCAGTGTAGTGCGATCTCGGAGTTAGTATATTTAAGTAGGGGGGTGGGGGGTGCAGGGGCTTGCCCCCCCCCCCTGCAAAAATATCTTTAAATGTGTTTTCTTTCTTTTTTTTTTTTATTTTCACTTCTGATGTTCGGGTTTCTGAAAACTCGAACATATGGTCTTGATCATACGAGTTTCAAGATTTTGGAAACTCGATCATCTGAAGTGAATCCATATATATATATATATATATATATATATATGGGTCAACTTTGTTTAGTTAAATCTCATTTCACTGAATTTCATTTCACCCCAACCACATTGCTAAAAATGAAGATTACTGAAAACTCATTTCACTGAACTGAACTTAGTATATATGGCACTGTGTAAAGTACTATAAGGCAAGTGAAAGGTATATACCCTTTTCCCCACAGTAGTGTGATCCTGGAGTTAGTATATAGAGTTAGGGGATTTGGGGAGCACATCCCCCCACATTGGGGGGTGTGTGGGGTATAGCCCCCTACCTTGATTGTTTTATATTGTATTTTACCACAAACTTCAAAACAATACATTTTAAACAATAGACATGCATAGGTGCAACACCAATGACTAACTCTCCCCAGAAGACAATATGTACCCAGACTAAGTGGGGAGCTATGCCCCGTCTTCCCCCCATGTGGGGGCTGTGCCCCCAACACTCCCCCAACTATACGTACTAACTCCAGGACCACACTAAAGTGGGGAAAAGGGCATATACCTTTTACTTGACTTACAGTACTCTGCACAGTGCCATATATACTAACTGCAGTTCAGTGAAATGAGATTCAGTGAAATGAGTTTTCAGTAATTTGAGTTTTCAGTGAAGTGGTCGGGGTAAAATGCAATTCAGTGACATGAGATTCAATGAAACAAAGTAGACCCATATATATGTGTGTGTGTGTGTGTGTGTGTGTGTGTGTGTGTGTGTGTGTGTGTGTGTGTGTGTGTGTGTGTACATAAATTTGAGGGTGAAATGGCAGAGATGATGAATATATCACTATTTTTGAATATATAATGTGTATCTGACTCTTTAAATGTATTCTAATTTTGTAATAAGAAAATAAGAAAAGGATTTTTAAAAGCTGATCACAGCTAGGCAGGATTCTTGAAAATGTAACTGAAAGTAATAACAGAATAGTTTATGCCGACATGAGCAAGGACTATTTCACGGGAAATAGTGCAACTCTGAGCTGAGAAACAAGTTTGTGGTGATAGAGGTGCAAGGAAAAATAAGAACTCTCCGCTGACAGAAACACATGGCAATGACCATTTTAAATGAAGATAATCTGAACTTCTTCACTGCTTTATGGAAATAAACTGATAGAACATATGTTTTTGATACATATTAGACCATCAGAAGGATCACGCTGTATGTATGTATGCATTAGCTTCCTATACAAGCAATTTGAGAAGGTTTTGCCTTAAGAGTATACATTCCTTCACATTTCTGCTTTTAATTTAATTTTATCATTTTTATCTTGTCTACCATTATCAGTCTGTTATGATTTCTAACACTTATCATGCTGAAATTTCTATATAAACTGCCTCTTCCTTATACTAGTGGTGACTGACCTGTACTATTAGTAAGAGGTGCTTCTGAGCAATAGTCTACTTGTGACATAACTGCATTCATTTGAAATGCTTCTAATATTTTCAAATATGCACGCACCATAATCAAAAATGCGCTATTCATGAAGAGATCTGCAAAATCAATAGGCAGCCTTTTCTGACATCCTCCTGGAAATTCCCATGACTGCAAAGATAAAAAGCTAGCCGTCTTTTGTTTCATCTGATAAGCTACACATTTTTTACACACGTATGTAATTTTATAATTTAATTTTGGTTAGTGCACAATGTTTTACAACAGGGTCTTTGTTTTACAACACCTAGGTGATTCAAACTGAGTTCAACCATGTTTTTCTTATTTTCTACTGGATAAGAACTCTGCTCCCCACTAGAAACACCCTATTCATGTGGCTAGTTCAGATATTTTTCATGTACTTTTAAGCTGCTTTCAGTGTTGTGGACAACCATCAACTATATAGCTTAGATCCTTAGAAAGTACACTGTTAGCCTGAGTCATTTATATAATCATTTCAGCGTCTAATGAATTTTCTTGAAAATTATCCTCTCTAAGATCATTTATGTAGTCTGTCATTCATTCTGTTACCATTCATCCATCCTTTTTCTGATAACCTACTTTATCTTTTACATAGCCATGGGATGCCCAGCACTTATCTCCACAGGCAAAGGCCACAAGGCTTTGAGGCATTTTCAGGACAGGGAGACATTTCATCAAAGATCACATATGCTTACTCAATCACCCATGCTGCATTCACACCTACAGGCATTTTGGCAGATTACCAATAATTGTACTGCTTGCCTGCCTTTGTGATATTGTAGAAAACTAGAGTACCTGGAGTAAACCCACATGGACAAATGGAGGTCATGCAGATGCAGCAGAGAAAGCACCCAGCAGGGAGTTAAACTAGAAATCCTCTTGGTATGACTCGACAATGCTACTCGCTCTGCCATTGTGCTACCCTCCTTTGGTTATTTCATCAGTAATTTCTGGTAATGGAATTCTCAAAAACCTGTCTGCATTACAATGGCCCTTGGAGGTTTTACTTTCAATATGGTAATTGTGCACTGATAAAATTGAAAATCTCTGATTACATGCTGTTGCCATGATGGAAAATCCTTTATATTTACCAAATGGTTGAGGGCCTATATTCATATAGAATCATCTTTCCCAAAGGTACTGCTCAAAGATCTCTACCCCAAAATCCAAAGCAATAAAAATTTGTTTCACTTTATGAACATTTTTCCTGCTTGAGAAACAGTTCTTGAAGCATAAGCAATTAGGTTGTCTTCACTTGAAGGCTTAACATGGTGAAGCAAAACCCTAGCACTATAAGTACTATATGAAAGCATCACAATAGGTAGAAGGCTTTGGCCAAACTGTGCCAGTACTTTATTACACAATAATAATTCTTTACATCTCTTACAATTAAATCCCTCATGCTTTCATTGTTCAGGAACTTGCTGTCTCAGAAATCTGTAAAAAGGCACTGATATTGAACTTCAATACAAAAAAAAAACTTGCTATATCGGTTAATAAGCCTAGAAAAGCTTTTACCTTTTACACAAGCATGTGTGTTATGTGGAAAATGGGGTAGTGGTACATCAGGAAAAAAAACTTTCTTTTCTTGGCTGAAGGACAGATTACTTTATGATGCAACAGATTTTCCAAACACTCTGACTTCTTAAATTCACATTTAGATTTGTTTACTGTCAGAGCACAATCCTTAAATCTTAGCAGTATTTTCTGCAAGTTACTGAGGTATTCACTCTGTCATCAGTCTGAGTAATAAATCAATCAAGCATAGCACTATATTTAAATCGTTCAGCAACATTTCTATAATTCTTTGAAAAAAAATAGGAGTTATAAAGCACTGAATGTGGTTCAGGAAAAGGCCTTTCTCAGGCAAGCTTCAGTGTGAATAACACTAATGATTCCATCATACAGAGTGTCATCAAAATTTACACTAAATTTAAGGTTCACTGCATATTGTTTCATCTCAGCAGACTATAGTGTCACCGTTTCATTAGCATTCTAGTTATTGTAAGTAAAGTGAAATATTTTAATTTTTATCAGCAGTTGGGTTCAGAATGTTCCTTTAACATTTTGGTGATTTGCTTGTAGTTTTATCTTTTGGTTTCATTGACTGACCCGAATTCTAAAATAGCCCACATATCGAAACATCTTCCCATCATATTGAGCAATGCCACCTCACACTTCCCTTCAGGAATGATGTTTGCAGTGATATACTGACCACAACTTACATCTGTCATTTTTTCACCAGTTATGTTTGCATCAGCACAAACACTTTACCTTTGCATTTCTTTCTCTTCAAGGTACTTGTATTGAAAAGTAATGCACGAGGAAGACATGTATAATGGTCATAGGTGCAGAAGTTTTACTCTTTAAGTGCACTTTGTTATCTGAATATTGTGCTGATGCACAGTTATATTTTATACTTGACCCTGACTTGCTTTTAAAGATACCCAGTACTGCCACACAGCTGAATAGCAAAGTTCAGTATATCACAGTTTTAAACTGCACAAGGGGTGCATAACAGAAAGAAATAGTCTTCTAGTCTTTTAAGGTGGCAGTGGCTAGAATTAGCAAGGAACTGCTTTGCATAACAGAAGAGTGGTAGAGTTAGGCAGAAAAGGTAGATGATAAGTATATACATTTGAATGTCTGACCCTAAGAGTGAGATGAAGAGAAGGCGGTATGTGGGGTGAACCTATCCCAAGACACTTTCATCTAAAGACAGACTACCAACTAGTAAAGTGTTTGTAGCAACACCTTAATTTCAGCAGTGGCCACAGAGCCTGAATTCCCATTCAAATATATCTGTTGCCTCCTAGTCTTCACATAAGGGTTCTTTTTGTATTTTTTGTTAAGCATTGCATATAAAAATGAATAGCTGTAACTTTATTCTTGTAAAACTGTAGAAAATCTGTCATATACCTCACTTTCTGTATCTTTTTCAAAGAATGTGCATACTTAGATTTATTACTTCCCACAGCACATCTAATGCAGTTCATATGTTACTAAACTGACCCACAATCCTACTTCCTTCAAGAGAAAGGATGCCTTACTCAAAAAAAAAAAAAAAAAAAAAAAAAACAAGGATGAATTTGATTAGATGATCATGTACTTTGTTAATGTACACATATTTGGTTTCATGTGTTTTGGATGGTACTGCTTTGTTTATCACTGTAACAGACTAGCTGTTTTGCAAAAAAAAAAAAAAACATATAAGTGATTTGACTGAATAACATCATCTGGCTAAACTGGTGCTGGTGCTTTGAAATAATGCAGTTCTGTTTTCATTTAAGGGTCACTGTGGGGATGCCTCCTGACTCAGTTTCCAAGGGAAGTTCTGTGAGCCAAAAACATGACCATAATCATGACATCTAGAAAATAATCTTTTCAACTGGTATTAATGTTAAATCTCATGAACTCTTCTGGCTGTGCTGGATAGTAGGGCACAAAAAGTGATTTGCACTGATGATAAAATATGTATGAAAAATTATAAACAATGTAAAAAAACTGAGAGGCTGCCAGCCCAGCCAGATAGAATTTTGTAAATAATTCTATGCCATTGTAAATATTAATATGATCCACAGGCTGGTTTCACAAATGTAAGAAAACTGTGTTATGTTCTAAGCTTCAAAAATGTAACCACAGTGGACCCTGCTGGAAGAAAGCTGATAAATAAAAAATGTATGACTGTGTGTGAGATCTCAAGCTCGGAGACAGGATGTTTGCAGCTACAAATTCTTTCTATTGTCTTAAGATATAGATAATTACTAGGTTTCACATGTAAAGTGTCTTTTATTGCTGTGGCTTCCTGGCAGGTGCAGATCAAAAAGAAATGTTAAAATGTTGAGTTCTGTGAGCCTGGAAAACGTCAGCAGAGGAGACAGGAATGATGTAATCTGAAATGACTCAGCAGTAATGTCTATTTTCAGTTTAAGGGCAATCTCAGAAAGTAAGAATAGCATTTTGTATTTTGTTCTGAAGCTGATAACAACTCACCAGCACTTCGCCTTGTAAGTAGGATCTTAGATCTTAGTATTTCTCTTAGAGAGGGATAGATAGAAATAGTAAGATTAGTCTAGCTGTTTTCTATATTTATGTGAGACTATCCTACAATGTTGTTTTAAAGTATTTCCTGTGATTTCTGAACTCTCTAATGTCATTGTGTTGAGTTAATAAGTATTGTCTTGTGTTTTTATTATTTATTATTAAATATATTAAACCTTTTAACTGTGGCTTTTTTGTGTAGAGATAATTTAAGCTCTTAGGGTACTTGCATGCATTTGTTGATACTGTGTAAGCCACTCCTAAATAGCCTTCAAGTCTCAATCATACTTAACCAAGTGGCTAATAATAACATTGCTCAGTAGAATTGGACACCCTTTGGTAAGGGCCTTTGTAGTAGCTGATAGTAGTGGTTGGTGGCAGTCAGTACTACCGTATAGTCTGGGCAGAAAGGGGCATAGCTGGAGAACCTGTGCCAGCCTTCCCCAGGAGTGTCTGTGTTTGTATATAACTCAAATCTCAAAGAGTGTGTGTGTGTGTGTGTGTGTGTGTGTGTGTGTGTGTGTGTGTGTGTGTGTGTGTGTGTGTCAGCTACTTGGGCAGGGACACGAAGCACTGGTTGGACAGAGAGTGTGATGGAGGTTTTGGCTTGACCACTCAGCTGAGATCTGAATCCTGTAGCTGTGCCAGTGGGGAGCCTTATTGGCGATCTGGAGAAAAAGGGAGAAACCAGCCCCAAACTGACTGTGATCTCTGTGTGCTCTTGAGGGAAATTGTACTTTACTGTATGTGTACTTGTTATCCTCCCAATGTGGACGCCCCTCATTGGTGCTAGTGGTGAGGATTGAGGCTCCTTGATTACTGGGCCAGAGATGGGGGGTCACAAACAAGAAAGGAAAAAGGCAGACTCCCTCACCTCTAACTATTACTTCAGACCATGTATGACAATGGCTCAGTGTCCGTGTTCTGCTCAGAACTCCAGAAACTAAATAGCTGTAAAAGACACTGGTTCCAAGCTCACATGTGGACTGAATCAATATCCAGTACTGACAAAATGTACTGACACATTGTTGTACTTTTTTTTGCAAAAAAAAAAAAAAAAAAAGGCAAAAAAACACTGTTAAGCTCACCATTTCCGGTCATATAGACAAAACTGTAATTCCTGGGTAAAGAAAGGACATTCACAACATTATTTTGTTAAACATTCAACCTCACTAAAACAAAAATCCATGTAATTAATTTTCTTATCAGAATATGAGATCTCACAAGTTAGAGTGATGCTATTGGTAAAGTTTTACAAAGCATTAAATAACCAAAAGCATAGAATGATGGGAGGAATGGTAAACTGTATAGGTGAAACTGTCAATGTCAATTGAAGGAAAGACATTTAAACCATTATTTTGTCAAACATTCCTCATGAATAATCACAACTAGAGTAGTTACGGAATTGTAAATGGTTTGAAATGTAACTTGGAAGGTAATCTAATTTGTAAATGTTGTTTTGTGAAGTTGCGACTGCCTCTTGGCCCAAGTTGTAGCTGAAAATGGTGTTTGGACCAGTTCACTTAACCATTTAACAAAGTTAAATAATTAAGTACATATATACATAAAGCAAAAATCCATGTAATCAATTCCCATATCTGAATATAAGCTGTCACAAGTTAATGTGGCATTAATGGTGAAGATTTACAGATTAACAAACATGGAATGATTAAAGAATTGTAAATTGCAGTGAAGTTCAGTTTTTAAAATCTGCTACAGAAAGAACACTAATGCTGCTGCATGGTATTAACCTTACCCTCCCCCACTGCAATGTTTTGATGAAAATGTAAGCTGTCAGACTCTGAAGTAATGAATGCCAGCTTAAGCGTTACTTCTTTACTGTGACAGGCGCTGTCAGTTAACATAATCAGAATGAGGGTGGGTCTGTGCTTTCAGCTATATTAGTCATTCATGTGCATTTTGCATGTCTTTGTCTAATATGCTGTTCAGCCAAGCTGCCAGGGAAACAAATGATTACTGTAAAGGCCCATTTATTCAAGTTCTTTTTGAATGTCCAATAAGTGGGTATAGCCAGCCCAAAAATAAGAAACTGCCTGTTAACACATTGAAATCTACAGAAATCTCGATAATACAGTAGTTCATTCCCTTTGTTCAATTGCTTGTGTTTGATGTGAATTGCTGCTTCTACAATTAACAATACAACAGCAGGAAACTACGAAAGGAAGTTTGAAAGAATCCATAGCATACTGCGGTCTTGGATTTAGCAACTCACAAACTGACCTAACCCCTATAAGCTTCCCATAATAAGGCAACATCTAGATTATCAAATGGGGCCTTGCCTTAATATTAAACTACAGGGGAACAGATAAATGAAGCTATATTTTGCAGTGTGACAGATACAACTGTAAAATGCTTTTAAGGAGAATGAACATAAGCAAAAAAGCTCATACTGTTACCACTGGTTTCACTAACATTTGCACAAAATTTTAAGTCATGACATGAGAAACAAAGATGCCTTCCTTTGTTAGGCAAGTGGGTACATGAACATTAGCTCACTATGTTATCCTCAAATGTAAATTCCATGAATCATAGGAGATCAAACAGTTTACTTAAGTCAAAAAAGGATGAATACAAATAAAGTTCTTGAACCACTTTTATAAGTTGTATTTAATCAATTTGCCTTGTTTTCCCTTCATGAAGAAAAAAAAAATAGCTGGTCAAATTTTTTGATGGCTTTGGTTTTCTTCACATTTTGCCGAATTACCAGTACATGCTCAAGCTTTCATTTTGGTTTTCCTGATATAGAAAGAAGACAAGCACCCATATAAAATGACTCAAAGACACAGCTGACACCACTTTAAGCAAAACAGAAGATCAAATTTCCGAGACACTCTTTCATTCTAGAAATCTTTACACACTTGCAGTTCTAAAATTCTTCTTCCAACAGTGTAATTTTAAGTTGGCCAAAGTTTTTTGCAATGAGATTTAAATGCCAAGCAGGGCTAAGCAGCATGTATGATGGCCTCAGATACAGGACTGCTTTTAGGAAAGATACAACTGCTGCATTTAGCATGTAGATAGAGACTGTAGAAAGGTGTACTGACAGAGAGAGCGAGGCTAAGCCTTTCTTAGAAAGGTTATCTAAGCAGTATAACAATTCTGGAAATGAGTAGGTCATTGTGTTAGTACAAAGGTCAGTTGCCTAAAAAAGAACCTTTTCCATTTTGTCATGCAATACTTTCTATAACATTTTTGTTTCCCTGAAAAAGTGAACTAACTCTGCACAGAATGACAAAAAGTCTGTAACAGACTGCTAGGATGCCACACTGAATTTTAAGCACTTTCGTTCATTAATAATATAAGAACTTCATCAGAATACCATATTACATTCACAATGAGTTTAAATAAATAAAGAAATGTGACATATGCTTGTTTAAAACACCCCAACCAAAAGGAACACTCGTATTATAAATTATCTCAAAAACCTTAAAATTAAAGGGCAGATGATAATAATAGTAAGCCTTAAATAAGTTTGTTTCTTAACATACATTTAATATTTATGAATTCATTTAACCCAGGCTTTTTATCTGCATGCAACAAAATCTGCCATTTAATTTCCCTACTTTCAAGAGCATTATTAAAACTTTGAAAAAATAACCTTTGATCCACTGTTTCTAAGACAAAGACTAATAATAATAATTTCAAAATAGGTTTTAATTTAAAAGAATTATTAGAAAAATCTAATGGCAACCCCTACAAGCACAGTTATAGGTAAGGTAGGAACTTTTCCCTGCCAAAACAATAAATACTGTAGGTTTATTAATGCAACCCATGGTGTTTCTTTTCCCCATCTAAAGAAAAACACTGTAGTCTGTCAGTTTTATAATTGTAAAACTGGAGGTGTAGTTTACCTTGCTAGCTATTACAGCTGTGACAGTTTTTACATGGGGTAGACTGCTAGAATGTTATCACAAAGAATACATGAACATTATGTTGCTATTAAAACAAAGGAGTTTACCAATGCTCTTGCTAAGCATGCATACCAGTGCATCAACTTCAGGAAATTTTCCTTCTTTGTTTTAATAGCAGTGGGTCAAAAGTTTATTTGTTCAAAGTTTTAATAATGTTCTTGAAAGTAGTAAAATTAAATGGCAGACTTTATTACATGCAGATAAAGAGTATGGGTTAAATTAATTCATAAACATTAAATGTATATTAAGAAACAAATGTATTTAACCTTTACTATTATTATTATTTGTCCCTTTAATTTTAAGTTTTTTTAGATAATTTACTAACAATATGAGTGTTCCTATTAGTTGGGTGTGTTTTAAACAGACATATGTCATGCTTCTTTATTTATTTAAACTCATTGTGAATGTAATATGGTATTTTGATTAAGTTCTTATATTATTAAAGTATGAAAGTGCTTAAAATTTATTGTGGCGTCCTAGCAGTCTGTTCCAGAAAAGGGTTTTCAGTGTATGACTTCTGTGTTGCAGTGATGCACCTCTTTTAGTTGTCCTGTACTGCTGTATGATGCTGATATTACCTAATTTAATCAGTATTTCTTCTAGTGAGAAAATCACTGCTCAAAAGTACTTACAGAGGCATTTCTAACAGCAAATGGTACATACTGCATGCACAAATCTACAGCATACAGGATAAAAATGTGCTAGGCTACAAGAGGTAAAAAACATCAAAAAATGTTTGATGGTATGCCTATAATACCTAAGCTGAAAGACGCTCTGTCAGGGATTTACTGATATGTTGTCTATTGTATAATACAGTCACATTTTACTTTTAGTAGGATTTTTGCTGCATTTTACAGAAGTGGGCAGAATGTCAAGCAGCATTCTAAAGTTAAAAATTAGTGATCATTTAGGACAAGTTACATTGCAGAGCTGCCTCATAAACCTGGCACTGCTTCCAGATAGAGCATCTGAGTTATAATGTTTAGTGAATTCAAAGACAAATGTATCAAGTCACATCTTTAAAATATCTTAATAAGAAACTTAACTGAAAAGGAAAGATGAAGTAGTAATGGCTCTAGTGCACTGACCGCTGAATGTTCTAGTCAATTTCTTATTATACTTATAAAAATGAGAAGTTATGCAACCAGGAAGTCTGGTAAAGAATCGTTAGTAAAGAGAAAGGGGGGTTGTTGTTTTTTGAAAAAGGAAATATATAATGTCCCAATTTTAAATATGCTTTTCTAATGTCTTTTGCCATAGCTGTTGTCTGTGTAAAGCTAGAATACACACATTTCTTTCCCTTTTATTCCCTTATTAAATGTACTGACTTAGACAAAAACTGACACAAATCTGGGCATGAAACAGGCATGGAATTTTGACTGAGACCCTGTCCATGAGGAAGAGTGAATAAGGATCTGTACAAAAAAAAAAAGCTTAAAGTTATGTTTGGATTTGTTCAATGTAACTGAAAAGAATGTTTTTATAGCCAAATACTTCAAACCAATTATATCAGATAGTTCAGGGATATCCAAAGCCAGCTTTTCCATCACTAACTTGAGGCACCATGGGCGAATATTGTGTGTGGGGGGAGGGGGAGGAAGTCATGTGTAAAATGCATCTAAATAAAGCTTTATCTAAATTATTTGAAGAAATATGGGGCTCAGTATAACTGCAAGACTGAAGCAGCAGAAAAGTGTGTACTGTTTTGACAGAGTATGATAAACCTGAAACAAAACGTAAATGTTGATAATCAAAATGAAGGCAAATGAGCAACAGTTTGCATCAAGGTTTTTTTAAGAAGCCCATGTGGAATTGTTTTCCATTTGACCAGATAGGGTTTCCAAATGAAGGGTCTCCTTGCTTCTTTCAGTAAAGGCAGGATCTCTGAAAAAAGGGGAGAGCTGTGCTGAAAATGTAAGGAATCACCTGGACATGAAGATTTAACAATTTACATCAGGTTGAAAAATCTGCCTTATTGCTAAGAAAGAATAACTCATTACAGTGTTAAGCTATACTGGTGTACAGAATAAGGCTTTGTATTAGTGTAATACCTTGCAGGCTGTTCTCTGCAGATGTGGGTGTGGTCTCAGCGATTGACAGGTGAAAGGGTGTGTCATTGTCTGGGAGACATGCATGACTGACAGCCATGCAAATGTGGCATAAATATTCATTGTCTATTTGTACTTTACCTTTTCCTCAATGTAGTGTGATCTCGGAGTTGGTATATTAAATTAGCGGGGGGTGTGGGAGGGTGCAGAGGTGCTTGTATCCTACAAAAACGGAGGAAAAATAAATATTTGCAGTTATTATATACCAACTCCGAGATTGCACTAGATTGAGGAAAAGGATAACTACGAATAGAAAATGAATATCCATGCTGCCATGGGTATGACTAGTACTTTAGATTACTAGGACATCACTGATTGTCAGAAGGTGGGCAGGGTTTACACAGAACTTGCTACTGCACATCCTGCGAGATACTATACTAATACAAAGCCCAAAAGAACAACTACAAAAGAAGTATGAATCAAGGTTATTTCAGTCATTTGACTGCCACTCAAATAAGATTTTCTGAGTCTGCATCAGAGAAAAGAGAGAGAAGACAGATATTAACGTATATAGATAATAACATGTTGGACAGATGGATCTAAAAAGCAGGTCTATATCACTACATCAAACCGTCACTTCAACGAATGCCATTTCATCAGAAATGCCACTCTTCGAATTCCCGTCATGTGGGGGGGCTGCACCTCCACTCCACCCCTGCTAATTATATATACCAACTCCGAGATTGCACTACAGTGAGGAAAGGGCAAATTCCCTGATCCTCACTGTACCATGACCTCAGTAGGAATAGTTCGATGAACAGCATGTTTGATGTAAGTGCACTAAAAATGCCATTCACTGAGCTGATAGAGGTCCCCAAAAAGCATATGTTCTTCAGGCTGTATGATATAGAAGGCAAGAGCAACTTTTTGGTAGCAAAGCATTTGCCCACATAGAAAAGAATCATATGTTTGTGGGGTTACCTGCTGTGCAGCTATGAATGTTTGTTCATATTCCTGTTCAGGTTCAACTCTTAAATTCAAAACTGAAATCTAGATAACTACTCAGAAAATCCTGCTAAAGTGACATTCTTCCATGGGCGATAACTACTTAAAGAATCCAGTGAACTGAACTTTTTACTACAGAGACATTTATTTCCCTTCACATAAGATAAGGTTCCCTCATTATCTTACGTTGTCTGTGTTCATTTGCCAAACACCTGTATGAAGATTCAGTTTAAGAATCGTTAACATTAATGACACTGTATTTATCTCTTTTAAGATGAATTAAGAATTCCTTGGATATATGAACTCCTCCTTGAGTATATTGGCACTGTTAATAAGCCCCCTTCATGATTAAAATAATCATTTGTAAGTAATTTGAGTGGGTTAAGGATGGGGAAATATAAAATTGCAGTCTTAAAAGTAGCTTCTAAAAAATGGAAGGTAATTATTAATACCTACAATCTTATTTGGATAGGAATAGTTTAGTAGGTATATAGGGGTGAATCCCACTCCCACAACAAAAATGTCTCTTAAAATTTCTTTTGATCTGTCTTGGACAAGCTGGGTCAGAATGTTTGTGCTACCTGATAAGACATTGCATTGCCATTCCTTACCCTTGAGGATTCCTCTCCCCACTCACACACAAGAGGAGGACTCGTAATTACTGACTTACAAGAAAAAGCCTAGACAGACTACCTCTCAACCTGTTGAGACATTGCTAATATATTTTAATGATTCACTTTGATTTACAGTCTTTACCTTATCTTGAACTAACTTTAATGGGCCTTAGTTATTTTGTTTATAAGCAGCAGCTATAACAGACATTTTTGTAAACAGCAAGAATTTTTTAGCTGCAGGAACTCCTATTTGACTACCATCTGAAGGACATGCCATACTTCTTGTAATTCAAGAGTGAAATGCATACATGGCTGAGAATTACACTAACAGAAATGGCTTGCTGATCTACCAGGAAATGTGTTCCATGAATGCAATACAAGTTTTTTGTGCTGATTGAGTCATCAGAGATATGAGTTAGCTTGCATTCAGAAACATTAACGTTAGTTTTGCTATCATCTGGTGAGTTAAAAAGGAAGGTGAAGACTACAGTCACCCGGTTGCGTGGCATTTCCTAGATCAGAATTCTAAAATATATCGGGTAGTTATGTTTATTTATATGTGAAAATCTTGTGATCATTTTGTAGGAGGACAAATACACTGTAGGAGAAGGAAATTAAACATAGATTGCAGCTATCCTTTTGGAAATATAATGCATGAGTTTTGGTTTGGATAAGGCTACCAACCCAATCGATATGTTCAGGGGTAGCAGTAAATTTGGATGCAATGATACTTCATTGGTGTCAGACAGTCTGAGGGTTTTTTAAGCCAAATGCCTAATGTTATCATCACACTTAGTAAAATACATTTACCCTGTATCAGGATTCTTTGAGGTGTGTCACCCTATGAAGAAGTAGGGGAGTGTTCATTGTATCGCCCTATTAAGAAGTAGGGGAGCACTCATTGCAACATGCTGTGAAGAAGTAGGGGAGCATTCACTGTATCACCCTATGAAGAAGTAGGGGAGCATTCATTGTATCAACCTATGAAGAAGAAGAAGGGGAGCGTTCATTGAATCACCTTGTGAAGAAGTATGGGAGCATTCATTATATCACCCGTTGAAGAAGTAGGGGAGCGTTCATTGTATCACCCTATGAAGAACCAAGGGAGCATTCATTGTATCGTCCTGTGAAGATTTAGGGGAGGATTCACTGTATCACCCTTTGAAGAAGTAGGGGAGCATTAATAAACTTGTACTTCTTTTTCTTTACTTCCTTAAAATATTCCATTTAAATTTCTTCAGTATGGTCTCCTTCTTAAACTCAATTTTTTCCAACTTTTAACAATTCCATTCTAAGCAAATATGACACAAAGGCTCATATGATTTATGGTGTGCTAATCTGCATGCATGTGGAAGCAGCATTCTGGTTTACAAGCAAGTGGTGCTTATTTACAGATATCTCTATGTTGTAGTACTCTGCTAAACATCTAACCTTAAAGTTACAGTTCTCTAGTAGCAGGTTTAGTTCAGAGCTCAGCTCTGCTGGTGGATGTGCTGCAAATTCCGTGGAAGCTCAGTGATAAAAGTGTGGGTGTTGCAATAGCCCAAACACCAAAAATTACATCTTCCTCATGATTACAGTGTATGCCAGAGTTCTTGATATTGATTAATCATGCTGACATCATGTAGTCACTAATAAAACTGCTATGTAGACTGGAATACTGAAGTGGAACAAAGAAATACAGACTTTTCTCCACAGCAGTCCTCCATCTAACCCAGTACATTGCAAACTACCAAACTCTGTTCAAGACTACAGCTGTGGTAATAAAAAATATGAATACATATTTAAGATAATCTAATGGTACATTTTTCCTTTACTGCCCACCATTAATAAAATGTCCTGTTCATCCATCCATTGTAATCCACCATATATATATTCAATACCCTTCATACAAACTGACACAAATACCAATGGTTCACTTAATTACCACTATCAAAACAAATATATATAAACCAAAACTGAAAAAGTCACACAGACAAACCATTCAGTAAAAACTGCAAGAAAGACCCAGCCAAGCTAAAGCTTTCACTGTAAAATACCTTAAACCTCCTGCAGTGGACATTCATGGAATATATGCAAATGACCAAGTTTCAGCTACATGGCTTCTGAATGCCTATGACTTTTTACTCATTAAGTTTTTATGGTTACAGTCAAGCCAATAAACTCAAACCTCACTAGCTGTAGATTTGACATGTGTCAGACTTTTTGATATTGTTAGTACACCATTAAGTGTATTGCTTGTCTAGGCTTTACAAACACTGAGCTTAAAATCTGAGATGTACTGCCTCATATGAAAGCTGATAGGTTCCATGGAGAAATCATCATGTTGGATACCAGGGTATATGTAGATTTGGGCATTTTGGCTACAGGGACCTTTCAGTGACCAGCAGAAGACAGTGGGGGAGTATCCCAGGCAACTACCTCAAGGTTACTCCATTATTTTCTTGATGCCATGCTATATCATGTGGAGGTGCATACATGGTTCCCATGTACCATACAGGAGAAAAGTGACACCATGCAGGCATTTTGATGACGTAGCCCATTGCCCTGAAGCACTGTGAGCCATTGACTGCACCCACATTGCAATAATGTCCTACATGGTCAATTAGGACAACTGTATATGAGCCATATGAAATTCCAGTCCCTCAACTGCCAGGTGGTGTGCAATGTACAGGGTACAATACATAATGTGTCAGCAGGCCACCCAGGCAGGTCCATAACTCCAACATCTGACACATGTGCAACATTCTGTTGATCTGTGTGGGGTATTTTTCTAGACAGCCAATTTATTGATGATGCTAGACATGGCCTGAAGCCATGGCCAGTAACACCAATAAGGAACCCACCGACCAAGACAGAAAGTGCATACGATACTGCCTTGCTACTGTCATGAATCATTGTCAGACATTTGCTCAGATTGCTTAAGGCCCACTTCCACTGTGTGCATTTCTCCAGTGGTGCCCTGCAGCACAGTCTTTAAATACACACTAAAAAATTTGTTGTGGAGGGAATATAAAACAACACATTGTTATGCAAACAGATACAGCGGGGGTGGGGGGGGTGGGAGGCATTTAGGAGTAGGAAGTCCAAGAGTCAGCAGCAGAAAAGTTGCCTGAGAAGAGCCTACAGAAGAAGCAGACACAGGGGATAACTATGAGACAGAGGAGGCCACAGTCAGTGTCTGGTTCATAATTATGGACCAGATTAAACATAACATATAACAGTAACAAGGTTGTATGCAATAATACCAGCAGGCTACACTATACCATGCACTGATGAACTATGCTGTGTATCAGATGTAGGCTATCCAGGTTGTACAGTACAGAAAGCAGAGCACAGTTGTCATATGCCCAAGTGGGGAGGGCAACCTTGCAGGTATCAACAATGGATAGTGTGTATGTTGGAGGGGTGTTAATGGTGTGTGTGACTGTGCCTTATGGATGGGTGAGTATGGGGAGCCAGGAAGACCCATCAGGGTGGGGTTGGGGGTCCACCATTGTGTGGCAGGGCAGAGTTAGCCAGTACTGATGGGCATGTGTGGGTGCACATGAACACAGCTTCAGCAGAAGTTTCAGCATTGTCCTGGGGTATGATGGTTATAGACACTTTATAGGCGATCCATGCACTGACAGTGTATGTCTCCCATCCAAGGGGGTGTCCCCTCCAGAGGAAGGTCACAGACATGATCCACAGCATTCCCTGTGGATGGAATGCTCCAAGAGTGTGATCAGTGTGATGTGATACTTAAACAGCCCCCCCCATGTCTGCAAGCACAGTGTCCCATAGTCCCCTCAACAGTGGATGGAGGTTATGAGGTGGTGGTGCTATGGAACTTAGACCACACCCTCTCTCTCCCTCACACATGGTGGGTTTCACCACCAAAAGAAGACCAGAAGTGGAAGTGGACTGGCTATGAGAAGTGTAGTTGCCATTATTGATGGTCACGCATGGACATCTTGTGGCATACAGACTTCCTATGCTACATAAATGGACCAGGTCCTCCCAAAGATTAGCAAGCATACCATGCACCACCTCTACCAGCTAAGCTATAGCTGGACTGGCAGTAACACTGCAGTTATAGTTGTGTTAGTCACTGCCTGTTACAGTATAATGGCACTGCACAAACACTGATTAGTGGCCATAGAGACACTCAGACCTAGAAAGGAATGGTATGTATGGCATTGCCAACCACCAGATCCCTGCCTCCCTTATCATGCTCAGTGAACCTAATAGTAACAATAGAGGACTCTGCCCATAAAGAAGAGAATACTCCCTATGAGGTGTCAGCCACAATCTGCCCTACTGTATCATTCTGGGATCAAAAGACAGGCTACACAGTGACAGCAACTGTGTCCATGGAGGGGGCAGGGGATATGACTGTCACATTACCTCTATCTACCACTGTCACCATGACCACTGACGATGTCAGGATTTGGCTGCCATCATCATCATCAACATCAGGACCAGACAGTTGCTGACAGAGGGTAGCTTACTGTATGTGCCTTAGGGGGTGAGCCAGGTACACCTGGAGGGAACGCACCTTGCAGAAGTGAGGGGATGTGCTCTACTGTTGTCCTACTGTATTCTGCTTCCCCATGGTTCAATAAGTACGTGTAGCTGGGATGGGGAAACAAGAAAGGGGAAAACCTCAAACCACCCCTGATAGCAGTCTGAATGATGGTCTTCACCTTGGTGACGGAGAAGGAATGGGACAATTGCCCATGGGAATAGCTGATGATTGACAGACAGTAGGAACAAAGACTGCAAAAAAAAGAATCTAAAACTTTGCCAAAATGTACTCAACACTTCTAGTCTTAACTAAAGAAGGGATACAACACATCTTAACATTCCTGTCCATTGTCTCATATTTTAATTTTGTTGTTTTTAACTCTTTTTAAGCTTAAGCTCAGCAGTCTGACTCTGGCACTTTTGGGTCTGACCTTATTTTCTAATTTGGATTTATTTTTAATCCTGTCATCTGTAAGAAGACTACGGAATTTATCAGAATTTCAGTACTCTGTTTTTACTTATATGTAGATTTTATGCTTTATTATAATTTTGATGATCTGTGATTAAGGTATTACTGAACCTGACTACTCATCTTTCTTTATGGTTTTATTTTATTGTATGTTATTTTTAAAGGTCTTTATTGAAGCAGAACCTAAAAGGAAAAAGGTATCTTGGGAAAACTTGGATAGGCAGAGGAAAAGAAACACGATCAACCAAAATGTTTTTTTTTTCCTTGCAAGGAACAGTTGAAATACAGTGATACACAAAGTATACATACAGTCAATCCCACTACAAAGCCAACAACTCATGCACTAGTCTCTGCCCATTTTAACTAGAGCTCTGATATTCCGAACATAAATGTCTATAAGATGGAAATCTGGATAACAAGAGTTACCACCAAAGCCGGCCAAAACAAAGATCACTTGATGTTTAATTTTTTACTGTTGTGTGTTTTCTGGGCATTAGCTTTAAGAATATTTATTTATTTATTTATTTTTAATAGTTTTCAGCATTTTGGTTGCTCAGCATTTTGACACCCAAGGTTAATAGGACAGCCACGGTAATCCATCTTCAGAGCAATCTCACCTGTGAAATTTTGACAGTGTTTCTCACATGGGCTCCAGAGTTTATGTAATCTTTCTCTTACCTGCTTGCAGTTACCATAAATTTAACCTCCATATAAAGTTTGCTTTGTTTTGACCAGCTGGCACGATAGATAGTTTCCAGCCCATTTGCAGAGAGCATCCTAATGTTTGCAAATGTAACAATGAATGTCATTAGTAAGTCAGCCTTCACTTTTGCAGTCTTAGAGCTGTAGCAGCAGTCTACCTTGACTGTTTTTATCTCAACTGCATTCTCTGACAGGATTCAGTGTAACTCAGATTTTACAAGCCATGTTTTAAGGGCTGATTCTGTTACTTTTCAAGTTAAGAAAGACCTACATCAGATAGCTGTAAACAATTTGAAAGTTTCTGATTTAACAATTTGGCAAAATTAATATTATTGCAGAAGTGAATAGATTTCAACTTGTATAGCTCATCTACCTCCAAGACTGGAATTATGAAAATCACAAAATACATTCCGTTCATAGATGATTGACAAACTTATAAATCAACTGGCCTTCAAGAAGCCTGACTACTGTTTTCTCATGTTGATATTTTATAATTCCCATACATGTCTACAGAGCGATAACTAGGCTGGGGTGAAGGGGCTGTTGCCTCGGGTGCAAACTGTTGCGGATATATGATCAACAGGTGCCAGTGGGGCTGGGCTACAGTACCAGCTGCGGTAAATGAATGCACTGACAGTAGTTTTCTATGGTCCTGGAAGTAGAGCTTTTGTACAAATGGTATGTTCAAGGGACATGCATTCATCTGAAAGGAATGTGTCTCACACAGACTTTGAAAAGGGTAAAGAAACGAATACTTTAGAATGGTGCATTGTATAAGTAATACTGCTTTTGCTGTTGGATCACACACCAAAACTAGTTTCATTTGTAATTTTATATAGAATTTCTCTGTGATCCTTCTTAATGCAGAACTAGCTGACACTATATAGAAGATTTGCCACATATGTTTGTGCTATGGCATTAGATAGTTAACAAAAGACAACCAAAAACTTGCCCTTTCGGATCATGAAGTGTCACTGTTATCCTGTGGCCCCAACCCTTCATCCTTTTCTGACATCACTGTTGAGGGCATTTGCTTACTATAAGTTCATATATTCAAATACTTCACTGAGGAGGTCATTTCACCATTACTATCACTCCAAATAGTTAATTGTTCATCTATTTTCTCATAGTAAAAAAATAGTTGAATTAAGGTACTTCTCACCTAAAAAAACAGGCCATAGTAACATATGACACTATGTTTAAAATGAAAACATGTTGAAGTAACTAATATTACTGAAGTGGTGAAAAGAAGTGAACATGAATGGCTAAACCAGTTTAAAAAGAGTCATACAGCAACAGGCGCAGACAGCACACCATTGCAAGACAACACTACCCTGACAGGGGGACCTGTGTTACTGAAAATCAGGCCAATTAATGGCAGACTTAATGAAGCTCATTTGTTCTGTTTGACTTAAAATCAGCCACATGAAAGACAATATTTCACATTCTACTTGAATCTGAAAAAAATGAATTTGAAGCAGAATTTGAACACAGCTTTTACAATGAAGGCTATCCACACATCGTACAAGGAGGCTTTCCTTATGCTCTCTTGTTTCTTAGGATAATCAGCTCTACAGCCAATGCATTCTGTAGAATTGTGACTTTCCCCTACAATGACAGCATTTGAAAGAAGGTCAGTCTCAGAATTCCAATCAGGATGTGAAAGCGAGAGCAGCCAAACTCGGTTAAAAACTTAAACATGTGGGTCAGAGTAATCAGTCAGGCTGCATTTTAGTTTTTTACTTTTGAACTATAGCTACAAAAATTTCGAGGAAAAGACTAGCCTGTTGCCATTCTTGTCAACATCACATAAAATAGGCAAAAAAAGCCAAAGGTTAACAACAAAATGTAGGCAGGTGCAGGACCTGATCTCAGACAGGATGGCAACAGAAGGTGAAAGAAGTCAAGCACATACACTGCTTTAAACAAGGAATCAGATAAGTTTCAGTTTATCATTCAAGACTTACAGATGATAAACCAGTAACTACAAAATATTAAAGAGAATTGTGCAGTGCAATTTGCTGAGTTTGCTGGCATTCCAACTAGGTGCAGAACCTTGTGAAGGAAACTAGGGACCTGAAACACTGAGTCATTGACTAATGAGGCACAGATGGAGTTCTAGCAATTAAAATACTAGGACCTGGAGGACCAGGAATGGCAAAAGAACCTCTGAGTTACTGGAGTGACAGTAACAACCGAGGGCAAGGAGTACCTTAAATATATAACTAGAAAAATTTAGCAGAATCTATTCAATTTCTACCTGAGGAGATTCAAACTAAATGAAATCAAACATTTTTTTGTTCCTGTTGCAGTGAGAAAGACAATGATATTGCTCATTCTAGTCTATTTTGCCACTTATACCTTAAATTAATGGGTCTGTCAGTACTTCTAGTCACCAGGTACAGTTATAAAGTAGGGCTCACAGAGAATCCTGGTGGATAATGATTATGACGACCTTCTCGCCAGTGATAAGGCTTCTAGACAGCTGAAATTTAAAAGCCATTGCTATACCCAAATACTTTAAAAATGTTAGTGCCTGAAGGTGCCACAATGTTTCGGACACAAAGGAAGCATTTCAAAAATTGCAGGTGATAACTTATTAGTTAGATCTAGGTATCTCCCAACAAAAGAACAAGTATGCTCCCTCCACCACATCTTCCCAAGACACTTCTAAGTGGCAGTCCAAGAATATGCAGCCTTTCCCTTTTTTTCAAGTCACATATGAAAACAAAGAGGGAGAAAGATGGGGATTAGCCTTACCCCCCACTTTGCATAATCTACCACCGAAAATATGATAAGCAATGGGGAGGGGGTGAAAAGAAAAAAATATGGAAGAAAACAGTAAAAGAAGAGAAGGAAAGGAAAACAAGAAAAAACACAATCTAGGAAAGGACTGAAAAAAAACAGATTTGCAAGAAATCTTTGAACTAGCACACAGGGTAGCCCAGATGCATTCCAGTGTTACTAGAAGAGTGCAGTGATCACTTATAGTTAGATTTATTGTTGCTTTTATGGAAAATAGGTATGTAGCTGAGTTATGATAATTCTTGGATTTTTGTATATCATGATTATTCTGGAGAGACTAGAATAACAGGGCAGTTTACATCCCGGTACAGAGATTCTGTAAGAATAAAAGACTATGCTACAAATGCCTTTACCCTGCACAAATGAGGATATTTTTGATAAATGGGTTAAGATTTTTTTCTACCCAAGAAGACGTAATGCAAGTATTTAAAGGAACATTGGAAGCAAGAGTGGAGGACATAATGTTAAAGGAAGGTATTAAGAAAGCTGAGAGTTTAAGAACTGGTCCATTAATTCTCTCGGACTTTATTTACATAGTATGGGACATAAGATTAAATCCTTTAGACTGTGGATTATATCACTAGAGATTCCCTGCTTATAGATTAAAAGCACAGAGTGGCTGACAACAAAAGTGGAACAATTGCTAGAATAAATGATGCAGATTAATAATATTACATGGAAGGAATGTAAAGTGTTTGTAAAAAACAAGATAAAAGTGCCACTAAACAGATGGAGGCACACAAAAGGGCAAAAAAAAAAAACAAGCTACATGGAACTGAGATATTTTTCAAGTTAGGAAGTGAGCACTAACAAGAGAAGAAAGGCAAAAACAGAAATGAGTGCAGGCACAGTTCAGAAAATAGAAGATGAAAGAATATGAAATCAGATAACAGCAGTCAACGTATTATTTTACTCAAGTTCTGCAAAGGCTGCCAAGGCTTTGGCAGCCAGGCTTAGGTGACAACAGGTAGAAACAGCAGTATTTAAATGATGTGATGAAGATAATGGTATAATAGAGAAATAGCCAGTAAAGTGTTAGAAATATTTAGGAAATAATATGAAAAGCTTTATACAAGGGTGACAGAACAGATGGGTTGGGAACAGAAAATAGGAGAGTTTTTCCAGAACTTAAATATAGAGAAGGTAACAAATGAAGAGGCAATTGGACTGGCTAAGAAGATAAAGAAAAAAAGAAATTAGGATTGTATTAGAATCTCAAGATGGTGGTAAGACTCCAGGTATAGACGGTTTGCCAATGAAGATATGGAAGTTATTGAAAGGGAAAATAGTAAAGGTACGGACTCAACTGTTAAACAAAATAATGGAAGGGAAGACATGTCTTAGCTCATGGAAAGAAGGAACTACAAAAGTAATTGGAAAGGAGTGCAAAGACTTAAGACTGATAATTTCTTATAAACCAGTTACAATTTTGAATGGCGATTATAACATTTTTATGAAAATATTAGCATCAGAATGAGCCCTGTTTCAACAAAATTAATTAATTTTGATCAGTCTGGTGTTATGGAAGGGGGAAGACAAACAATAATATAGTGCAGATGCAAATGCTCATATTAGATGCGGTGGAACAAAACAAAAGAGTAGCTTTATTATTATCAGATGTCAAAATTGATTGAGAGGAATGGAATTTCTTATTTCAAGTATTAGAGAGGATATGTTTTTCAGCTTCCTTTTTTTTGAGATATTAAGAAACTTATATGTTAACAAGTCCATTAGAGTTAAGGTTATAAGAAACATATCAGGACTGTTACTTCTTTCCAGGGACATTTGTCAAGGTTACCCATTGTTCCCTCTTCTATTTTGTGTGTATATCTATGTGTATACAGTGGATATAAAAATGTACATGCCCCTGTTAAAATGCTAGGTTTTTGTGATATAATAAAATGAGACCACAATAAATCATTTCAAAATTTTCCCACCTTTAATGTGACCTATAACCTGTACAATTCAATTGAAAAACAAACAAATCTGTTAGGTGGAAAAATATAAAAAAATAAAAAAAAGTACAATAAGCTGGTTGCATAAGTGTGCACATCTTTAAATTAATACTTTGCTGAAGCACCTTTTGATTTAATTAACAGCAGTCAGTCTTTTTGGGTAGGAATCTATCAGCATGGCACATCTTCACTTGGCAATTTTTGCTCACTCTTCGTTGCAAAAGCGCTCCAAATCTGTCAGATTGCAAGGGCATCTCTTGTGCACAGCCCACTTCAGGTCACCCTGCAGATTTTCTATTGGATTTAGGTCTGGGCTCTGGCTGGGCCATTCCAAAATTTTAATTTTCTTCTGGTTAAGCCATTCTTTTTTTGATTTGGATGTATACTTTGGGTCATTGTCGTGTTGAAAGGTGAAATTCCTCTTCATCTTCAGCTTTCTAGAAGATGGCTGAAGGTTTTTGGCCAAAGGTGACTGGTATTTGGAACTGTTCATAATTCCCTCCACCTTGACTAAAGCCCCAGTTCCAGCTTAAGAAAAGCAACCCCAAAGCATGATACTGCCATGACTATGCTTCACCGTGGGGGTGGTGTTCTTTTGGTGATGCAAAGTGTTGTTTTTGCACCAAACGTATCTTTTGGAATTGTGGCCAAAAAGTTCAACCTTGGTCTCATCAGACCATAACACATTATCCCACATGCTTTTGGGAGACTTTATGTATTGTTTTGCAAATTTTAGCTGGGCCTGGATGTTTTTCTGTGTAAGAAAAGGCTTCCATCTTGCAACCCTACCCCACAGCCCAGACATATGGAGAATATGGGAGATTGTTGTCACATGTAATACACAACCAGTACTTGCCAGAAATTCCTGCATCTCCTTCAGTGTTTCTGTATGGCTCTTGGCAGTCTCCCTGACCAGCTTTTGTCTTGTCCTTTCATCAAATTTGGAGGGACATTCAGTTCTTTGCAACATCACTTTTGTCCCATATTTTCTCCACTTTTTGATGACTGTCCTCACTGTGTTCCATGGTATATCCAATGCTGTGGAAATTCTGTGTACCCTTCTCCTGACTGATACCTTTCAACAATGAGATCCCTTTGATGCTTTGTAAGCTCTCTGTGAACCATGGCTTCTGCTGTAGCAGATAACTGATAAAATGTCAGGAAAATCCTACTAGGACAGATGAACTTTATTTAGGGTTAATCAGTCTCTTTAATTGATGCCAGGTGTGTACCCAGGAAGCCTGAATGCTGAAATTAAATCAAAAGGTGCTTCAACAAAGTATTTAGTTTAAGGGTGTGCACACTTATGCAACAAGCTTATTGTACGTTTTTTATTTTTTTATATTTTTCCGCCTAAAAGATTTATTTGTTTTTTCAATTGAATTGTACAGGTTATAGGTCACATTAAAGGTGGGAAAAGTTTTGAAATTATTTATTGTGGTCTCATTTTTTATATGTCATTTTAACAGGGGTGTGCAAACTTTTTATGTCCACTGTACAAATATATATATATATATATATATATATATATATATATATATATATATATGTGTGTGTGTGTGTGTGTGTGTGTGTGTGCATATGTATTTATATACCCCTTCCTTTTCATTTATATATATATATATATATATATATATATATATATATATATAAATAAACAAAAACCACCAAAAAACAGCATACTAAATAAACTTAAAAAAAAAATCAGAGTTTCTGATGAAGTTCTGTAGATGTATGATCAAAAGCACTAAAACTCTATTATTAAATGTCTTCTGAGCTTACTGGTGTGGTGTTTTTATTTTTATATGTATATACCTATATGGTTCTACCTGAGTTCGTCAATATACCACATAATCGACAATCACTTACCCGACACGAGAACACCAACAATCCACATCACCGACAGCTGACATAACCGACTACGAAAACGCCGACATCCATGTGCTAATAGCGCCTCTCGCTCCTACCATGTTCCAGGTAATGTAAATAGTTGTCTGTCATCAACATAGCGTTATTTCCCTGTGAGTATACAGTATGATTTATGCTGATGACAGACAACTATTTACATTACCTCGAACATGGTAGGAGCAAGAAGCGCTATTAGCATATGGATGTCGGCGTAGTCGGTTATGTCAGCTGTCGATGATGTGGATTGTCGGTGTTCGTGTCGTAAGTGATTGTCGATTATGTGGTATGTCGAACTCAGGTAGAACCACCTATATATATATATATATATATATATATATATATATATATATATATATATATATACACACACACACACACACACACACATATATATATATATATATATAGATAGATACATATATATATATATATATATATATATATATGCATATATATATATATATATATATATATATATATATATATATATATATATATATATATATATATGTGAATACAAACGAAGAAGGACCACCACGAAAAAAGCAAAATAAAATTTAAAATTTTTTAATGCAAAAGATAAGCGCTTTCACGTACAACCAATATACGCTTCATCAGATCTTAAAATACAACTAAAAAGCTCTCATTTTTTATATAGCAGTTAATTTAACAATTGAATAATTGAACATATCAATTAATCTATTAACTAGTTAAACAGACTATTAAAGTCTTTTCCTGCCATTTTTTAAAAGGCTCATCAACTCAGTAAATGTAAAGAATATACAGAATAATTCATACAATAAATATCAATGAAAAACTTTCTAAAAGTATAGATATATATATCTAAAAATGTATATAAGTACAACTGTAGAGACATGTATATATATCTATATGAAAATCTAACATAAAATCTGATGCGTATGTATATAACATAATATACAATATAAAATAAAATAACAAAACTTACTAGGACATAACTTATAAATATCATGTTTATAACATAAACTATACAATGATATAAACTATTTCAAGCTACGTGCTTCAAGAATTGATTTTATCGTAATAGATTGATTAAGACCTGGTGCTTGATGTGCACATAATTTAAAAATCCATTGAAGTTCAATAGTCTCCAAATAGTTCATATTATTCCCTCCTCTCTTATTTGGGCCTACTAACTGCAGCACCCTAAATGTAGACATGTGGCCCTCATTTGCCAGGACATGTTTGGCTAAAGCATTTAATGGATTTTGTTTCTTGATGTCATAAGAATGATTATATATTCTTTTAGCCTTCTTGTTGTCATGCCGACATAGAAGGCGTAACATTGTTTACAGGTCGCTAAATATATAAGATTAGCATTGTCACAAGAAGCAAAAAATCTAGGTGTGAAATTATAATCCAAAACAGGGTGTATAAACTCCTGCGTGTCACTAATCAAATCACAAAAAGTATACTTACCACATGGAAAGGTACCGAAAACCTTCACTTTTTTACAAGGTTGCCTAATATTTAAATGACTATGATCAGAACATAACAGTCTCTTCAGATTTTTACTGTTTCTATATGTGAAGCTTGGTATTTCACCAACTAATTTATCTATATCAGGATCTACTATAAGTATGTGCCAATTTTTCCGTATAATTTTCACTATTTCTTTATTATCATTAGTGAATCTTGTCATAAAGGTCACTTTTTGATCACTTTTATTATGACTAACATACCTCAAACCCTTCTGTCTAATATAAGTCTGTTCAATTCCATGTATAGCTTTATTAATAATTGACTCTCTCATATTTTTAACCATAGAGCTACTATAACCTCTTTCAATAAATAAATATTCCAATAAATCAGCCTGTTCATTTAACTGCGAAATCTCTCTGCATAGCTTGGTAAGCCTAATAAACTGGCTCTTAACAATATTAGAAAATATAAAGCGCGGATGCATGCTGTCAAAGTGAAGCAACGTATTCTTCCAGCATGTCTTTCTATATAAGTTGGTAGTTAGGTAGCCATGTAGATCTTTTGAAATAGTGATATCCAAAAAATTAACCTGAGAGGTAGAAAATTCCATTGTAAATCTAAGGAAGTCAGTAGTACTTTCTAAATAACAAACAAAATATTTTAGTTCATCTATAGTACCATTCCAAAAGAATAGTATATCATCTACAAATCTCCTATACATTAAGATTTTTGTGAAAAATCACTGTTGAAGAGATATTGTCTCTCCCAATAATAGACTACTGAAGTTTATGTATGTATTAGCACATGGGGTGTCCATAGCGACACCCCATTTCTCTGAATATAATTGATTGTTAAACATAAATACATTATTATTTAAAATGATGTCTAATAAAGTACACAGTAATATTTGTTCATCATTATTAAAATCAGAAGCATGATTTATTAAATCTCTAATGGCTTCTATTCCATAATCACTGGGAATCGAGGTAAACAAGTTTTTTACATCTAGAGTGACCAGCAAGCACATATTTGGTAATCCTCCTTTAAATGAAGAATCTAATGCATTAATTAGTTGGTAAGTATCTCTTAATATAGTGGGTATATTTTTAACCAATGGACTGAGTGTTTTCTCTCTATATATATAGATATAGTCTCTGTTATCCACCTCTCACCTGCCACTATGGGGCGCATTGGTAATGATAAAACATTTTTGTGTATCTTAGGCAAACCTTTTATATAAGGTACAAGTGGGTGTTCTATTAAAAAGTAATTATAAAGATCAAAACTAATCTGTCTACACATCAGGAGGTCATATAAATCATTATGTATCTTGCGTATTAATTTATCCAATATATCTTGATCTATCAATAAATACGTGTTAACAACACGTAACATTTCATTCATAGTATCACAATAATCTTGAGTGCTCAACAATACTATCCCTCCATCCTTGTCAGCTGGCTTTATGGTTAAATCTGCATTACCACACAAAACTTGTAACGAACACCATTCTGCATTGCTTATATTAAAATAACAACACTTGCGTTTTGAAAAATAAACGTACAAATCTTTTTCACATAATTTCACAAAACAATCAACAACATTAGGTATTAAAGGTAAAAATTTACTTTTCCGTTTAGGACAACATTTTGAACCTAATTGTTGTGTAGTTTGCTTATTTAAATAAAATAACTTCAAAGCTACAGAGCGTCCAAATATTCGTAAATCAGTCAAAAGTTCACTTAAACAGCTATTCTGTGAAGGAATAAAGGTTAACCCTTTGTTTGGAAGAGAAAAATCAGTTAAACTGAGATCAAACCTTGAATAGTTGAATACAAGACTGTTTAATCCCTCACTCGGCGTCTTTGTTCGAAACTTCCGCCTGAATAGTTCCTTTTTTTGCGATCGCGACTATTTGACCTGTTTCTTCACTGAATGCGAGTTTGTACAGGAAGCGGCAAAAAACAGTCCATGTTCCCAGTAAGCTGTTTAGGTCTAGCTCCCAAAACGTGTTCGGTATGATTAACAAAAAGGGCCTGTTGGTTAGGTGGCAAAGTATCTCTCCACGTAGGAGAACTTGTCTCATCAGCTTTGCATGGTGACGTAGTCAAAGCAATAGTTACATTCACATCAACTGTTGATGTAGCTGGAACATTTAAAGGAACAGTCACATTATCATTATGTACATCTTGTGAATACATCGTATTTGTAGAATGAAATGTATTGGGCTCATTTTGAGCCGGACTAGAATAAGTATTCTTTGACCATACAAAAACTTGTCCAGTTGTAAAATCCTTGTAGTCACATTCTAACTTACGATATTTTATCTGTTGCAACTTATCACTATACATGACTACTTTTGAATACATGCTTTCAAGTCTTTTTTCAAACACTTCACCTTTAAAGCGGTCATGTAGATCTTTATTCAAAGCCTCTACTTTCACTATCAATTCAGTCTCTAAAGGTGAAAAATAATCAAGAAGAAGTTTCATGTAATTGTTACTGAGTTCAATATTTAGTTTCTGCCATCTCTCTAATAGCTCAGGGTGGCTGTTACCATAAGACGGCATACAAAGCACTCTATAACATGGAAGTGAAGGCATGCTTCCATGTGTCTCCTCTGCCAGGTGAGTCTCTGTAACTTATATAAATTATTTTCCAATTCTCTAACAAGTGAATTGAATTAATTGAGATTCTCCACAGTACCTGTGTTAGATGCTACTGATGGTGGTTGCAATTCCAAGTTAAGCAAAGGATTAATTCATTGCTCAGTAATAGAATTCCATTTCCGCTTCAGGTCTCTCACCTCAGGATTGTAGTCAAGTTCAATGGGAACAGAATCCATCGTGTGATAACTGCGTTAACAAAATGAACCAACGAAAAAAATAAATAAAAAAGAAAATGCTGTTATCCAAAGGTCCGTCTCGATAAAAAGCCAAGTAATGTGAATACAAACGAAGAAGGGCCACCACAAAAAAAGCAAAATAAAATTTAAATTTTTTTTGATGCAAAAGATAAGCGCTTTCACGTACAACCAATATACGCTTCATCAGATCTTAAAATACAACTAAAAAGCTCTCATTTTTTATACAGCAGTTAATTTAACAATTGAATAATTGAACATATCAATTAATCTATTAACTAGTTAAACAGACTATTAAAGTCTTTTCCTGACATTTTTTAAAAGGCTCATCAACTCAGTAAATGTAAAGAATATACAAAATAATTCATACAATAAATATCAATGAAAAACTTTCTAAAAGTATAGATATATATATCAAAAAATGTATATAAGTACAACTGTAGAGACATGTATATATATCTATATGAAAATCTAACATAAATTCTGATGCGTATGTATATAACATAATATACAATATAAAATAAAATAATAAAACTTACTAGGACATAACTTATAAATATCATGTTTATAACATAAACTATACAATGATATAAACTATTTCAAGCTACGTGCTTCAAGAATTGATTTTATCGTAATAGATTGATTAAGACCTGGTGCTTGATGTGCACATAATTTAAAAATCCATTGAAGTTCAATAGTCTCCAAATAGTTCATATTATTCCCTCCTCTCTTATTTGGGACTACTAACTGCAGCACCCTAAATGTAAACATGTGGCCCTCATTTGTCATGACATGTTTGGCTAAAGCATTTAATGGATTTTGTTTCTTGATGTCATAAGAATGATTATATATTCTATCTTTTAGCCTTCTTGTTGTCATGCCGACATAGAAGGCATAACGTTGTTTACAGGTCGCTAAATATATAAGATTAGCATTGTCACAAGAAGCAAAAAATCTAGGTGTGAAATTATAATCCAAAACAGGGTGTATGAACTCCTGAGTGTCACTAATCAAATCACAAAAATTACACTTACCACATGGAAAGGTACCAAAAACCTTCACTTTTTTACAAGGTTGCCTAATATTTAAATGACTATGATCAGAACATAACAGTCTCTTCAGATTTTTACTGTTTCTATATGTGAAGCTTGGTATTTCACCAACTAATTTATCTATATCAGGATCTACTATAAGTATGTGCCAATTTTTCCGTATAATTTTCACTATTTCTTTATTATCATTAGTGAATCTTGTCATAAAGGTCACTTTTTGATCACTTTTATTATGACTAACATACCTCAAACCCTTCTGTCTAATATAAGTCTGTTCAATTCCATGTATAGCTTTATTAATAATTGACTCTCTCATATTTTTAACCATAGAGCTACTATAACCTCTTTCAATAAATAAATATTCCAATAAATCAGCCTGTTCATTTAACTGCGAAATCTCTCTGCATAGCTTGGTAAGCCTAATAAACTGGCTCTTAACAATATTAGAAAATATAAAGCGCGGATGCATGCTGTCAAAGTGAAGCAACGTATTCTTCCAGCATGTCTTTCTATATAAGTTGGTAGTTAGGTAGCCATGTAGATCTTTTGAAATAGTGATATCCAAAAAATTAACCTGAGAGGTAGAAAATTCCATTGTAAATCTAAGGAAGTCAGTAGTACTTTCTAAATAACAAACAAAATATTTTAGTTCATCTATAGTACCATTCCAAAAGAATAGTATATCATCTACAAATCTCCTATACATTAAGATTTTTGTGAAAAAATCACTGTTGAAGAGATATTGTCTCTCCCAATAATAGACTACGAAGTTTGCGTATGTATTAACACATGGGGTGTCCATAGCGACACCCCATTTCTGCAGATATAATTGATTGTTAAACATAAATACATTATTATTTAAAATGATGTCTAATAAAGTACACAGTAATATTTGTTCATCATTATTAAAATCAGAAGCATGATTTATTAAATCTCTAATGGCTTCTATTCCATAATCACTGGGAATCGAGGTAAACAAGTTTTTTACATCTAGAGTGACCAGCAAGCACATATTTGGTAATCCTCCTTTAAATGAAGAATCTAATGCATTAATTAGTTGGTAAGTATCTCTTAATATAGTGGGTATATTTTTAACCAATGGACTGAGTGTTTTCTCTCTATATATATAGATATAGTCTCTGTTATCCACCTCTCACCTGCCACTATGGGGCGCATTGGTAATGATAAAACATTTTTGTGTATCTTAGGCAAACCTTTTATATAAGGTACAAGTGGGTGTTCTATTAAAAGTAATTATAAAGATCAAAACTAATCTGTCTACACATCAGGAGGTCATATAAATCATTATGTATCTTGCGTATTAATTTATCCAATATATCTTGATCTATCAATAAATACGTGTTAACAACACGTAACATTTCATTCATAGTATCACAATAATCTTGAGTGCTCAACAATACTATCCCTCCATCCTTGTCAGCTGGCTTTATGGTTAAATCTGCATTACCACACAAAACTTGTAACGAACACCATTCTGCATTGCTTATATTAAAATAACAACACTTGCGTTTTGAAAAATAAACGTACAAATCTTTTTCACATAATTTCACAAAACAATCAACAACATTAGGTATTAAAGGTAAAAATTTACTTTTCCGTTTAGGACAACATTTTGAACCTAATTGTTGTGTAGTTTGCTTATTTAAATAAAATAACTTCAAAGCTACAGAGCGTCCAAATATTCGTAAATCAGTCAAAAGTTCACTTAAACAGCTATTCTGTGAAGGAATAAAGGTTAACCCTTTGTTTGGAAGAGAAAAATCAGTTAAACTGAGATCAAACCTTGAATAGTTGAATACAAGATTGTTTAATCCCTCGCTCGGCGTCTTTGTTCGAAACTTCCGCCTGAATAGTTCCTTTTTTTGCGATCGCGACTATTTGACCTGTTTCTTCACTGAATGCGAGTTTGTACAGGAAGCGGCAAAAAACAGTCCATGTTCCCAGTAAGCTGTTTAGGTCTAGCTCCCAAAACGTGTTCGGTATGATTAACAAAAAGGGCCTGTTGGTTAGGTGGCAAAGTATCTCTCCACGTAGGAGAACTTGTCTCATCAGCTTTGCGTGGTGACGTAGTCAAAGCAATAGCTACATTCACATCAACTGTTGATGTAGCTGGAACATTTAAAGGAACAGTCACATTATCATTATGTACATCTTGTGAATACATCGTATTTGTAGAATGAAATGTATTGGGCTCATTTTGAGCCGGACTAGAATAAGTATTCTTTGACCATACAAAAACTTGACCAGTTGTAAAATCCTTGTAGTCACATTCTAACTTACGATATTTTATCTGTTGCAACTTATCACTATACATGACTACTTTTGAATACATGCTTTCAAGTCTTTTTTCAAACACTTCACCTTTAAAGCGGTCATGTAGATCTTTATTCAAAGCCTCTACTTTCACTATCAATTCAGTCTCTAAAGGTGAAAAATAATCAAGAAGAAGTTTCATGTAATTGTTACTGAGTTCAATATTTAGTTTCTGCCATCTCTCTAATAGCTCAGGGTGGCTGTTACCATAAGACGGCATACAAAGCACTCTATAACATGGAAGTGAAGGCATGCTTCCATGTGTCTCCTCTGCCAGGTGAGTCTCTGTAACTTATATAAATTATTTTCCAATTCTCTAATAAGTGAATTGAATTAATTGAGATTCTCCACAGTACCTGTGTTAGATGCTACTGATGGTGGTTGCAATTCCAAGTTAAGCAAAGGATTAATTCATTGCTCAGTAATAGAATTCCATTTCCGCTTCAGGTCTCTCACCTCAGGATTGTAGTCAAGTTCAATGGGAACAGAATCCATCGTGTGATAACTGCGTTAACAAAATGAACCAACGAAAAAAATAAATAAAAAAGAAAATGCTGTTATCCAAAGGTCCGTCTCGATAAAAAGCCAAGTAATGTGAATACAAACGAAGAAGGGCCACCACAAAAAAAGCAAAATAAAATTTAAATTTTTTTTGATGCAAAAGATAAGCGCTTTCACGTACAACCAATATACGCTTCATCAGATCTTAAAATACAACTAAAAAGCTCTCATTTTTTATACAGCAGTTAATTTAACAATTGAATAATTGAACATATCAATTAATCTATTAACTAGTTAAACAGACTATTAAAGTCTTTTCCTGACATTTTTTAAAAGGCTCATCAACTCAGTAAATGTAAAGAATATACAAAATAATTCATACAATAAATATCAATGAAAAACTTTCTAAAAGTATAGATATATATATCAAAAATGTATATAAGTACAACTGTAGAGACATGTATATATATCTATATGAAAATCTAACATAAATTCTGATGCGTATGTATATAACATAATATACAATATAAAATAAAATAATAAAACTTACTAGGACATAACTTATAAATATCATGTTTATAACATAAACTATACAATGATATAAACTATTTCAAGCTACGTGCTTCAAGAATTGATTTTATCGTAATAGATTGATTAAGACCTGGTGCTTGATGTGCACATAATTTAAAAATCCATTGAAGTTCAATAGTCTCCAAATAGTTCATATTATTCCCTCCTCTCTTATTTGGGACTACTAACTGCAGCACCCTAAATGTAAACATGTGGCCCTCATTTGTCATGACATGTTTGGCTAAAGCATTTAATGGATTTTGTTTCTTGATGTCATAAGAATGATTATATATTCTATCTTTTAGCCTTCTTGTTGTCATGCCGACATAGAAGGCATAACGTTGTTTACAGGTCGCTAAATATATAAGATTAGCATTGTCACAAGAAGCAAAAAATCTAGGTGTGAAATTATAATCCAAAACAGGGTGTATGAACTCCTGAGTGTCACTAATCAAATCACAAAAATTACACTTACCACATGGAAAGGTACCAAAAACCTTCACTTTTTTACAAGGTTGCCTAATATTTAAATAACTATGATCAGAACATAACAGTCTCTTCAGATTTTTACTGTTTCTATATGTGAAGCTTGGTATTTCACCTACTAATTTACCTATATCAGGATCTACTATAAGTATGTGCCAATTTTTCTGTATAATTTTCACTATTTCTTTATTATCATTAGTGAATCTTGTCATAAAGGTCACTTTTTGATCACTTTTATTATGACTAACATACCTCAAACCCTTCTGTCTTATATAAGTCTGTTCAATTCCATGTATAGCTTTATTAATAATTGACTCTCTCAAATTTTTAACCATAGAGCTACTATAACCTCTTTCAATAAATAAATATTCCAATAAATCAGCCTGTTCATTTAACTGTGAAATCTCTCTGCATAGCTTGGTAAGCCTAATAAACTGGCTCTTAACAATATTAGAAAATATAAAGCGCGGATGCATGCTGTCAAAGTGAAGCAACGTATTCTTCCAGCATGTCTTTCTATATAAGTTGGTAGTTAGGTAGCCATGTAGATCTTTTGAAATAGTGATATCCAAAAAATTAACCTGAGAGGTAGAAAATTCCATTGTAAATCTAAGGAAGTCAGTAGTACTTTCTAAATAACAAACAAAATCTTTTAGTTCATCTATAGTACCATTCCAAAAGAATAGTATGTCATCTACAAATATCCTATACATTAAGATTTTTGTGAAAAAATCACTGTTGAAGAGATATTGTCTCTCCCAATAATAGACTACGAAGTTTGCGTATGTATTAGCACATGGGGTGCCCATAGCGACACCTCATTTCTGCAGATATAATTGATTGCTAAACATAAATACATTATTATTTAAAATGATGTCTAATAAAGTACACAGTAATATTTGTTTATCATTATTAACATCAGAAGCATGATTTATTAAATCTCTAATGGCTTCTATTCCATAATCAATGGGAATCAAGGTAAACAAGTTTTTTACATCTAGAGTGACCAACAAGCACATATTTGGTAATCCTCCTTTATATGAAGAATCTAATGCATTAATTAGTTGGTAAGTATCTCTTAATATAGTGGGTATATTTTTAACCAATGGACTGAGTGTTTTCTCTATACATATAGATATAGTCTCTGTTATCCACCTCTCACCTGCCACTATGGGGCGCATTGGTAATGGTAAAACATTTTTGTGTATCTTAGGCAAACCTTTTATATAAGGTACAAGTGGGTGTTCTATTAAAAAGTAATTATAAAGATCAAAACTAATCTGTCTACACACCAGGAGGTCATATAAATCATTATGTATCTTGCTTATTAATTTATCCAGTATATCTTGATCTATCAATAAATAAGTGTTAACATCACATAACATTTCATTCATAGTATCACAACAATCTTGAGTATTTAACAATACTATCCCTCCACCCTTGTCAGCTGGCTTTATGGTTAAATCTGCATTACCACACAAAACTTGTAACGAACACCATTCTGCATTGCTTATATTAAAATAACAACACTTGGGTTTTGAAAAATAAACGTAAAAATCTTTTTCACATAATTTCACAAAACAATCAACAACATTAGGTATTAAAGGTAAAAAATTAATTTTCCGTTTAGGACAAAATTTTGAACCTAATTGTTGTGTAGTTTGCTTATTTAAATATAATAACTTCAAAGCTACAGAGCGTCCAAATATTCGCAAATCAGTCAAAAGTTCACTTAAACAGCTATTCTGTGAAGGAATAAAGGTTAACCCTTTGTTTAGAAGAGATAAATCAGTTAAACTGAGATCAAATGTAAAAGACAAGAAAAACTTAAAAAAAAAAAAAAAACACAAACGCCCTGGAGTGTGGAAAGCTGTAATCACAGGAACACACGGTGTTAACAACTCACGGACACTTTATTCACAAACGAAAATCACAATATGTTAAAGCGCTTTTCGTCTACCTGCATAGGTGGATATCCTCAGAACTGCAATTTAAACTGTTTAAAGGTTTAAATAGTAAGCCGTTTCAACAATTAATCACAGCTGCTAGCAATCAAAGTCACTTCGAGTTCAAGTAACTCAAAGTTAGAAAATTTTAAAACAACAGTACGCTATTATATAAACACTATACTTGTTAACCTTAAAATAATAATAACAATAATAATAATAAAGGATCCTGTAACCAAGTACCCTCCCTTAAAATATAAAAAGGAAACATAAAACTAAATTTCACAATAAATGAAAATACATATGCACCACAAATTAAAATCAACATTTAAAAATGTATATATATATATGTACATAGTATAGAATCATAGCACTCTAAAAGTATTCAACTTAGTTATGACCAAAAGTGTCACCTCTTTAAACTTTTCAATTTTAGTACACAGCTAATTGAACACTGATCATTAAGTCCTGGGAAAGAATAAGAGTTCAATCTAATCTTTCTTTGTTCGAAACTTCCACCTGAATATTTCCTCTTTTTGCGATCGCTACTATTTGACCTGTTTCTTGACTGAATGCGAGTTTGTACAGGAAGCGGCAAAAAACAGTCCATGTTCCCAGTAAGCTGTTTAGGTCTAGCTCCCAAAATGTGTTCGGTATGATTAACAACAGGGGCCTGTTGGTTAGGTGGCAAAGTATCTCTCCACATAGGAGAACTTGTCTCATCAGCTTTGCGTGGTGACGTAGTCAAAGCAATAGCTACATTCACATCAACTGTTGATGTAGCTGGAACATTTAAAGGAACAGTCACATTATCATTATGTACATCTTGTGAATTCATTGTATTTGTAGAATGAAATGTATTGGGCTCATTTTGAGCCGGACTAGAATAAGTATTCTTTGACCATACAAAAACTTGACCAGTTGTAAAATCCTTGTAGTCACATTCTAACTTACGATATTTTATCTGTTGCAACTTATCACAATACATGACTACTTGAGAATACATGCTTTCAAGTCTTTTTTCAAACACTTCACCTTTAAAGCGGTCATGTAGATCTTTATTCAAAGCCTCTACTTTCACTATCAATTCAGTCTCTAAAGGTGAAAAATAATCAAGAAGAAGTTTCATGTAATTGTTACTGAGTTCAATATTTAGTTTCTGCCATCTCTTTAATAGCTCAGGGTGGCTGTTACCATAAGACGGCATACAAAGCACTCTCATACCACGAGTTATAACATGGAAGTGAAGGCATGCTTCCATGTGTCTCCTTTGCCAAGTGAGTCTCTGTAACTTATATAGATTATTTTCCAATTCTCTAATAAGCGAATTGAATTAATTGAGATTCTCCACAGTACCTGTGTTAGATGCTACTGATGGTGGTTGCAATTCCAAGTTAAATAAAGGATTAATTTGTTGCTCAGTAATAGAATTCCATTTCCGCTTCAGGTCTCTCACCTCAGGATTGTAGTCAAGTTCAATGGGAACAGAATCCATCGTGTGATAACTGCGTTAACAAAATGAACCAACGAAAAAAATAAATAAAAAGTAAATGCTGTTATCCAAAGGTCCGTCTCGATAAAAAGCCAATTAATGTGAATACAAACGAAGAAGGACCACCACGAAAAAAGCAAAATAAAATTTAAAATTTTTTAATGCAAAAGATAAGCGCTTTCACATACAACCAATATACGCTTCATCAGATCTTAAAATACAACTAAAAAGCTCTCATTTTTTATACAGCAGTTAATTTAACAATTGAATAATTGAACATATCAATGAATCTATTAACTAGTTAAACAGACTATTAAAGTCTTTTCCTGCCATTTTTTAAAAGGCTCATCAACTCAGTAAATGTAAAGAATGTATGTGTGTATGTATATATGTATATATACATACATACATATATATACACACACACACACACACACACACACACACACACACACACATATATATATATATATATATATATATATATGGGTCTATATTAGAACATTGACTTTTTAAAATGTCGAATGTTCTAATATTGACCCCTATTCAGTGAATGCTGACAACATCGAATATGCAGAACAGCTAATTTTTTCCAAGGGAAAAAAATTTGCTGTTCCGACACACATACACACAACACAAACACACCAAACAAACAGCAATCCACACACATGCACCTAAAATCCTACATCTAACCCTACACTAAACTGTACACACACCACTAGCTATCCACTTACTAACCCTAAGGTCTGTCACTATCACACACTCACCACACCCGTGCCCTAACCCTAACTCACCTACCCCATCCTAACCCTCACGTCCACACAATCGCACACTTACCTGATCCCAACCCGTAACTTTCCACCACAGTGCTGAACATAGAGAAGCCACAGGAACGGCCAACCGAATTCCTTCCCTAGGAAGAAATTTGGTGTTCCGCAGCTTTGCTATTTTCAGTGTTCGCTGAATAGGGGTCGATATTAGAACATTCGAAGTTGTGAAACTTCGATGTTCTAATATAGACCCATATATATATATATATATATATATATATATATATATATATATATCTGTATAGACACACACACACACATACACACACACACACACACACACACACACACACACACACACACACACACACATATATATATCCTGGTTTGAACATCGAAATTATGTTTCAGCGAAATGTATGAGTGAACTCACTTTAGCAAAAGTGCATTTTATCAAAAATGCACTTTCGCAAAAAAAAAAAAAAAACAAAAAAAACCACGCAGTTTGCATGTAGATTTAGTTGTATAGCAACATGTAGCGTTGCTTGTACAACTAAGCAAACTGTTTCTTAGAGCGTGGTAGAGCAGGGATAACAGAATATTCCCTTTTCCCCACTGTAGTGCGATCTCAGAGTTAGAATATTAATGTGGAGGGGTGGGGAAGCCCTCCTGCATAAACGTGAGTAGTGTTTCATTTATTTAGGTTTTTTGGCGTATTGTCTTTGTTTTTTTTTCACGAAAGTGAATTTTCTCATGTAGGTTTCACTGAAACGTACTTTCAGTCTATCAACATATATATATATATATATATATATATATATATATATATATATATATATATATATATATATACATATACATATATACATACATACATATATACACACACACACACACATATATATATATATATATATATATATATATATATATATATATATATATATATATCCTTTTGCCACTTGGATCAGGCAATCTACTCTTAAGGAATATATCTGGGGTCAAATGGAGCTTAAGATTGCTTTGTATGAATATAATGTCATAGCAATATTAGGGGAACCAGGGAGAGATATATCGGCTCTGATATGAATGGGTCAAGATTTTGGACATATATCAGGATTCAAAATAACTAAAGATAAGACAAAGATGTTTGGAATAAACATTGAACATTTTGAGGATTTTCAGATGGAATATCCAGGCTGGAGTGAGGAAGAGACTGTAAATTATATAGGTATCTAGTCTGCAAGTTCATATGGGCAATGCATTAGGGAAACAAGGCATGTGTGCTTGAATAATATGCATGAGAATTTAAAGAAATGGGCATTACTAAATTTGTAGTTGGACCATTTGCAAGTACTGCCTCATATACTATACCTGGGACACTCTTTTTATATCAATATCAAACAGCGGACTCAAACTAAGAAGAAAAAAGCACGGTGATAGGAAGCATCCAGTTCACGCCACTTGACTTTCAAAATTACTTTATTTCCACAAAAAATAAGTGTTTTTGTCCTAAAATTGATCAAGACTTCACCAGATGACTACCATTGTCCACACAAATTTTTAAAACCTGAATGAAGTCAGATGACACAAACCGCCAAAATTCTTAAAGTGACATAACACCTAGTAAATAACTTATTATAAACAGAACACATTCCTAATATGTTTAAAACTACATAAAACAAACATTATGCCACTGATAATTAAAAACATTTCATTCATATAATAACAAATTCATCTATGGTAAGCTTTTAATTTCAACAAACAGCAAGTAGACAAATTCACATTAATATCAGGAATGCAGCCCACATAATTGCCAAGCATGTTCTTTCCTTTCCAGTTTTAAACCCCAAGGTCTACCTCTAATATTTTCAGCAAGCTGTCCACTATAATAAACTTAAATAAATGATCATGATGGGATCATGACATGTTTTGCTATGGTGTTGTTATTGTTTCTATTTTTAATATCGTGTAGTGTTCATATTTCCTGTCCTTTAGAAACCTTTCAGTTTTCCCTACTTGGAAACATGTATGAGACTGACAAAGTGCGATATACGCTCCTGGCATTACTACTTTTGTAAACTTTATCTACTCATAGGCTATGTATATGTTGTTAGACTGATTAAAATTGTCTGTAATGATATAACTCTATAGAATTGTCCAGATGTGTAGTATATCTTGTAACCTAACTTACGTTCTATCAACTTATTTCAGTATAGTATTCCTCATGTCCTTGTATTGCTTTTTTGGACTATAATGTATTTGTATTGGGCTGTATGTGGAGCTTTTCTCCCCGGGCCTCTGATGAAAATGGGTTCTGTAGACCCAGTCAGACCACCTTGGTATACAAATGTCAAATTAAATAAATAAATATGAATTAAATGTTTTTAATTGCCAGTGGTATAATGTTTGGTTTATGTAGTTTTAAATGTATTAGGAAAGTGTTCCATTTATAATAAGTTATTTACTAGGTACTATTTCACTTAAAAAATTTTGACAGTTTGTGTTATCTGACTTAATTCAGGATTTATTTAATGTGGACAATGGTAGTTAGCTGATGAAATTTTAATTGATTTTAGGATGAAAGCGCTTATTTTTTATGTGGAAATAAAATCATTTTGGAAATTAAGTGGAGTGAACTGGATACTTCCTGTGACCGTGCTTTTTTCTACACTCTTTTTAGATGCCATTAGAAAAGGCAGCTATGAGCAGATTAAAAAAGTGGATGAGAGATTTATTTTTTTGGCAAGGAAAAACATGCAGGGTCAAATGGGAAAGAATGCTTGTACTGAAAGAAATGGGATGATTGTGAATTCTGGATATTTATAGATAAAGTAAAGAATCACAGTTATCCTGTATAGAGAGAATAGAAAGGAGGCCCCCAGATGTTACATTTTAAGAATGCTGATAGTAAAACACAACTGGTTGGGAACAATGCATTATTTGGAGGCCTTTTGAAGGACCGAGGTGCAAGTTATACGGTTGTCTATGTTAGACATACTTAGGAAGTAATGTATGTCAAAGTAAAATTAATAAAAAATTGGAAGTATGAAATATTGCAAATAGTGGTAAAATTGACTAAAACTGGAGAGAAGAACCCAGTAAAATGATGGAGGATTCTGACAATAATGATGAAGTACTAGGAATTGTTAATTGGAAACAGAATGAGGAGCTGAGGGGTAAATATTATGGTATAAGCAGTGAACTAAAATTAGTGATATGGGTTAAGTAACAATAGTTGGCTGAATATAGTTAAATGGAGGAGTGAACAAAGATTCCTACAAGGAAATAAACAAAAGCTGATATGTAGATTGCAGAAAATCTTAGTAGAACAGAAAATAGAGGTAGAGAATGAATTGAGGAAAGAAAGGAAGGTAATGACTGAACAAGATTTAATGGCTATGCAATGGTCAGCTTTGTATAAACTTTTGGGAAAACACAGAGATCTTGAATATTTAGGATTTTCACATGGAAGGGTATTGCATAAGCATTTTTTACCAGTCTCCTAATTCCACTTTTCCTCCTCCTCTTGGACTTTTAATGAATGCAGCTGCATAATTGTTACTTGTATCATCAGAAGTGGTCCAGCCATGAGTTATTTTTGATGAAAAGAATTCTTGTTACTTATAGTTGTGAAATTCCAATAATAAAGTATTTTACATCCAAATAGAGGCATGCAGCCTTCTCATTGGAAGAAAACCCCTTGGTTGAATGTAAATATTATTTATTTATTTATTATTTATTTGCATTTGTTTACCGGGATGGTCCAGCTGGGTCAGAAGTGCCCATTTTTAGTGGAGTCACGTATACAATACAGAATTTACATAAAAAAAAAAACATTTAGTACATATTATTGGCAACTTATACAACTGGTGAAAAAAAACAGAACAGAAGTAAACATACTCATATCAAAGTTAGTATACAAGCAATACAGAGTATATGCATGAGAACATTCCATGCGAGTAGTTATCAGCTTGCAAAATTTATGTAAGACACTTCATGCAGTATGTGCAGAGCAGGTATAGGAATTAATTGGAGTCTAGGTACTTAAACCTTTAACACATTTAACTGGAGACTGTCAGGTTGCTGTGAGGAGTGCAACGCTTTATAAAATATCCTAAAACTCTGTCTCATATGTGATCTATGTTTTTTCATCTTATTAGGTGTTTGGTTGGAGTATCTTATTTATCATTCCAGTCACTGGTTGACATTTGATTTTAGCAGCTAAGGTTTTACACTCACTAGGGGTGCATGGAAAACATTTTAATGCCTAACTAAGCTATTCTCCTTTTCTTTCCATCAAGCTATCTAGCTCAGAGGGCAAAACTTAAATACTTTGATTTCCAATCCAGATCATCAGTTTTAGGTTGACCAGTCAGTCTGATAATATCAGCCTCAAACTTAATTATCTGCTGTTGAAAGATTCTCCTCCAGCTTTCAGAGTATTCAAACAACCATTATCTTAATTCTGCTTTGGAACTTTCCCATCTCACGGCTGTTATACTTTCCATTCCTGAAAATAATTTTTTATGGACATCTAATAAGCAAGACTCAAATTCTTCCCTTCTACATACAGCTAATTCGATCCTTAATGATTTCTTTGCTAAAGAATCACATAATTTAATCTTTAAGATCATTGGGTTATGATCAGACAAAGTACAGTACAGTAGGCACTAATTTAGCTACTGTATGTCAGCACGATTGGCAATTTATTATTAGCATCAGGTGGGATGAAGACCGTGGTGAAACTATGAAAACTTTGCATCAGGCTACATACAGCTGTTAAAAGTGTAGTACATACTGCATAAACATTACCTTCTGGATGGTGACTGATGAGAGTCTGCAAACAAATCACATGGTGATTCATAGGTGGGGGAGTGGCACATCAGTTAAGATGCTAAACTCACATACACAATGCATCAGGGTTTGATTCTCACCTTTGAGGGAAATTGACTAGGCTTAAAATGGACCACAAGAGCAGCTAGCCTAGTACTTCCTATGAACTTATGACTCATACATAGCTAACAAAATATTTTTTCAGGATATTGGAGTAATGGAGTTAAAAGTACATTCATTTTCAATGGGGGCACAGAAAGTCACAGCTACTCTCAAATATAACTAGCACTACATATTTGTTATCTGGAATGACTGATTCTTAATACAGGTTATGTTAATTTCCTTAAACTTTGTGCCGGTTTATATTAGTGTATGCCATCCCATGTTTTAGTATGTATATATAAGTGCAAACCAATGTATAAAATGTACCATGAAAAATCAAACAGGCTGATTCCAAACACAGGCAAACACAGCAGCAGTAGAAATGTTCCACATAGGCAGCAAAACAACAAGTAATCCACAATCCAAACACAGAAGGCTGGAAACTGTAAGGAAAATGAACTTTTAATATAAAAAAAATAAATAAAAACAGATAAGCGCTTCATTTAGAAGTTTGTCTATCATTTCAGATTGCACCCAGGGGTTTGCACATTCTTAAAATGCCCACTTATGGGGAATAATACTTGGATTTGCTTAGTAAGTGGCAGCAGATAAATTTGGACACTAGCTTTAGTAATATGAAGCTGCCTATTGACTTTTTTTCTCCTATTGAGAAAGAATTAATTATATCCCTACATAAACAACAAGATAACTTGTACAGCCGGTTTGCTGCCAATGAAGTGGATCTGACACTTACTGAGATTTTGGATAATGTTTCCTCTTTTTTTAATTTCTCCAAATCTTTTGGGTTTCTAATACCATGATGGGAATGGATCCCATTCCTAAGTCAAAGTACAATTAAAGTTCATGAAATTAGCATTGTTTCAATCTTTGATGTCAGCCAAAAGTGTTCTTTGTAGCACCCAATCCCAAGAAACAATGTAATGCTGATCACCCTTTAGGCATGGTAAACATAGGGATGGAAGAAAGCATATTAAAAACAGACAATGTGGAAACCTTGCTTCAGGTATTGATACCCCGATAAATGATTCCTATAATGTGCATAATATTTCCTCTGCTGAATTAACAGATGTAGAGCAACAAATTTTGAATAAAGGTTTGAACTACGTCCCTGTTTTTTGTGGATGAAGATATTATAGCGAATGATGTTTTGGCATTTTGTCGTTTGCTTAATCTTAGATTGTATTTTGGTAACAATGCTCAGTCTCAGAGATCTACTGATTTTAGATTTCAGAAATCTACATTTGTGCCCCCAATGAATAAACATGTTTCAACTTTTCAAGACTCAGTTATTAAGGATCTACATTTTAAGATGAGCCAGTCTAGAATATTGTGTCATAACCTGTCAGCTGCTGAACAACAGGCTCTCACAAATCTAAAAAATAAACCAACATAGTGATTTTACCAGCTGATAAGGGTGGGGCATTGATTGTAATGGATTCGGCTTATTATCTTTCTGAAGCCCACAGACAATTAGCATATGCAACGTACTACATGCATATGCCACTTGACCCTACTAATAGATTCAAGAAAGAAATTGACATATTCCTTCAGCAGGCTGTTGAAGAAGGGATCATCAGTGATTCTGTGGCACAACATCTAACAGTAGTGGATCCCCAAAGGCAGTTTTTATACCTATTGCCTAAGATCCATAAGAATTTGGACAAGCCAGTTTTTATATATTAAACTAATCTGTTCCACCTCAGATAGTTATAATTTTTATCAGCAAGACTTGATTCGTAGGTTTTGAGCTAGGGGTTATGGATATGACAACATTATATCTGCCAGTAATTGGGCTTCGGAACAAAACAGGTTAGATCTACTGGAATATTGAGATAAATCTAATCATGACATTGGTGCCAATAGATTTGTCACCACATATGGACGAAATAATGATGTGATCAGGGACATTATTAATCGGAATTTTAATATACTATTAGCTAATGATGAGCTTTATGAGGTTCTTACTTCTAGGTGTCAGTTTTCTTATTGGGGCATACTCTTGGGTCTTATTTTAACCATTATAAATATGGTAGTGGCATTAGCTCTTCCAGTCAGCAACTGACACTCATTGGGGACAGATTGATTAGTTCCTTTCCTTGCAATCATTGTTCTTTTTTGTAAATTCATGCTCAAATCCACAAACAATTTTCAGGCAAGAGCACTAGTAAGGTTTATGATATAACATTTTTTGCCAATTATAGTACAGACTGGTTAATTTATCTAGTAACTTGTTCTTGCCCAGCTTTTTACATAGGTCAAACTTCTCGCCCACTTCGTATACGTATGTCTAAATATTTGAGTGATGTTTGGAATAAATGGCCATCTAATGCTCTTTATAAACATTCTGTTTCACGTATCTCCGCCAGATTTAATTTTATGATAATAGATAAAATTCAGGGAGATAGGACAAATAAATTAGGTTGGCATGCTCTACTTAATAAAAAAGAAATGAGTTGGATCATTAAGTTAGGTGTATTGTTTTCCCCAGGTCTTAATGACCACCTGTAAATAATTTAAAGGAATTAGTGCAATAGTAATGTGCTAATTAGTCAGGATATATATATATATATATATATATATATATATATATATATATATATATATATATATATATATGTGTGTGTGTGTGTGTGTGTGTGTGTGTGTGTGTACATTTGTATTCATGTTTTTGTCACCGAAACCAGTCTGATTCTACTGGTGTTGCCACTTCAATAAATATTATATTGCTCAATCGTTTGGTGCTGGCCTCTCTTTTTGGTCTGAGTTTGTGTTTTTTGGCCGGTTGCACCAGCCGTACTTGCGAGACTGTTTTTTGAACATGGGGCACCTGCAATGTTCCCAGTAATGACTCCTTCTGCAATTCGTATGGAATTACATGGATTGGTAGCATATCTAAATATGAGTGTAGCTCTTTTTATAAGACCTGTTGCTCCTACTACTATTGGAACAATGTGGGTATCTTTCTTCCATATTTCTCCTGTTTCTGCTTGCCTGTTAGTTACTGGGTATGGTAATTTCAAAACAAACCAATGGTGTAAAAAAGGTGAAAACAGAACCAGGAAAACCAAACCCTTTTTCGGCAGTCCAATATTTTTACTTGCACCATTTCAGCTACATCGTTCAGTCTATTAGTATGTCGCAACCAGCAACAAGGTGTGCAACTGCTTCCAGTTCTGTTTTACAAAACCTGCATTTGTCTGTTTCTCCCACATATTCAATGGACCTTGTAAACCAATGTGTACGTAGCCCACTATCTTGTGCCACCACTATTAACCTTTCATCACTTGCTTTGAATTCACCTCTCCTTAACCATTCATGCATTCGTTCCTCATCAACATGAGGTTCTTCCGGAATTTTTCTGTACTTGCAACTATATTTATGCATTTTCCACGTCTTGCCTTCTCATCTAGTTCTTCACCTTATATTCTTTGTTTTGTTTTTTTTTGGCACATTCAGTTGCTGTCTGCTTTTTATCTACTTCTGGTTTGATTTCCATTCCTGCTTGCCGCCGATATGCTTCTGCTAGATTAAGCAGAGAAGTCATCTTAGATTATTCTCTTCGTGTTTCAAAACTTTCACTATGTTTGGGTCTTGTGAAGTCAGCAGATATGTGTGGAGTCCCACAATTGCAGATCTATACATGTAATCAGTTTCAATGAAGCCCATCCCTCCTTCAGAACGGGAATATCTTGGTATGCACTGATTTTTATAAATCATTTGGTGAGCATGAAACATCCTTCTTGTTTTCCTATCTGATTTATCCAACAGGTTTTGGGGCCAGTCAGTCACTCCAAAACTGTAAGTTAGGACAGGAAGAGCAAATTGGTTTACAGCTTGGATTGTGTTCCTAGATGTCAATGCTGTTTTCAGGATTAATTTAAGTCTTCTGAAATATTCCTTGCTAAATTCTATTTGCATTTGTTTGTGTTTTATTGTTGATCCTTCATCAATTCCCAAATATTTATACACTCCTTGCTCAAGTTATTTTATATCACATTCTTGTCCCAAACTGATGTTTTCCTGGTGTTGCAGTTTTCCTGCTTTAAAGGTTGCTTTTGCACATTTATCAAGACCAAATGACATTCTTATGTCATCTGAAAAAGTTTTGACAACTTGCATTTGTGCTTTCAGTTCCTCATCTGATGAGCTATACAGTTTTAAATCATTGACAAAGGGAAGATGAGAAGTCTTTACACTTTGTTGTTTTCTAGGAGCCAAATTATAGCCATGGCCTAAGCTAAGTAGATGGCTTAATGGGTTAAGGGCAAGGCAGACTAGCAGCGGTGACAAAGAGTCACCCTGGAATATCCCCCTTTGAATTTTTATCCCTGGGATAATAATTTGTCCTTTAGCATGGCTTAATTGCAAAGTGATCTGCCACTGTTTCATGATCACTGTAATGTAGTCGATCAGTGTAGGGTATATCTTAAACATTTTTAAGCACTCTTTTATCCATGAATGTGGGATACTATCAAATACTTTTTTTGTAGTCAGTCCATGCCATAATTAGATTCTTCCCCTTTTTACAGTTCTCCACCATGACTTTATTTAACAACAAATGATCCTTTGTTCCATATGACTTTCTTTTACTGTCCTTTTGTTCTACTGCCGTAATTGAGGTTTCTTCTAAATGACTATAAACACTGTCAGCATCAATTCCTGTGTATAGTTGAAAGGTAAGTTGTTGGTCTATAATTTTTAGGGTACCTTGCAGGTTCACTCTTAAGTAGGAGCATTGTTTTTCCTGTTGTTAGCCAGGTTGGTATCTGTTTGGGATGCTCATATAAATAGTTCTTACACATGGCTAAATCTTCATGCAAAGATGTTAATGCTTTTAACCAAAAGTTAGGTACTGCATCTGAGCCTGGGGTTTTCCAGTTTGAGGCTTTTCTTAACTTTGTTTCAATCTCTCTGGCTGTTACTTCATCCCATTTCATATCCTGTACCTTTAATCTTATTCTTTCTTTTACTTCTTCTGTCCATTTAGTATCTTTGTTATGTTCCACAGGATCTTCATAGATACTGCTCCAAAATGTATCTATTTCTTCTTGTTTGGTAGTCTTTCAATTCCTTTTACCTTGTTTCCCAATTCACTATAAACCTTTTTGGGTCATCAGTAAATTGCTTATTTTGTACTTTTCCTTTATATTTATCTGTATATCTTCTAGGTTTCTCCGCCTGTGCTGAAATTTTTAGTTTGTTATTTGCGATAGTGCATGATAGCACCTGTTCTTTTCTAATACTGCACATTACTTTTATCACATCTAACTTTCTTAATATTTTGTTGATCTATTCCCTCTTCTATAGTCTTCTAACAGTGACACTTCTTGTGTTAATTGCTTTATAGTTTTCTCTGTTCAATACTTCCATGATGGTATACGATTTCTCCCCTTCCTTTCCCTCACTAACCTGTGTCCTTGTGGTAGCACTTTATCAGTTATTAATTTTGCTGCACAGTAATATATCCTATTTATTTCTGTTATATCACATGGATCTCTATGAACAGTCCTAATTACTGTGTCCATTTGTTTTAATCAGACTTCTGACTTTTTGGGTTTTATTAACCTTCTGCAGTCTATTTCTTTCATTGATCGTAATATATCTATCTATGTCTATTAAATCATGCAACTCTTCTCTTAGCTCATTTTCTTCCAGACTGAGGGCACATCCCCTGTTTTCCATTTCCTGTGGGCATTCTATACAAAGTTCTATAGCTTCTTCCTGTGGCATATTTTCTTCAATTTCATCCTCACTAGCCTATCACTCCTCAGCATTGACTGCATCAGAGTTTCCACAGTTTCCTGTTCCTTTCCTTCCTGTCCAGCTTCAAGTGAACGTTTATACTGGTTTCCTGTGGAAGGCTCCAAAATATCTTGATATAGCACCTGACCAGTTGCTTCCTTTTCCACTGGTTTCCCCATTATTTGGATATCCATTGCTCTGTCCTGTTGTGGTGCTTTCTGAATTAGATTTTCTGCACTGAATCCTTCTCTTTGCAGCCGTTCCATAACCTCAGTTTCTATTTCTTTAACTTCTCCATTACTAATCTCCTTTTCTACTTTTCTTCTTTGTCTTCTTATTTTTTGTAATGTAAAGTTTTCCATGTCTAGATTTGTTTGCCTGTATTTCTCTTCAGATATCTTTGGTGCTGCTCTTTTTGTATTGGTTAATTTTGCTTTCTCCTTTGCATAAATATTACAACATATTAAATCCCTTTTTCTTTCCCATGTCCATATTTCTTCAGATGTCTCCTGATCTTCCTGTTTCTCCCTACTTTGGGGACTTGTTCCATCATGCTGTGATGTAACCTGTCTTAGACCTTCTACACCAAATCCTTCACTTTGCAGGCACTCCATAACTTCAACTTCTATTTTTTTAACTTTTTTTTTCTAATCTTCTTTTCTACATTCCCTCTTTGTGATATTGCTTTTTATTGTGAAATTTTCCATATCAGGATGCCTTTGCCTGTATTTCTCTTCGAATATCTTTAGGGCTGCCTTCTTTATATTGATTAATTTGTCTTTCTCCTTTACTAAAATATTGCACCATATATATTTCTCTTTCTTTTCCATGTCCATATTTCTTTTTTATACTTTTCAAATATCTCTAGGTTTTGTTGTTTATATTTTTGGACTTTCTCAAATGCTTCTTTTTCAAAACAGATCAAAGCTTCTTGATCTATGTACTTTGTTTTCACAAATCTGTTGTATTAATGAACACAAATTTTCATGTGAAGCTTCTGACAGTTTTTCCTGTGGAAGTACTTTTTTTTCCTCTAAATTCTCTCTTAATCATTTTGTATATCTTGTGTCTAGAAATTCTAGGCTTTTTGCATAATGGTAACAATACATCATTTCTTTCTTATCCTCATTAGTCCACTTTATTGTCTTTATAGCTCTTCTTTGGCCTATCAGTTTTTGTGATTTTTGTGGGTTACTACTTCCTTCTACAACGGGGGGGATAAACTCCCCCTAGGCCTGGCCTGAACCCATTGTAGGAATGTTTCTGTATTTTGAGGATTCTACACTGTCAACTTTTCCAGTCCTAGCACCAGTGTGCCTACCAGGATTGGGCACATTTTTATCTTGAGCCTTGTGGAACCCGCTCTCTTTTTTCTTTTTAACCTACTTCTGTCCATGATATATGCTATATAAGTACAGTCTATACATCAGTGTGGTCTTGGTGAGATTTTGTGAAAAACAGAGTCCACCTCGTGAAGGTACTCACCAAGACTTGAGGATGAATTCAATTTCAGCAATATTACTCCTTGTTTGCTGACTTATCATCTCTCCATTCCTCCTTTGATAAAAGGATGATTATACTGAAAAGGAAGAAGATTGAGAGGGATATGCATGATTTTAGGAACAATTATATTTTTTCATTGCCCAAATCAGCAGCTGACAGTACACAAGTGTTTAATGTCAATACGTTGACCAAGGATTGTACTACTCATGGAAAAAGGTCTTTCTTTTATACCTGCTAGAGATACTGAGCTAACGGAATGCATTATTAATATGAAATTGCTTGTTCGAAATATTATTCTTAAGTTAATGTATGTCAATAAGAGTGGCATTACAACTGATTCTGTCATGTCCAAACCCAGCACTTTTATACCTATCAACAATGCGATTTTAGATGTCCTCAGTAAGGCCTGTGAAGATAATTTGTACAAGTAGTTTGAGCATAAGCATAGCAATGGTAAACATGGGAATATGAGACCAGATGAATGGAAGGCATTGCTGAATCTTAGGAATGAGCATGATATTGTGATTTGGCCTGTAGACAAAGGGAGTCAAACTGCTGTAATGGATAGGGGATTTTATTTTAGCTCCATGACCACTATGCTCTCAGATGAATTTACATATACACTGGTTTCTCTATTTGACATTGAAGCTATGCAAGGTAGGGTATATAACACCCTTAATGATTTATATAAGAGTAATATCATTACTATTGAGTTATATTCTTTTTTATATATTGAAATGGGTCTACTTTATAACATTGAAATTTCATAACATTGAGACCATAACATTGACAATTCAAAAGTTCACAAGTAAATAAGATCCCATCTACCTACAACAGCACCTAACTAACAAACACACTTTCTACTACATTTCTGCAGGGGGACAAGCCCCCCTGCACCCCACATGTGAGGTTAGGAAATTAACTTTTTTCCACTTTAATGCGATCTTGAATTTGGTATATTTAATTTACGGGAGGTGGGTGGGGTGCAGGGGGCCCCCCTGCAGAAACATAGCAGAAAGTGCGTTTGTTAGGTGTTCTTATAGGTGGAGAGGATGATATTTAAATATACATTGTAGTTTTCAGTGTTATGAAGCACACTTTCAATGTTCTGAGTTTTCAGTGTTTTGGGATTTAGATGTTTTGGGCTCAGTGTTATGAAATTCAATGTTATGAAATTTCAATGTTATGAAGTAGACCCGTTGAAACACCCCTTATACCATTTATATAGTGTCTCCCTAATGTACATAAGGATTCCATTAGACCCCCCTTTAGACCTATAGTCAGTGGGTCTGCCTGGCTCACTGAGTCCTTTTCATTATTTATTGAGAGCAAATTAAGACCAATACTGGATGATTTCCTTGTAGTCTTGAGGGACACTATACTATTTCTACATGATATCTACCAGTTTATGCAGATTCATGTTTTGCCAGTTCATGTCTTTTGGTCACCCTAGACGTTGTTTCCCTTTTTACTGTTATCCCCAATTTTAAGGGGGTTTGAGAGAGAGAGAGATGCTCCTATGATGGCAATCTGATTGATCTTTTATGTTTATTCTTAGAGGTTGTACTGGAGAATACCGCTTTTGTGCTTGACTCTAGTTATTATATTCAGCTTGTTGGCATGGCCATGGGCACTTCCTGTGCCAATAGCTACGCAAACATGGTGCTGGCCCAATGGGAGAGGAGTGTCCTCTTCAAATCTGCTAGGTTCAAGGAGCATGTTCTCTTTTATAGACAGTTTGTTGATGACTTCTTTATTTTATGGTCGGGGACATCTGCTGAATTGAATGAGTTTGTAGATTTCTTACATACTACAACACATTTTTTAAGTTTACCATAAAATATTCATCAGATAATATGGATTTTTTGTGGATGTAAGGCTTACCAGAAATGGTGCTGACATCTTTTCTCCCAGACTTCATAGGAAATAGTGTTTTATAAACCACATTTTGTTTATTGATCTAGCATGCATCTCCACCATGTTTTTAAGAATATTGTTAAAAGACAGACAATGAGAATTTCATGTATGAATACTGTAGAGACAGAGTTTATTGAGGATGTTATGGGGTTTAAATGAGACCTTGGAAGAAGAGGGTATACTAAGAAAGGGATAGAAAAGGGTTCTATGGAAGGAATGATGCTTAGATCCACATGTGGGAAATCTTATTATGGGTCACCCATGAGAAAAAAGGAGGGGGTCATGTGCACTGACTTAGACCCAGTTTGAATAGGTCTTATACTTACCCATGATAACAAAGATATTCTGAACATTTTTCATAGGAATTGGAATATTCTTATGACTGATCCTGATGTGACATGGCTGGTGCATGAGAGGCCTCATTTTTATTAAAATAATTCCTTATATTTCAAACAGATGTTGTGTTACCCTAGGACTTCCTGTAGTTTTAATAAGGAACATCTATCTATCCTTTGATACATATCACTGTGAGAGGTGTCATTTCTGCCCTTTTACTGATGGCTCTAATAGCTTTTTACATCCCTGCTCAGGACAACTGTTTAAATTTAAAGTCACAGCAAACTATAACACCTGTAACATTGTTTACCTGGCTCATTGCACTACATGTGCTGCATTTTATATAGGGAAGACGAATAGATGTCTTCGTGACAGAATCAAAGACCACCTATATTGCATTAGAGGTCTACTGAGACCCATGCATTAGCTAAGCATATTGTACAAGCAGGTGCTGTCCACAAGTTTATGTTCATGGCTATTGATTTTATTGTTCCCACAGAGCAACTAGGTGATGTTACTAATAAAAGACAGAAAGCAGAGCTGAAATGGATTCTTAATTTTGGGTCAGATTGTGAACCTGGACTGAATGAACATGTTTCTATTAAACATATTTTAACTCTCATAAACTGCAGAAAGTATAGCTGCTTTTATAGATTATTTTTTATTCTATATATTTAGATGTTTTTGTGTATATTGTCCTTTAAGTGCTTTGGCTTTTCTTAAATAGAATGCACCTCATTCACTTACAATGCAGTATTTTTATTGGTTAGTTTGATCTAGGTCTGCTTATGTCATACTATTTAAACATCTAAGTGTGTTTTGTGTTTTACTAAAGATCTGAAGAAGCTCTATGAGAAAGCGCTTATCTGTTTTTATTAATTTTTTATATTAAAAGTTCATTTTCCATACAGTTTTCAGCCTTCTGTGTTTGGATTGTGGATTACTTGTTGTTTTGCTGCCAATGTGGAACTTTGCAATTTCTAATGCTGCTCTGTTTGCCTATGTTTGGAATCAGCCTGTTTGATTTTTCTTGGTACTTTTTTTTTGCTTGCTGGCTCCATTTATTCCCTGTGGAGTTCTTCTTGGATTTTACTCAATGTATAAAATGACTAATTTTAAAAGCATCTGTGCACTTCCTTTGTTCTACATCCTGTCCTTCTTACACAGCTGCTGACTATCTGTAGGTTTGGGGCGTCTTTTACTTCTGTATTTTGACTGTTGTTTTAGGGTGGGTATCATGGAAAGATCAGTCATTTTATTAGTGTGCGTGACAGTGGATGTGACAGTACAATACAGTACATTACAAGCTATGCACTGCTGTTGAGCATCCTATATTGGCAACGCATACTGCACTCTGTTTGGATAACTCCAGAAGAAAAGTTTTATAGCTTTAAGTAAAATATGAAAGTAAGACATGTCACATTACAGAATTAAACTTAAAAAACTCTGTTCAGAACCTTTAAAACAATACTGCTCCTAACACGTAAGTAATGCAACAACCCTTCATTGAGATCAGAAATTTTTGATTTTACAAATGTCTTAATGAACAATAAAATGTTTTTCAGTGTCCACCCCACTGGAATTAGTCTGATAAACTGTACAGTTCGTCTCCTTTTAGAATAAGCAAGATAAGACATATATAAAACTAAATTGGTTAAAATGTGTCATACTTTGAAATAAAAAAAAAGTGGAGACAAACAGACCTGCTGGAAATGGTGAGTTGAACAACTGGGTGAGTCATACTGAAAAAGAAAGTAACATGGAATGTAATGAAACTGCCACATACAGTAAATATGGTTCATCCGGTGAGGTTCACTAGTACTAGGAAGGATTTGAGAGTCCTAATCCTGGTTTCTTGTGGTTATCCATTGTAAGACAGGAGCAAATATTGTGATGATTCATTAGCCTAGCCCAGTTTCTGTTTCTCCCCAGTCTTAAGTTTTGTTTTTGTTCTCTGCTACACCCTGCATCTTATGAACATTATACAAGCAAAATCATTAATCTGCATCATGTTGAAATGCTTTCACTGTATTGTTATTTTGCTCTGACTTACAACAACTTTTGTTGGAGAGAATGATTACTGTCTATCAAATACTCCTTACAGAGGATTGTAAATGCATTAATTTCATAAAAATAATGCCACTGTTATTTCCCTTGTCTTAACAGAGTTGCATTTAATGAAAAAGCTTGCCCAATTTTAATTGGAGTGGGATGCAAACTAAATTAACCCCATGTATATCTACAGGTAGCTAACTTCACGTTCAGAGTATAAACTGTCTGAGTCACGATATGCCAAGGTTCAAAACTGATTGTTTCCTATAGCTGCCAGTGTGGTTTCTATGTGCGCTCCTCCAGTGATGCCTTTGTTCTGGGAGATTTCTCAGCTCTTCGTGCCTGTCTGACTGTGGCATTGGTAAATACATATATATACACTCCCGGTCAACAAATTTAAATAAATAAATAAATAAATAAGTGTGTGTGTGTGTGTGTGTGTGTGTGTGTGTATGTGTGTGTATATAAGTTATGGGAGGAGCTCGCTCACTACATTGGGGGTTGCAGGAATCTTGTCTACTGTAAAAAAGTTGTTTACTTTTCATCCTTGTGGTATTGTGACAATTTAGGGCGGCCATGGTGGTGCAGCGGTTAGCATTGTCACCTCACAGCAAGAGGTTCTACGGTTCGATTCTCGGCTGGGGTGCCTTCTGTCTGCATGTCCTCCCTGTGGTTGCGTGGGTTTTCTCCGGGTGCTCCAGTTTCCTCCCACATTGCAAAGACATGCTGTAAGTGGATTGGACACTCTAAATTGGCCCTAGATATGAGTGCGTGTGTGTGCCTTCTGTGGAAGGTTGGGCACCAGGCTGGCAACTCAACACTGTAAAAACTCTACTGCCAATCATGAGCGGACAGGTGATCTGCTGTGGCGACCCGTAACTGGTAAAAGCCAGAAGAAGAAGTTCTCAATGATTTAGATGCTTGGTGTTTTGCAGTTTTATAGTGGAATCCACATATCAAACATTCTGCAGTCTCTCAGAAATTACACAAAACTTTCCTCGCATGAACAAAACATATCTTATTATGTAGAATGTTGTGTTTAGGTACTTTACCAACAAGAATGATTTTTGTTGAAGTGTAATACACTGAATCATCTGCTTTATTGTTAGCTGTAAAATAGTTTTTTTTTTAAACATGCAGCCAAAAACTGCAAAAACAAATTTAAAGGCCATAACCAAAAAGTGACAGCATTTATCATTAAGGTTACTGCAGTGACACAGCTAAAATGTTAAATGGAACATTATATAATTATAGCGGTACCAGCTCTTCTGAAATGTGGTCAAAGATAAGATGAAAAAAATATACACGGGTCATAATTTGCCTGATAAAATTTTACAACTGCACCCAAGGTAGTATTTAAAGGTTATAAACATAGATGTTTAAACTTTTATTAAAACATATATAAACATAAAATAAAGTATACTTTTTCCTGCAGCAAAATTGGCCCTCAGATGAAAAGATTTAGCCCTGATAGTGTTGTAATGCTTTTGGCAATGCTGGATTAAGGTAAATATGGAAAATGGCAAGCAATAGAGATGTTGGTCAGAATGTACTTTTAAGAGTGCAACCCATACACTATTACATCATCCAGCATTTTAAGTGGTTTGTGTGGCATAGATGTAAGGAAGGCAATGAAAGATTAAGCAAGAGAAAAATACTTAGTCTGAAACACTTTATTATGAAATGGGACATGCAAATGAGTCTTCATCGGTGATCAACGGAAAGAGTCATGTATATACTATTCTAGCCTAACTGCTAATCATTATTATTGGACTGACCTGTGGTAGTTTTAAGATGCATACTTTAAGAACTGACAGACAGAAAGAAGTTACAGCTCTGTAAATGCTGAATACAGATGGCATCATAGCTTTTGACTGACAGGGTTTACAAGGTAGTGCTACATCTGCTGTCAAATGGATTGATAAGCAACACTTCTGACTACTACATTAGGAACTTGCACCCTTACCATGTGTAGTTTCTTTGCATGCTGCTAACCTAACAGAATCACCCTTATTTAAGCATATGGTACAGTATGACAACTTCTCAAATCTGCTGTGCATAAATGTGATTGGTTGACCAAAGTTTATAAGGTTCATAGGTTCATAGGTTCATACTAGGCTATCTGCCCTAGGGCATTTATAAGCCTAGCCAGAATGTGTTTGGCTTTCGCCACCCATTTTAAATTAATTTTTCTATGCCCTTTTTTGAGGTTAGTATACTGTGCCTCTGTCTAACAGTGACACAAAAGTGATAGCCTTGGTAAACCTACGATCTCCCATCCACTCATCAAGATTCCTCTTGAAGAGAGTCAATGAGGGACTCTGCCTAACCTGGACTGGGATTTTATTCCAGAGTGAAGGGAGCCTCTGGGTTATGAATCTGTCCCTCCAGCATGTCCTATTTATTTCAGTGCTGAGGTTCAAGTCTCTCGAGCGTGTAGCTCGATAGGATTTGGATTTTCTGAGGTGCAGCATGTCCATTAATTCCGGGTTGGACATGGCTTTATACGTCAGGCACAGATCGCCTCTGAACAGATGGTATGCCACTGAGTAGAGCTGGAGTTTCTTTAACCGGGCAGCATATGGCATCTGTTTGAGCCCTTTGATCCTCTTGGTGAGGTACTTTTGGGGTCTTTCCAGTTGCTGCAGGTGTCTGGTAAGGTACATCCCAAAAGGGGCATTGTACTCAATTATGGGCCTGATGAGGGATGAGTAAAGAGACACGATGACTTCCCCTGATCTAGATGTGAATCCCTTCATGATTAGGTGGGCTATATAAAATGTTTTTCTATCCACTTTGGCCACGTGGTTGTCAAATGAGAGATTGCTATCAACTTGGGTCCCCAGGTCCCTAATTACTTCTTCTGTACTTAATGGATTACCACCTATGTGGTAATTTGTGCGCACTTTGTTTTTACCAAAGGGGATGACTATACACTTTTTGGCATTTAGCTTGAGTCCATGGCTCTGGCACCAGTTGTCTGTTTCTATGAGGCCCTTTTGGAGGATGCTTGTGTCGGCTGGAGAGTCGATTATGGCACCCAGTTTGCAGTCATCTGCGAACTTGGTCAGCCACAGTCCTTCCATGTTGGCCTGTACCTCCGAGAAATATATACTGAACAAGAGAGGTCCCAGGACTGAGCCTTGTGGGACGCCACTTGTAACTGGTTTGGAGTCTGACATGGCTCCAGCAATTCTAACCATGTGGGTTCTGTCCTAGAGCCAGTTTGCAACCCATCTAGTGACATAGGGGTTTATATTTAAGCTGGTGAGCTTATCTATAATGCCCGAGTGGGGTATTGTATCAAGGCTTTGCGAGGTCCAGATAGGCTGTGTGGACCACCTTCCCTCGTCAATGGCCTTGGTGACTGTTTCAAAGAAATCAACCAGGTTTAAGAGGCAGGATCTGCCCTTAACAAAGCCAAACTGGGTAGGATCCAGTGTCTGTAGGTCCCCAGTATCTTTATTTATGAGGTCCATGATGATCCTTTCCATAGCTTTGCAGACCAAGCTAGTCAGGCTTATGGGGCGATAGTTTCCAGGATCCGTTGAGGCACCACCTTTGTGGAGAGGGACCACAGTTGCTGTACGCCACTCTTTGGGTACATATCCTGTAGTAAGGCTGAGATTGAACAGTAGTTTTATGTTTGGGTTTAGCTCTTCTTGGAGTTCATGTCGGACGTAGCCCGGGACACCGTCTGGTCCCATTGATGCTGTGTTTTTTGCTTTGGAGAGGGCGGCTCTTACCTGAGCATCTGAGATGTCAGGGGGCAGCACTCTGTTGGGATAGATATTTGCCCTTTTGGTGGGGAGGGGGGGGAGTTTGCGCTGAACCTGTCAGTTAGGATGTTGGCAATGTCTGTGGGTTCGGTGTATTTTTTGTCATTTTGGACTAATTCTGAGCATATCTGGGCATTACCATCCAGGTTCCTAACATAACTAAAGAAAGCCTTGTGATTATCCTTAGTGTCCTGTGCAATTTTTCTCTCGAAGCTGGCCTTAGACAATTTTATGAGTGCCCATAGTTTTTTGCTAATACTGATCAGAGATGCCTTCCCTTTTTGGAATTTTGCTCTATCATTTAGTAGCTTACTCCTTCTATTGTATAGTTTGTTTATGGCTGGGGTCCACCAGACAGGACGTCTGCCTTTGGAGGATTGGGTCTTGGCTTTATTTGGGATCGCATGATCCATGCATTCCTGAAGGTGTTCATAGAATGCGTTTATAAAGGATTCTGCGGTCTGAGCCGTATTTTCCACAGGCCCGGGGTCTTTGAAGGATTCCACCTCGGTTTTGAGGAGTGTGAAATTTGCTTTAGAGAAGTTTTTCACTGTGGTTTTCTGGGCAGGGGGTGGTGTCGGGATGTGAATATCCAGTGAGATTAGTTTATGGTCTGATCTTACCAGTGAGGGATACACTTCTGGTCTAGAGCATAGAGTCCCCATGTTGGTGATGATCAGGTCCAGTATGTTTTCCCCTCTTGTGGGAGTGGTAACAAGTTGTTCCATAGCATTTGAGTTTATAAATTCTAGGAACCTTTGGGCTAGGGTGTTAGAGCTAGAGTAATGCTCCCAGTCTATGTTTGGGTAGTTGAAGTCGCCCAATATAATGGTGTTTGGAGAGACCTTCATATTTTCCAGTGTTCTCAGGAAGGCCGAGTGGAGTTCCTGGGTTAGGGAGGGTGGTCTGTAGCAGGCTATAAACTGGAAGGCAGTTTTACCCACTGTTAGTTGCACATGGATAGTCTCTGATGCTTCCTGCTGTGCCACCAACCTGGAGGTGTGGGTATCTTTGACAAATATTGATACTCCCCCTCCTTTTGTGGGTCGGTCCAAGTTTTGGGGCCGAAAAGCATGGTATGAGGTATAACCTGGTAGTGCTGGGGTGCTCTCAGGAGCCTTGAACCAGGTTTCTGTTACTGCACAGATATCGATGTTCTCCATGCTAAGGAGAGTTTGAGTGCGTGCATCTTGAGGTTTAGACTTCTGGCGTTGAGTAGCATTACTCTTAGTTTCTTATCCCTTGTGATACCTATGGAGGTGGGTTTGTCTTTTGAGCCTTGCCTAAAAAAGGCACTATGGGGGTAGCAAGAGCCTTTGCCAATATCCGAAAGCCCAGGGTGACAGGTGCAAGCCGTCCCTAGCGAAGCATCGTGGCTTGTCGAGCATGTCATCCCAGGCTGACAGGCATTGGATCCCCTTTGAATGACACCAATACTTAAGCCAATTGTTGAAATTGATCATCTTGTCTTCATATTGTGGCATCATTCTTGGTGAGGGTAAGATGCCACTCAAGGTCAGGGTCATACTGGCCTGGGCCACATGCTCAGAGAGCTCCTCTATGTCTCTTTTCATGTAGTCCAGGGAGGTACGTCTCAGGTCATTCACACCAGCATGGACAATGACTGAGTCATATTTGTATAATATTGTGTAATGCTCTGCACTAACAGTGGCTACTTGGGTGACTTTCTCTCTAAGTGACTTGAAAAGGCTGTTTTGTGCGTGAGAGGAAAATAGCCCTGTCATCGGAAAATACGCATATCTTTTAAGGGAAGACATAAAAGAGGTTGTATTACATGTATTCAATAAAGTATGCAGCCATGTAAAAGATGGAATTTTTGGTGCGTCAGGGCTGGTAACTTGGCATGTAAAAATCAACTACCAATCATTAGTGGACCGGAGTTCCGCTGTGGCGACCCCTAACTGGAAAAAGCCAAAAGACACAACAAAGTATAATTTGTTTTGCAAATTAAGATGATGGAGCAGGTAGCTGGGTTTTTTACTATGGAGAGTGGCATTTTTTTTTCTTCTGTGCAAGGTTGCAGCAATAGACATTTTTCCCCCTGTACTCTGTGTTTCGGTGAACCTGGAGTTATTATACAAAGTTGTGAGAAGCAGACCCTGAATGGAGTGCAGGAGGGTTGTTCTCCATATATAGTATCTGTTGTATTTTTTTTTTCTTTTTACTTTACCTAATTACTGCTGGAAAAGGCTACAGTTACCTTTGTTTGAAAAAATGCACTTTACTTATGCTTAACAGTATTGCAGTTATTATGTACATTGCTGTAAACTGCTATGACAATGCAGCCATTAAATTTCTTTGTAACCAGATTATGAAGTATTCATAAATTCATAGGAGATTACTAGGCTAATGGCTCAAGAGCCTTTACAAACCTAGTGAATATAACCTGATTTACCTGCTATATGTCCACTAGGGGCAGGAGGAAGGCATTGATTTCATAGGTTCCTAGGTGTTTACTAGGCTAACAACCACAAGGGCCTTTTTAAGCCTAGTTATGCATCCTAAACCGCTGACAGGTTCTGATATCCTTGATAAATGTAAGTAGGGGCTTGGGAGATGAAACATTTACAAGCTAGGGCTTGGGAGATGAACGATTTATAGATTGCCTGTGTCTATGCCTTGGGTATTTTTACAAGTTTTACAGATTGCCCCTATCCATAAAGATCATAGGCACCACCTCAGATGTGAATTTATGGTTCTCCACCCATTGATCCAGACTGGCCTTGAAGAGGACCAGGTAAGGACTCAGCTTCACATGAATAGGAAGCCTATTCCAGAGACATGATAGAAAATGCTTAAAGGCAGTTTGACAAACTCTGTCAAAGGTGTACTGTGTTCACCGTAATGTGATTTTGAATTAAGAAGTAGATGGCCAAAACTAAACAAGCATTTGTTGCTTTGCACATTTACCTTAAGCTTTTAACTCTGGTAATGAAGATATTAACATGGCATACCCTGAAGTTTGATCATATTTTGCAGTAATGAAACCTGTCATGAAAGCAGTTAAGATAGAAAGCAGAATGGAATAAAGCTGGAAGATCGGAGAGCTTCAGGTTCTATTCAGACCCCAGGTGCTCAGGTTCATTTTCCATTACTGACACTGCACTGCAGCATAAGAGCAGGTGTTGCAATCCTAAGGAATACTAACTAATGTTTTATTTAGACAGAGAATATGAAAGTCCTGAAGATAAGTAGTAATTGACATTCACAGAGTGTAATTGCCATTTCATTAAAATTGGCAGGTTTCTAAATTAGTCTTTAGCATACATTTTGTTGCAGAACAAATATGTGTTACCAGCTCATTACAATGACACTGAGCTTTGTTTTAGTACATATTTGCAGTGACACTAGCCTTTTCATACTGTACTGCCTTTTGTTTAGTTTCTCCAATTTTTGGGGGTTTCTAATACCATGACAGGAATGGACCCCATTCCTAAGTCAAAGTATGATTAAAGTTCATGAAATTACTATTGTTTCAGTCTTTGATGTCAGCCAGATGTGCTCTTTGCAGCACCCACAATGTGCCCAGTAATGACTCCTGCAATTCGTATGGAGTTACATGTATTGGTAACATATCTAAGTAAGATTGTAGATTATTTTTTATGACCCATTACTCCTACTACTATTGGAACTGTCTGGGAATCTTTCTTCCACATTGCTCTCGCTTCTGCCTGTAAATCCTGATATTTTATGACTTTGTGTCTCTTTGTACACAAGACACTGTAGTCACTGGGTGTGGTGATTTCAATGGTCAGTGCTGCTTTTCTCTTCTTTTCATGAGCCACTATATCTGGTTTTCTTGCATCTATCTTTTGAACTGTTGGTAATGGGTGATCCCATGTCATATAGACCATCATTTTCTATAATGCTTTGTGGCTCATGTTTCCAGTGTTTTTCAGCTACGTCAGTACCATAATGTTTGCACAATCCCCAGTGCAACAATCTTGCCACATTATTTTGCCTTTCAGTATACAGTCCTTCTGCCATTAGTATGTCACAACCAGCAACAAGGTGTGTAACTGTTTCCAATTCTGTTTTACAAAACCTACATTGCCATTCCAGCTTGTGTTTGTGGACTGCTAATCAGGCTTGTTTTTTTTTTCTGTCCCAATGCTACAAGAATACATTGTTTGCTGTTTGTTATGGCAAACTTAGTTACAGCATCTGTCTGTCCTAAACCCGAATCTTTAGCTACTATATTCCAGAATGTATATCCTGTTTGAAAGTATATCTTGCAGAGTTCATATTTGACAGTATCATCTGTCTACACTGAATATACTGATAGTCCTTCTCTTGGAGTATTTAACTTGACTGAATGATTCATTCTATATCATTTAGTATTCCATTCATCTGGGGATTTGGGTAAGTGTTTCCATGATAAATTACTTATTTTGACTGACATCTAGCTGATACTACATTCCATGGGTTTTGTGTTTTATGATAATGTTAAATTTTCTGTCCTGTTAAAATCATTCATTCATTTATTTTCCATTTACTTGCTTAATATAACCCAGGGTCATGAAAGAGAGAGAGAGAGAGAGCTAGACAGACAGACAGACAGACAGAGAGAGAGACTTTCCCTGGACTTAGTAGGTTCAAGGCAAAGAAATATAACCCATACAGGGAACCAGCCCATCACAGAATGCATATATTTGGGAGTGTGTAAGAAAACCACAACAGCAGGCACAGGAAGTAAATGATGACACAACATAGAAGACACCAGAGCCAAGGCCCAAACTGGAATACCACACATACTGAAATAGCAATGCTAACTACTGCACCACTGTGAAGCCCCTGTCATGAATTCATATTTAGGACTGCTAAAATTAAGTATCATTCAGAAAAATATAAATAAGTAAAAATTGTATCGAATTCTATTTTAGCTGCATGTCATGTTTCAGAATGCCACAGCCTCAAAAACAAGTTAAGTAGAACGCTTAAGCAGAAGTGGCAGGATGGATTTCTTCAAGTAGAATTATTACAGCAATAGCTTCTCTGCAAGCTATGATACAAAATATAATTGTGTTCTGTGAAATTATTTCAGACATTGTGCTATAACTACATCTTGCAAGCTGAGATAAGGAATAATAACTGTACTTTGTCAGGCTACAATGTGAACAGAGGTATCGTTAGACACTGCTTGGCTATAAATGTGAACTGTCATTTACATGAGAAAGGAAAGTTTATTGGATAACCTAACAGTCATCTAAGAAGTGTAAATTGTATTGGTGAATTTTCTAAAGAGACCACCTAAGCTGAGAAACTGTGAACTGTTCATTCTTGTACTTTGTACGTATTAAATGTATCTATTAGCCTGCTATGACTAGATTCTGTTTTGTGATTCTCAGGATGATGCTCTTCTGTCAAAATTGCTACAACATAACTGTAGAAGACTTCATTCATAATCAACAATCTTCTGATTTACCCAAGTCAATTAAAAATAAAACAAGTGATTCACTTTCTGAAATAGCTTGTTTTTGTGTAAGCTTCTCACATATACCCATGCATGGGGCTTTTCCTCCTAAACTTCTGAACTTTATATAATCTGCTTTGAGGTCACCACACTATATACCAAGGACAAAAGTTGTACTGCAATAATTTCCTTCAGTGCCCTGGCATTTTTGTCAGATGCTGTTATTAGAGCACTTGGCATACTTCCCTGTATGTTCATGTTGTCAGTTTCTGTTATTGTCATCAACCCTCTTTTTCACATTTTATATGTGATGGCGTGTCACATCAACATTAGGCAATATGACCAAATGACCTATAAAGTACAGTTGTGTACACTTACCATAAATGTAGATGTTCGAGTGTATTCACTGTTGCAGTCATTACATTTGGGTAATCTGCAGGCAGGTTGCCCTCAGCCTGATTAACAAAGTCTTGGGGACTGTGTTGGTTGCTGTCCCTTCTTCCATGACGTCAGGTCGTCAGGGGTATAAAACATGCAGCTGATGCTATTACATCAGTTTTTCTTGCCCCATATGTCAGGTGCCCCCCAAATGGGGAGCAAAATGTATATATATATATATATATATATATATATATATATATATATATATATATATATATATATATATATATATATATATATATATATATATATATATTTAATTTAAAACACAAAAAAAATATACCTCCAAACAAAAGCAAACGCACCAAAAAGGCTTTTAAGCACAGTAAAAGAAAGGAGAGGTATAGTAAGAGAAAAACAGGGGGCGGGAGGGTGGGTAACCAGGACTGCAACAGTGAATACACTCGAACATCTACATTTATGGTAAGTATACACAACTGTACTATGTTCTTCATGTTTCACTGTTGCAGTCATTACATTTGGGTAGAATCCCAAAGCTATGGTTGGGAGGATGGATTTATACAGCATTAGGAGCAGCTATAAGGCCCTGCAGGACAGCAGTGGCAAAGCCAGCTCTGGATTTAGAGAAGAGAGATAAATGGTAATGTTTGGTGAATGTATGAACTGAGCTCCAGGTAGCAGCTTCTAGAATGTCTCTGGTAGGAACCCCTCTGAGAAAAGCTGCAGAAGTAGATACAGCTCTGGTGGAATGAGATCTGATCCTCTTGGGGATAGATTTACCATGGTGCATTTAGCAGAAACGAATGTAATGGCTTATCCATTTGGAAATGGTTTGCTTTGAAATAGCCTTTCTCTCTGCCCCTGCAGCAAATGCCACCAATAGCTGCTCAGATTTTCTTATAGATTTTGTCCTGTTTAAGTAGAATCTAAGTTGTCTGTGTACATCCAATGAATGCAGAATCCGCTCACCTTTGTTCTGCGGACTGGGAAAGAAAGTTGGCAGATGAATGGTCTGATTAAGAGCCACACTGGATACCACCTTAGGCATGAGAGATGGATTGGTCCTGAGAGCCACCCTGTCTGGATGAAAAATAATGAAAGGCTCCACTGCCATAAGAGCCTGTAATTCTGAAATCCTTCTAGCTGAAGTGACTGCTAAAAGGAAAGCTGTTTTCCAGGAGAGAAATTTTAGGTCCGCGGTAGCAGCTGGCTCAAAAGGAGGTAGAGTGAGTTTTTCCAAAACAAAATTGAGGTCCCATGCAGGAGTTGGTGCTCTCCTGGGAGGTCTTAAATTTTTGGCCCCTCTGAGATACTGCTTTAGCAGAGGATGAGAGAAGAGGGGAGGTTCTGTGTTGTGAACTGAAATGGCTGAGGCATGGGTTTTTATGGAAGAAAAAGATAGGCCCTTGTGAAGCATCTCGGTTAAATATTGTAGAATCTGAGGAATATTGGGCATTGCTGTGCTTATTCCTTGTGATTGGTTCCAGGCACAGAATCTTTTCCATTTGTCAGCATAAGATTTTTTAGTACTAGGCCTTCTAGCCTCCAAAATGACATCCATCACAGGTTTGCTGAGGGATGACAATGGTGAAATTAGTTGATTAGCCACGCCGCAAGATTCAAAGTTTGGAGCTGAGTGTGCAGAATTTGGTAGTTCTGCTGAGACAGTAGGTAAGGTGTCTGAGGCAGGTGCCACAGAGGAAAGTGTGACACATTGCGCAGGAGTGGTACCAGTGTTGGCGAGGCCAGTCTGGAGCAATCAGAATCATTTTTGGTTTGTCCTGTCTGACTTTTAGTAGAACTTTGGAGAGCAGAGGCAGAGGGGGAAAGGCACAGACTGATAGGTTTTTCCAGCTGAATGATAGAGCATCCACTTTCCAAGCTTTTTTGTGATGAATTCTTGTGCAGAATTTGTCCAACTGATAGTTTTGGGGTGAGGCAAAAAGATCTATGTCTGGACTCCCCCAATTGTGTGTCAACATGTTTAAAACTTGTGGTTCCAGTTTCCAATCGTGTGGGTCCATAAGATTTCTGCTTAGTTCGTCTGCCAGAGTATTTAGCTTTCCTGGCAGGAATTGAGCTTGTAGTTGTATCTGGCAGGTCAAGGCCGTGTTCCACAATTCCATGGCTAGTCTGCAAAGGGGGTAGGAATGTGTACCCCCCTGCTTGTTTATGTGCCACATAATTGTGGTGCTGTCTGTCTTTATCATTAGTTGTCCAGTCCTTGAAGGCTGTTAGTGCATTCTGTACAGCTAGCATCTCTTTCTGATTGATATGTAGGTGCATTTGCTTTGGGCTCCATTTGCCCTGAATGCACTTTCCTGCCAGATGAGCCCCCCAAGCATAGTCTGATGCATCTGTAGTTAGAGTTTGGGTGGCAGGGGGTGCAGTGAATGGCAGTCCCTTGTTTTGGTGGCAGGCCTCTGCCCACCATAGGAACTCTAGTTGCAGACAAGGTATGGTAGGAATCATTGTTTCCAGGCTGTGACAATGTTGACTCCATAAACTTTTTAAGTACCACTGAAGTTTCCTCATATGCAGTCTTGCATATGGAATTAGAAGAATGCAGGAGGCCATGAACCCCAAGGCTTGCAGAATTTGTCTTGCAGATAGAAGGATTTTTGTGGCCACCTGTTTGAAGTAAGTCACCAACTGAATTTGCTTTTCTGGTGTAAGGTAAGTTATCTGGGCAGTTGTATTCAAGCTTGCACCCAGGAATGTAATTTTTTGAGAGGATACCAGTTGTGATTTCTTTTCGTTTATGGTGTACCCTAGACAAGTTAGAACCCTTTTTACAAACGCCAGTTGCTTTAGAAGAATGTCCTTGTTTTCTGCCTGAATTAAACAATCGTCCAGGTATGGATATATTTTAATATTTCTTTGCCTGCAAAATGCAATTACTGGAGCTAGGCACTTTGTGAATACCCTGGGCGCAGTAGATAAGCCAAAGGGCAGTGCAGAGAACTGGTAATGCAAGTAGCCTGCTTTGAAGCGGAGGTATCTTCTGCAAGATTCCCTGATTGGGATATGCATGTAAGCCTCTTTTAAGTCTAGAGTTACCAACCAGGCATCTTTGCCTAGCATAGGTAGTAACTGTTGAAGAGTCAGCATCTTGAATTTTGGAATGTCCAGAAATGTGTTTGGAGTGGATAAGTCCAGAATCGGACGCCATGATTTGTCTTTTCTGGGTACCAGGAAATGTCTTGAATAGAAACCTTGTCCCTTTTCCTCTTCTGGTACTAGTTGAATAGCCCCCATGCTCATGAGGGACAGAACTTGTTTCTGGGCCTCTGCCCACTGATTTGTGGGCAGATCTGGCCATCCGTTTGGGATTGGCAACATGTGGAAATGAAATCCGTATCCCTGGGATACTATTTTTAAAACCCACTTGTCCTAGGTAATAAGTTGCCAGTTTCGTGCATGAAGTGCTAGTTTCCCCCCCAAAGGGGCAGCTAAAAGGTAAGTGCTTGGTGATTGTAGAGGGAAGTCATTGAGACTGTTTATCGTAGGGAGGTGCCTTGTTGTTTCCAGATTTGGAGGTGGAGGCATCCCATTGTTTTGTTCTAAAAGTTCCTTGTGACTGAAACATAGAGCCTTTGGAATGTCTGGATTTGACATGAGCAGCTCTCGAAGGGACTGGAAAGGACCAGTTCTTAGTAGGCCAGTGCCTAGTAAATCTTGGAGGTTGCACTTGTAAGAAATCTTTCACAGTTTGCATAGAATTAGCTTTATCTTCCATCTTTTTTAACACTTCTTCAGCCTTATTACCAAAGAGACAATCCTGTTGTAAAGGAGCATCCAACAATTTTGCTTTAACATGGTCAGGCAGAGTTTGCTCTTTGAGCCAAGCATGCCTTCTTAGCACAGATCCAATTTCAGCAGCCCTGCAAGAGGCCTCTAAGGAATCAAAACCACATTGCAAAGTATGTTTTCCAACTTGTTCAGCTGAATGTATTAAATCCTGCAAATCCTTATTTTCCACACAGTCAGAGATTAACATAATTTTCTGTTTAAGTAGTCCCATGATATGCTGTTGATATTTAAGCATATGAAATTGACAGTTTAAAGACCTGATTGCCAAGGTGGCAGAAGTGTAAAGCTTCTTACCCCATCTATCCAGCGCCCTGGAATCTCTATCAGAAGGGGAAGGATTTTTAGCAGTAGAGGCGTTAATGCCCTTGGGACCCTGAGAAATGGTTTCAGGATCAGCAGTAGGAGTTTTGAAAAGGAATTTGTGGGAGTCAGGAACCCTGTAGTATCTGCCTGGCTTACTAGGGGCCAGAGGTAGAGAATCAGGAGTCATACTAGATTCTGAAAAAACATCATCAACAATGTCTAGAACAGGAGGTATAGCCAAAGGCCTATGCTGAGGAAGACGAAGAAAATCCCTAAGTCTCTTTTTAGATTCAGAGAAATCCTGACTTTCCCAGTGGAAATGTTCCCTTAAGGTATGTAAAGTTTCTCCAAAAGAGAAATCCTCAGGGGGAGAAGCAGAAGGAATGGAATCTTCTGTGTCAAAGTCCTCATAAGTAGGTATAGATAACTCCTGTTCAGTAGAAGAATCAGAAGAAATAGAATCCTGATCAGAAGATTCATAATCATTGTCTTGCCTAGGCCTCTTAGCAGGAGGGGGTTGGCTACCCCTGATCAAGGTAATTAAATATTCAGCCATTTTAATAATTTGCTTTTTAGGCATAGGGGCCTGCACACATGGCCCAAGCATCATTTTTTTAGACACAGAAGTAGATTTTGGCCTTAGTTTTGAAGATGACGTAGGTTTAATATACAAATCTTTAGGCCTGAAAACACCCTCAAAAGCCGGTGCCTGCACAGTGGCTCCGGACCCATCTAAGGTAAAGACATCCGCGGGTTCAATACTTAAAGCATCTTGCGGCATACCGGACTCTGAATGGGTCTCAGTAGAGGCCTGCGAATCAAAAGTAGCGGGCATCAGGGGCTGTGAAAGCGCCTCACTGAGTACCGGCGAACTAGTGACTGGCTTAGGAGAACCGTTGTTGTCAGTTTTGGACCTCGACGGGCTGTCTCTGTCTTTTTCTTTGTGTTTTTTAGGTATTCCGGTAGTCGAATTGCTAACCATCGTCATTTCTGGATAGTTAAATCATGAGCCAAAATATTTAGAAGCAAAAATGTACCAACGTTTAATAGTGCATTGATTAAATCTAACACAAAACCGACAACAAGGCACTTTATGGTCAGGGCCTAGGCAAGGAATACACTACAAATGAAAATCCTTATGAGGTATTTGCTTCCTTCAAGTAATGCAATTATTAACTTTTACTGACATTGGTAAGGAGCAAGAAAAATTTCCCCAATGGGGTACTTAGGTTTTAGTTGAAGAAAATATCAGGTGTCGGCCGACTGGCACTTGCAAACTGCTTCTGCTTCGGGCACCGCGCGGCAAGAAAGAATGATGTAATGGTGTCGGCTCCATGTTTTATACCCCTGATGACCTGACATCATGGAAGAAGGGACAGCAACCGATGCAGGACCCAAGACTTTGTTAATCAGACCGACTGAGGGCAACCTGCCAGCAGAATACCCAAATGTAATGACTGCAACAGTGAAACACAAAGAACATCCACTATTTACACTACCAGGTAGCTAGTCATCATTTACTAGTTTGTCTTACTTGAGCATCTTCACTGAACATTGTTATAGTTTTCTATTTATTTTTTTAATTTAACTCATCTGTTGATTCACTACTGTCTTGACATTTGTGATAAATTTTTTTTTGTGCAATTTCCAGTATTGTCTAATATCAGTCAGCACTTTATTTTCTTTTTCTTTCAGAAATGGGCCTTCTGTATAATGAGGACCTTCTTGTGACTACCTTTGCTACCAACTGCTATATACTGCCATTACAGATATTTAAGGATCCTGAGGGGACATGGAGGCCGGAATTGTTAACAGATGAATCACCAGTGCACACCTGAGTTTGGTGGTCAGATCCTTCTTAGGGAATATCATTCTACCTTGAGAGGAAAATTGTCATAGATAGGGGGACCTGACAGCCCATATCTGATACCTAGACAGCCTGTTTCACACTACACGCTGGAAGAAGGATGTGCTAGCCAATGACCACATTTTAAGCCAAGCGACCTAACATGAAGTCTATCTGCAATGAGCTGGGCATAATTTATGCCTTGTTGCAAGATAATAACCTTTTGCTTATAATGAAGCTGTCACTGGATGACATCTTTAGCTCCCATTTCTTAGTAACTCATATATCCATTGTCCAAGATGAGATATTCTCAGGAGAGGTGTGGTCATCTGTGTTAGATTCTCACTAGATACAGTTTGAGTATGCAGTGGTTTGACCAGCTCTGAGTATATGTCATAATTAATCAAAATGCAGATATTTTCTGGTCTACCACCACCATGTCCCCCTGAAAAGTTCATGGGCTTCTTTATTAAATTATTGATGGGTCACCCAAATCAACTAATTTTGGGTGACTAACTTCTGGGTCAATAACAAGATCAAAGTTCTTTTCAAAAAATTCCTTTTGCTTATGAAAGAATATATCTTTGCTCAGGACTGCTAGCTATATTAAATGTCAGTCTCTGGACTAGGTATTTCATCCCCTTGTGGCCACCTTTAACTTGGAGGTGCAGTCAATTTTTTGACAGGCTCACAAGCTGATTTATTTCTGGTCGGGTCCATGTCAGATGGGCATTTTAAATGTTTTAAGCATTTAAACACCACTAGTAACAGGTATTGATTTACTTGTTAGACTTCTAGTTTGCTCATTAAGATGTTAGAAACTGAAAATGCACATGTGAATCCTTATTTCAACTTGTTTATCTTGCTAAAGCAACAGAATGTTTAACTGTTTCATCACCCATAATTTGCAAGGAGGACTAAATCATTTTCTACGGTCTCTCAGAAAAAGAAAACAATACCATCTCCCCAAGCATACCATGTATAGTATTCTGTACCTATCCTCTTCCTTGTTAGATTTCTCCGTTCCCTTACTGATGGTTTATCTGTGGTGTTTGGCTTAGCTCTTTCTATATCGCTCAATTTTATTCCTTTTAGTAACACTAATATATAAATACCTTCCACTTTACACCATTCTGCATGTTTTCAGTGCCGTTTATTTTAAATAACCTATAATAGAATTTTGTTTCACAGCATGCCAGCAGCCACATATAAAATAATTACATTTGTTGTCTCATACAACATGAAGTGGCCTGTGGTGTCTTCACTCTGGTCTGGCTTCCTGTCTGCCAAAGAACTAGAATTATGAAAGAGTAATGCTAGAAACAGAGTTCTAGGAGTAAAGTTTCAAAGGACTTATCTTCTTGAGGATTCTTAATCTGTTAATAACCGTCTGGGTATTGACAAGATAATGAAGCAGCTTAAAGCCTGTTACAGACTGATTTCACAGTGTGCAAGCAGTGAAAACAAATATGCCATTTGTTTTTAGAAATATCAGGAAAAGTAGCCTGTGTGACAACACAGCATGCTTCTCATAACAAGGCATCCATTTATAATAAAGGAGCTGTTTTCATTCTGACAAATGGTCATGCTAAAATGTCACACTGTCATCAGTGGAGACAGAAAGCAGCAGCACCCATGAGGGAGCTTAGATGAATGTGTACCTAGAGCAAATCTTAATCATGTAATAAATAGATAGTTATTTCAGTAGTACTTGCTTCCCCAAGTACAGCAGCTATATGAAAAAAGAGCAAGGCAGAACTACAAAAAAAAATCAGTGTCTTACTGAAACTTCAAGAAAACAATGTACATTCTGTTTTTATCAGAAGCTATTAACCAGCACATTTTGGGGTACAAGAAGAAGGCAGGACAAACTGGAAAGGAAAATGACAAAACTAGTTAAGCCTTCAAGTCAGAGAACAGGAGACTTCAACAGAAGTTGTGCCAGGAACTCAGTTATATTCAAGCGAAGCATACCTGGAACTCAAGTAAATCACTACTGCGCTGACCCCACACCACCTAAATTACTACACATAGAAAAGACTATGTACAAATTTAAATAAACATCACCACATAGTGTGGTCCAAAATATATTAAGAGAAAAAACAACTAAAATGCATCTGTGTTCTATATGAGAAAGTTATAAATGAATAACATAATTATGAACACATTTGAAGACTACTGACTCAGTAAAACAAAAACAGAGATCGTACAAACAATACAGGACACAATGGCAATTGTAGAGTTCAAAATCAGATGCGGTAACAGGGTAGTTAGATGGTTTATTAATCACCTATATGAATGCCTTTTAATGTTACATTTGGCTTTTGTACCTCTAGTAATGACACCTTCACCACTGATGTCCACTGAGGCTTCTATTTCCATTTTTAACAATTTGACTAAATCTCCCCCTATCCTAAATGTCACCATGTTTGCAAATCACATAATATTAAAGGTGCCAGAAACTGTTTTAAGTCTACTGACAGACTTTAATAAGCTATTTGGATTGCTTCAGAAAAACAAATCAGAATTTTAATAATAAGTAATAAAAAAGACTAAGGCCCTGATTCCAAAAGACTTTCTCTGAGAGTAAGTAACTACTTAAATTGAGAGCAGGCTGAGAGTAGGTGTTTTGCAATCTGGTCCCCATAGTAAGCCTGTTTATATATTGGCCTTACACTGAAATAAGTCAATTACACTTACAGCAGATCTTTTGGAATCAGGGCAGCCTTACACTGAGAGCAACTCTTTTGGAATCTGGCTCTTAGTGCAATTTACAGTACCATACAGCTTAATTGAGACAGACACAATCAGAATAGCTGACCCATCATCAACCCCCATCATCAACCCAATATCTGTGGTCAGGCAGTACATGTAGCTGGGAAAGCATAGCTTAATCTTTCCTAAACTTCCAGACAGATGCATAAATGAGTGTCAACAAGATAATGAAGCAGTTTAAAACTGGTTACAGATTGGTTAATCTTCTTACCTTTGAGTCTAGAACAGCAATGGGATTACATGTATTGATGTGTCAATCTTCAATATGCCTTATTGATCATTGAAATTAAATCCTCCTATGACAACATCAGTATCAGACTTCAGGGAACATCATGGTCTCACAGTGCAAAACAAATGACTCCTTGTGCCACTTTCTTGTGCATCATACTAACCTTTAAACTTATAAACTTAAACTCATAAGTACTGCCTCTGTCAGCTCATAGACTTGAAATAACTGCCTTGCATTATGTTCTCAGCATGCAGAGTGACATGTCCCTCCAATTAAAAAGGCCAGCCTTTGACCTGATTGTGAATGAGAATGAATTTTATAAAATATTTCCTGCTACATGAAATCACTTACTATAGCAAATTGGAGATGTACAAAATATGTCACTGTTAAAAAGTAAGCTACATGAATACTTTAAACACATACAAATGACAGTAGCACAAAGAAAATGGTCAGCGTTGCTGTCTGCAATCAAAGTAAACAAATGTTAAACATGTTAAACATGTTGCAAGACTGCCCTGTATTACTAGTCATTCATGGCAGTGATATTGTAAACAGTCCACCATTAAATAGCAAATTTAATGGTGCAGTAAGCAGTTGTAGGTTAAACCTCTGTGTAATTAGCAGTACATGCTCTCTCAATATTTATTTGTATTTTACCTTAATTATCCACAGGTTGCAAGTCTTGGTAGCTGCAAAGACAGCATCATGGAGAAGCTAGTTCTGAAAATTTGACTATTGTTTAATATAGACATTTAGGCCAGCATGAGGGAGAAAGTAAAGACATGTTTCTGTCTGCTTGTCTTTCCCGGGAGGAGGAGGGTATATAGATGATGTGTAGGGGAGTAGTCAATTCATGATAACCATGGTAGAGACCAGAGCTTGGAACAGTTGTTGGGCTGTGCATATAATATGGCTTGGAAGGCATAATAGTCTTGTTCCCAGGGTTAGCACATTCCCATAGGCAATGCCTCATTTCTTATCCAGCCTACAAATAATGATCAAAAAAACAAAAACAGGTGCTTTCCAAATTCCATGAATTTCAGAATCACCAATAGATAGCCAAATTGGGCAGCTTCAACTACCCAAACATAGACTGGGAGCATTACTCTAGCTCCAACACCCTAGCCCAAAGGTTCCTAGAATTTATAAACTCAAATGCTATGGAACAACTTGTTACCACTCCCACAAGAGGGGAAAACATACTGGACCTGATCATCACCAACATGGGGACACTATGCTCCAGACCAGAAGTGTATCCCTCACTGGTAAGATCAGACCATAAACTAATCTCACTGGATATTCACATCCCGACCCCACCCCCTGCCCAGAAAACCACAGTGAAAAACTTCTCTAAAGCAAATTTCACGCCTCAAAACCGAGGCGAAATCCTTCAAAGCCCCGGCCTGTGGAAAATACGGCCCAGACCGCAGAATCCTTTATAAACGCATTCTATGAACACCTTCAGGAATGCATGGATCATGCAATCCCAAATAAAACCAAGACCCAATCCTCCAAAGGCAGACGTCCTGTCTGGTGGACCCCAGCCATAAACAAACTATACAATAGAAGGAGGAAGCTACTACATGATAGAGCAAAATCCCAAAAAGGGAAGGCATCTCTGATCAGTATTAGCAAAAAACTACGGGCACTCATAAAATCGTCTAAGGCCAGCTTCGAGAGAAAAATTGCACAGGACACTAAGGATAATCACAAGGCTTTCTTTAGTTATGTTAGGAACCTGGGTGGGAATTCCCAGATATGCTCAGAATTAGTCCAAAATGACAAAAAAAACACCGAGCCCACAGACATTGCCAACATCCTAGCTGACAGGTTCAGTGCAAACTTCTACCCCCTCTCCCCACCAAAAGGGCAAATATCTATCCCAACAGAGTGCTGCCCCCTGACATCTCAGATGCTCAGGTAAGAGCCGCCCTCTCCAAAGCAAAAAACACAGCATCAATGGGACCAGATGGTGTCCCAGGCTGTGTCCTACATGAACTCCAAGAAGAGCTAAACCCAAACATAAAACTACTGTTCAATCTTAGCCTTACTACAGGATATGTACCCAAAGAGTGGCGTACAGCAACAGTGGTCCCTCTCCACAAAGGTGGTGCCTCAACGGATCCTGGAAACTATCGCCCCATAAGCCTGACTAGCTTGCTCTGCAAAGCTATGGAAAGGATCATCATGGACCTCATAAATAAAGATATTGGGGACCTACAGACACTGGATCCTACCTAGTTTGGCTTTGTTAAGGGCAGATCCTGCCTCTTAAACCTGGTTGATTTCTTTGAAACAGTCACCAAGGCCATTGACGAGGGGAAGGTGGTCCACACAGCCTACCTGGACCTCGCAAAAGCCTTCGATACAATACCCCACTCGGGCATTATAGATAAGCTCACCAGCTTAAATATAAACCCCTATGTCACTAGATGGGTTGCAAACTGGCTCAAGGACAGAACCCACATGGTTAGAATTGCTGGAGCCATGTCAGACTCCAAACCAGTTACAAGTGGCGTCCCACAAGGCTCAGTCCTGGGACCTCTCTTGTTTGGTATACATTTCTCGGCGGTACAGGCCAACACGGAAGGACTGTGGCTGACCAAGTTCGCAGATGACTGCAAACTGGGCGCCATAATCAACTCTTCAGCCGACACAAGCATCCTCCAAAAGGGCCTCATAGAAACAGACAACTGGTGCCAGAGCCATGGCCTCAAGCTAAATGCCAAAAAGTGTATAGTCATCCCCTTTGGCAAAAACAAAGTGCCCACAAATTACCACATAGGTGGTAATCCATTAAGTACAGAAGAAGTCATTAGGGACCTGGAGACCCAAGTTGATAGAAATCTCTCATTTGACAACCACGTGGCCAAAGTGGTTAAAAAAACATTTTATATAGCCCACCTAATCATGAAGGGATTCACATCTAGATCAGGGGAGGTCATCGTACCTCTTTACTCATCCCTCATCAGGCCCATAATTGAGTACAATGCCCCTTTTGGGATGTACCTTACCAGACACCTGCAGCAACTGGAAAGACCCCAAAAGTACCTCACCAAGAGGATCAAAGGGCTCAAACAGATGTCATATGCTGCCCGGTTAAAGAAACTCCAGCTCTACTCAGTGGCATACCGCCTGCTCAGAGGCGATCTGTGCCTGACGTATAAAGCCATGTCCAACCTGGAATTAATGGACATGCTTCACCTCAGAAAATCCAAATCTCATCGAGCTACACGCTTGAGAGACTTGAGCCTCAGCACTGAAATAAATAGGACATGCTGGAGGGACAGATTCATAACCCAGAGGCTCCCTTCACTCTGGAATAAAATCCTAGTCCAGGTTAGGCAGAGTCCCACATTGACTCTCTTCAAGAGGAATCTTGATGAGTGGATGGGAGATCGTAGGTTTACCCCGGCTATCACTTCTGTGTTACTGTTAGACAGAGGCACAGTATACTAACCTCAAAAAAAGGCATAGCAAAATTAATTTAAAATGGGTGGCGAAAACCAAACACACTCTGGCTAGGCTTACAAATGCCCTAGGGCAGATAGCCTAGTATGAACCTATGAACCTATGAAAAGCTGAGAAACTTTATTTTTTTAAACAAGAAACATCTTTATTGAATTATCACTTATGTCATAGGCAATCATACATTTAAACAAATGAAAGCAAACCAGATTGACATATTTTCAATTGCAAACAAAACATTAAACATCACATTTAATCTTCCATACAGAAAGAATAGTTGTATAAAATCTTACCATAACCATAGATGTCCTTCTATTCTATGTTGCAGTATTCTTTACATGTGATAAGTCCTCTGTCCATTGACCCCACGTCTGGGCAGTATACAACAGCTTTTAGCTACTGCAAGTACATGGGATGTTGCACGTATGTGCTGACAATGTCAGCCATAAAAAGGACATCCGCGCATATGTGCTGACAATATCAGCCATAAAAAGGACATCTGCACATACAATCCTCAGAACTGTAATGCCAAGCAATAAAAAGCCATCCAAGGAAAGAAACAAGATGTAGGGGGGAAGGCGGGAGGGACAGAATACTGGAACATTGAAGAGAAGAGAAGGACAACTATGGTTATAAGATTTTACACAACTATTCTATGTCCGTCTATTCAGTGTTGCAGTATTCTTTACATGTGGGAGAATACCAAAGCTTAGTAGGAACCCTGGGAAAGGAAGGAGCAGAGGAACTTTGAACTGAAGAGTTTTCGACAAAGCCATGGAGAATGTCTCTAGAAAAACTTGCTCTTGATCTAGAAATGGTGTCCAACTTGTAATGTTTTTTTAAAGTGTGCACAGAAGACCATGTAGCAGCCTTCAGAATAGAATTATTATCCAGGCCTTTAAAGAATACCCCCTGAGGAAGCCACAGATCTGGTGGAATGAGACCTAACAAGTGCAGCAAGAGATTTACCATGGAAGTCAAAACAAAACAAGATTGCCTTGGGGATCAAAAAAGAAATTGTTTAGATACAGGCAAACCCAGAGCCCTGGGATGGAAAGAAATAAACAGCTGATCAGATTTCCTGATAGCCTTAGTCTTATCTAAGTAAAATCTAAGTTGTCTATGTACATCCAAGGTATGCAAGATCCTCTCACTAGAGGTCTAAGGAGAAGGGAATACGGTGGGCAATTGAACAAATTGATTAAGAGCCACCTTATTCACCACCTTAGGCATAAAAGAAGGATTGGTTCACAATGAAACCCTATCCTTGTGGAAAACCAAGAAAAATGGGGAAGCTGTCAAAGCCTAAATCTCTGAAACTCTCCTGGGAGATGTCAAGGCTAACAGAAGCAATGTTTTCCAAGTACAAAACTTTAAAGAAGCTGAGGCTGCAGGTTCAAAAGGAGCCACAGTAAGCTTCTCTAAAGCATAGTTCAAATCCCAAGGAGGTGGAACTGTTTTCTTGGGAGGTTTAATATGTAGGACGCTTTTAAAAAATAGTTTTACCTCCAACCTGGATGCTAAAGGTGAGTTAATGGCATTCATACAGAAATATCTGACAAGTGAACTTTCACTGACGAGTAAGCCAAGCCACTGTAAAGTAACTCACACAAGTAAGAAAGAACCACTGGAATATCCACTGAAAATTGATCCAGATTTTGTGAAAGACACCAGATGGAAAACCTCTTCCATTTGGATAAGTAAGATTTTTTAGTATTGAGTTTCCTGGCCTCCTACAGAACCCTAAACATGTTCTGTGAAAAAGGTGCCTGAAAGGAATCAAAAGTTGATCACCCACAGGGTCAGTTGTAAGGTTGAAAAATGTGGATGAAGCAGAGATCCCTTGTCTTGTGTGAGCAGGTCCACTCTGTGGGGTAACTTGTGATGATTGCCCTTGGCTAAATGCGGAAGAAGACAGAACTGATGCTGTCTTGGCCAAAAGCAAGTCACCTGCAAAATTTTTGGTTTGTCCTGCTGATTCTCTAGCAGAACTTTCTGAATGAGAGGAAAGTGGGATATTGCATAATGAAACATCATCTTCCATGAGAAAGAGGGGGTGTCCACCTTCCAAGCCAGAGGATGTGGATGTCTGGCACAAAATAGAGGAAGTTGTCCATTCAGGGGGAGGCAAACAGATTGAGAAGAGGGGTACCGCACTGGTGAACCAAGTCCAGAAACACATACATGTGAAGCATCCATTTATGAGATTGAGTCAAGTACCTGCTTAAGCTTTCTGCCACTATGTTTTGAGTTGATGGAATGTAAACTGCTTGAAGAGTCACCTTGTACTGAACTGCCAGTTCCCATGACATGAAAGCTAACCTGCAAAGAAGGTAAGACTTCACCCCCCACTTGTTTATATATTAGAGAACTGTGGTGTTGTCTGTAAATACTTTCAGAGGCCCTGGTTGAAAGAGAGGATGAAAGGCCTGAAGAGCCAGAATCAGATGTTGATATGCTCTCTCCTTTGAGAAGGAGACCAAAGGCCCTGAACCTTCTTGGAAGCAAATGTTGCCCCCCAACTTGTATCTGAGGCATTTGTGAACAGATGTTGAGATGGCTGGGACAGAAGAAGAGGAAGGCCAGGATTCAGAGTTAGCTGTTGAATACACTAAAAAAGCTCTATTTTTAGGCAGGGGAGGAGAGGAATCACAAACTCTAGGGGGTGATCATGCTGTGTCCAAATTGACTTGAGGGACCACTGAAATTTCCTTGTGGAGTTTTGCAAAAGGCAGCATGGGAATTGTGGATGCCATTAACCCAAGGAGTCTTAGAAACTCCCTGGTCATAATTGAGGAGAGAGGCAGAGGGTTTTACAGAAAGGCAATGAGGGACTGAACTTTGTCCGTTGGAAGAAAAATCATCATAAGGTCTGTCCTGAACCTGCACCCTAGGAAGATATGGTCATGAGAAGGGAGCAGAATGGATTTTTTGAAATTTATGGCGAACCCTAGACTTTGAAGAAGATGAATGGCCACCTGCAAGTTTTGGTTCAACTGTTTTCACAAAGGGGCCAGGAAAAGAAGATTGTCCATGTATGGATATACCTGGATACCCTTGACTCTCAAGAAGGCAATCACAGGGGCCAAGCACTTTGTGAATACCCTCGGGGCAGTAGAAAGTCCAAAAGGCAAGACAGAGAACTGAAAGTGCAAAGAACCCACAGAGAAATGTAGAAATTTCCTGTACAGAGGGTGGATGGGGATGTGCAGATAAGCATCTTTGATGCCTAGAGGGGTCATATAAGACTGAGGGGAAACCAGAGGAAAGAGAGTTTGTAAAGACAGCATGAGGAAATATGGCACTTCTAGAAAAGTGTTTAAGTGGGAAAGATCTAGGATTGGTCTCCAAGGACCATCCTTTCTGGGAACCAGAAACATCCTTGAGTAAAACTCTCTGCCTCTCTGATCCATTGGCACATACTGAACCTTGCAAAATAGCTGTGTTAGAACTTTTTTTAAACAAATTGAACTGTGCCTTGAGAAATAGCTGTGTTAGAACTTCTGGAAACAAATTCAGCTGACTTTAAGAGAGCTGTGGAATTCCCCATGAAAGGAGGGAGAATTTTCCAAGTCATGAGGTATCTCTGTTGGATAACAGACAGAACCCAGGAATCCAGAGTGATCCTTGCCCAAGCTGGAAAAGAGAGAGATAGATGACGATACAGAGGAGTAAGACTTGGAAGAGGCTGCTGGTAGTCACAGAGAACTGGGCCTGGCCTGAAAGGGCTGCTGTGTGGAAGGAGCAGAAGCAGTAGATTTAGATTGTGGAGGTCTCCTAACAGTCTTTTTTTTGTCTGGAAGCAGAAGCTGAGGAAGTAGACGTGCAAACTGGTCTCCTAACAAAAGAAGTCTTAGTAGGGAAATTCCTATGGAACTTAGGAAAAGGAGAAATAAACAGGTGCTTTAAACCTGGAAGTTCCTTTCCCCTCTCTTGCAGAGACTTAAATAGTCTCCAGCTGCAGAATCAAAGAGAGCTGAGTTATCCAAAGAAGCATCTTAACAATTTTGCTTTAATGTCATCTGCAATGGTTGAAGCCTCAACCAGGAGTATCTCCTAAGTACAGAAACAGATGCAGCAGCTCTGGATGATGCCTCACATCATAGATGTACTTAATTGATTGTCTAGCTACTTGTGAAGAAGCTGTCAAAAGAGACAAAACCTGAGTTTTAATTTCAGTCTGGTAATTGAGCAAGAGTTTGCAAGGCCTGAAAAAGTACAGCCAAGGAATACCTAGACATATGGGTTTGGTAATTAATTGCTCTGATGGCTAAAGTGGAGGAAGTGTAAACTTTTTACCATGTCTCTCTAGAATTTTGCTTCCTTATCAGACGGACGAAGTTTAGAGAAGGAGACAAGCAGGAAGACCTGTCAGAAGCTCTTGAAGCAACAGCTGGATCAGCTGAAGGACACTTATACAGGAACTTGCAATCATCAGGCACCTTGTAGAATCTGTCTGGCCTCTGGGGGACAGGAGCCTGAGAGTCATGGGTCTTAAAAGAAGTGAAAGCATCCAGGAAAGCTGCAGGACTGGAGGCACAGCAGAAGGTTAAGGAACTTCCATTTGCAGAAGGTCATAATACCTTTTTTGCTCTTCTGAAATCTGTGAACAGTCCCATTTGAAAAAAAAAACCTTATTTTGTTAATAGTTTCACCGAAAGAAATTTCTTCTACTGTGGAGTCCCCCCATTAGATTCCTCCTCTGAAGATGCATATTCTAGAGGAAGTATAATTTGTGTAGAATATGCTAAGAAATCACCAGAGGAAGAGTTATCACTATCATAAGAGAGAACCTGTTCCCCTACTCCTTGAACAGGAAAAGATGTAAAAGAAAGAACAGCAATAGCAGAGGAAAGCTTCAAAGTCATCAGAGCCTTAATTAAACCCCGGAAAGGAATCATCCCAATCACACTGTGGGGTGGAAGTGGCCTGAGACTGTCTAGTCTTTTGTTTTTTCATAACATGCATTTCTGTATGAGAAGTGAAAGAACCTGACGTAGGCCTAATGTCTGGAATCGACTCTGGAATCTGATCCCTAGCAGGAGTGGAAGGAATGTCGCTAGGCCCCTCAAGCACAGCATTAAATGGTTCCCCTTGTCCACCCAAAATGGACATCTAGACTGCCTCTGAAGATGTGCCTAGGTCAGATTCCTTATTAGCTTCCAATGAGGTACCCACCAAGGAAGCAGACCCATACTCCGAATGCAACACTGGACCTTCACTGACCTCAAGAGATACGTTGGATGTAAGAGGTGCAGCCAAAGATGATTCAGGCCTAGTCTTGCTAACCTTCCTCTTCATAATCATCTCAGCCAAAGGACCCCCAGAACCCACCATAGTGTCCTTAGCCAGACATTTAAGATGTTGGTTCTCTAAGTAGAGATTTAAAGCCAAAAGTCAGCTACCCAAAGTTTCAGGAACAAAGGCCTGACAAATGGAACAGAAACAGTGGTCATGATTGGAATACTGCAACATTGAATAGAAGGACATCAATACATAGCTCATTCAATTCTTGCCTTTCCTTAAAACTCATTCCACCTTCAAAATATAATTATGCATATATTGTTCCCACAATTCCCATTTTTTTCTATATAATTTGCTTCTACCTTTTTCTAAACATCCCACTTCCAGTTATTTTATCTCTGTTATTTACTACTTCTAGTATGGTTGATTTAGACAGTAATTTCCATTTTTTTTTGTCATAACAGCTTTTTTTGGCAGCCACCAGAATTAAACTCAGCAAGGCCTTGCTATGTATAGGCAATTCCAATTCTGTATCACAGCTCAGAAAAACCATTTCCTACGTTACACCAGTTTGCTCACCTAATATTTCTGACAGAGTAGTCTGCAGGGAATTTTTAAAATCTGTCAACTCATTACACTCTCCAAAAATATGTCTCCAATTACATCTTTCTTTCCTTTCACACCTCCAACATTTGGAATATACCGGAGGAAAATTTGTTAGAGTTTGCTTGGGGTATAACAATATATATGCAAACACTTTCAAGCAGACATCCTAAATTTTCTAGACTTTGCTGCATATTTGGTAGACATACATAATTTCTCCCATTGTTTCTTTGTGAATTGCTCATCCAATCTCTCTTCCCAGTCCTTTCTAACCTCCTCTGATTGATTCCGTTAGTTATCATGCAGTATTTTATATGCCCTGCTAATTGCCTCTTTTTTAATGATGGCTTCTGTTCTAGATTTTATTTTAAACTCTATCAGTGCTGGTTTTTCACTTAGGATCCCCCTATTCCTTTCTCTTTCTATATACTGAAATGTGACTCTGTGATAGGAAAGGCAATCTCTAGCCTGCAGTCCACATATATTCTTGGCCTCTTTCCATTCTGTTACCTTTCCCTCTCTTATTATTTGCACCGAATAACTTGGTTCCTTTGCTAGTTTTCTCCACTAAATTCCAAGCCCCTCTTGCCTATTTTCTCTACCCCTAACTGCAGTCATCTCTATCGGCAGAATCTCCTTTATCCGTTCCTATGTTGGCTTACTTCTTAGAATACTTTCTGTTACTTTATGAATATAATATGCTGTATAGTTATTGTTATTCTCCTTAAGAATCTTCATCCAAAATTCCAGTCTCTCCTTGTTTCTTGAGCTTCTCCTCTGTTTCTATCATTCCTTTCCACTATGAATTATAGCTTTATGCTTGTGCTATGTATAGGAGCCTTAACGTTGTAGCTCTGAAATACCCCTTCAAATCAGGTAATCCCAAACCACCTTCTCCTATTGGAAGGATCACCCTATCTCACTTCACTCTTGCCCTCTTCCCCTCTGGGATAAAATCCTCCAAATCTTTATTAATTGTTCTCCAAAACCTTCTCTGGTTGATAAAAATATGCCTGACCTTTGTATAAAACTAAAGGGACTAAAAACATTTTCACTGCTTGTATCTTGCTACACATAGCCATAGAACAGAGCCTCCAGTTTCTAGTTTTTGTATCACCTTTTGTTTAGTCTTTTCCCACATATCCTTAGCTGCCATAACATATACTTTTTAACCCATACTCCTAAGTACTTATTTTATCATGGTCCCATAAATATGGGAACTGCTGAACCAATTTGTGCATGGGTACATAGTTTACAGCTATTGCCTTTGTTTTTTCTTCATTAATTTAGTATTCCAAAAATACTTGAAACTGTCTCAGAATATTCCACAACACTGAAATACATTTTTCTGGTTTTATCAGGTATCTGCAAATAAAGCCAACTTTTCCTGTTTACCATACCAATTATAAATTTGAATTTCTATGTCCTTTATTTTCTTTGCCAATGGTTTGAAATATAACACAAATAACAAAGGGGAACGAAGACACCCCTGCCTGGGTCTTATCAGAGAGGACCCACCACACACACACACACACACACACACACACACACACACACACACACACACACACACACACACACACCATTAATTTTTGCCTCAGATCCCTCATGTATCCTCTTTATTAACCTTATTATTGTGTCAGGAAATGCAAATGCTTCCATTGTCATTCTCAAAACATCACAGCTTACTCTGAATTGCCTAGACATATTAAGGCCTTGATGAGTCTAATTACGGTGGCTGCCAAAAAAAAAATTCCTAGAAAATGGAAATCAAAGTCTAAACCAACTGTACTAAAAGTAGTGAATATAGTAACAGAGATAAAACAAATAAAAATGGGATCATTAGAAAAGGATAGGAGCAAATTACATAGAAAAATGGGAATTATGGGAACAATACATACAGAATAATGTTTTGGAGGGGGAATGAAGTTGAAAAGAAGGCAGGATTTGAATGAGCTATGTAATGTTTGACTGACCGTAACTGGACAGATTATAAGTAATGTATAATGTTTATAACTAAAAAATGTCAATATAGTTTGTTTTCATTTATATAAATATATGACAGCCTATCTCATAAGTGATAATTTAATAAATATGTTTCTTGTTTTAAAAAATCCCAGCTTACTTGCTGAATGCTTTCTCTGCATTAAGACCCACCAAAAACAGTGGTATTTTTAACTTTCTGCTTCCCTCTGGATAATCATTGTTCTGTTAATGCCAGATGTTTGCCTCTCCTCCATAAAACCACATAAATCCATATCTATCAATTTTGGCATCATCTTTGCCATTCTTTTAACCACTATAGACATAAACAATTTATAATCATGGTTTAGAATTGAAATGGGCCTATATGAAGTTGGATCTTGTGGATCTTTATCATGTTTACATATTACAGTCACCAACGCTTTTCTTCCAGGATGTTTCAAAATACTGTTAAACAAAACCTTTCAAATCTATATCACTTTCTTCCCTCCTAACTTCAAAATTTCCACAGGAATACCATCTATTCCTGGAGACCTTTCTTGTAGATTGGTTATACGTCACCATTTTTATCTCATCTCCTCCTATCCTAACTATTAATAATTGAGCCTCATCTACCTCTAACCTTGGCAAATTTAATTCTTCCATAAACATTTCCATTTGTACTTTTTCTTGATTTCCACATTTACCAGCATTACACAGATTTTCATAAAATTTCTGAAATGCTTCTAAAAACTCTACAGAATCTCTGGTTATTTTCCTTGTTATAGGCTCCATAATTTCTACTTTCTGTTGCCTTAGTCATTGTGATAGAAGCTTTTGTGTTCTACATTTATTATCAAAAAGCAGTTGCTTAACAACAATCTTTCTAAACTCATGCATATTATCCAGTTAGTCCCTTATTTTCTCTTTAGCACTCTGCAGTTGTGCTTCTTGTTCTGTGTGATTTCCCCTATTCTGAAATACTTTAACCTTTGTCAGTCCCACTAAATAATTCCTGTTACTGCATTAACTGCATATCTTTGTCTTTTATTTCTACTCTATTTTTAAGCTCCACTTTAATTTTATCCCACTCCCTAACTGTATTTTCTGAAGAAATTAAATAACTTCCACTGCCTAAATTCCTCTCTGTTTAAAATATAGGTTGGGAAATGGCAGTGTCTTATTTTTATTTCATTTCCCTGCAGTTTTATTTTAGTTATTATTGGCACATGATCTGAAATAGTTGTTGGATTCATATCAAAACTTTCAATTAAATGCATATGTTTCTGTGAAATATAATTTCTGTCTAACCTAGCCTAGTTTTTGTACCTTGGGAAATAATATGTGTATTATTTTTGAGCTCCTGCTACTGAATTCTCATCTTCCATACTAAATATTTTCAAAAATTTCTTCAAAAATCTACCTTTTTTTGTTATATTTTTCCTTCTAGGCCCAACAGATACATACTCACTGTTGCAAATCAAATTCCATTCCTCACCAATAAGTAATATTCCCTGCTAAAAGCTGATTATTTCTCCCTGAATTTTCTTAAGCTCCATTATAGCGGTTTTACATGGAATATCAATACATGCCAGTATAATTTTCCTCTCTTGCCAGTAGCTCCTTGCTACTACATATCTACCATTATTATCTTTTTTTCCATTCTTCTTTCACTATTGGAGCTCTTCTAACTATTAATATATGCACTCCCCTTTTCCTTTACCCCAAAAAATCACACTCTCCAAAGCTAAGAATACAGCATCCATGGGACCAGATGACATCCTGGGCTGTTTACTACATGAACTACAAAGTGAACTGGCACCTCACCTAAGTGTCATGTTTAATCATAGCCTCACCTCAGGCTTTGTGCCCACAGAGTGGTGCACAGCTACAGTTATTCCACTCCACAAAGGGGGATCCACCTTGGATCCTGGGAACTACCGCCCCATTAGTCTAATGAGCCTGATCTGCAAGGCCATGGAACGTATTATCACAGAACTTATAAACAAAGACATTGGCGACCTTCAAACATTGGACCCCACCCAGTTTGGGTTCATGAAGGGCCGATCCTGGCTCCTGAACCTGATTGACTTCTTCGAATCAGTCTCCAGAGCTGTGGACATGGGTAAGGAGGTCTACACAGCCTATCTGGAGCTCGCCAAGGCCTTTGACACCATCCCTCACTCTAGAATCATAGATAAACTTACTAAGCTGTGCATTAATCCCTACGTCACTCGATGGGTTGCCAACTGGCTTACTGACAGAACCCACACTGTAAAAGTAGCCAACTCCAAATCCAGCTCCAGACAAGTGACAAGTGGAGTACCTCAGGGTTCAGTCCTGAGACCGCTCTTGTTTGGCATCTACTTCTCTGAAGCATAGGCCAACACTAAGGGACTCTGGCTAACAAAGTTCGCAGATGACTGCAAACTGGGAGCCATTACTGAATCCTCAAATGATGTGGATATTCTACAAAAGGGCCTTACAGAAACAGATGCTTGGTGCCAGAGCCATGGGCTCAAGCTCAATGCCAAGAAATGTATAGTTATCCCCTTTGGGAAAAAACATGCACCCATGAATTAGCACATAGGTGGCAGTTCACTACACACCAAATGTGTGATAAGAGACTTAGGGACACAGGTGGACAGTGGTCTCACCTTCGATAACCACATCGCCACAACAGTCAGGAAATCCTTCTATGTGGCACACCTCATCACTAAGGGCTTTTCATCCAGAAAAAAAGGAGGTCATTGTCCCATTGTACTCATCTCTCATTAGACCCATTATAGTATACAATGCTCTGTTTGGTATGTACCTCTCAAGACATCTGCAACAATTGGAATGGCCACAGAAATTCCTCACTAAAAGAATCACAGGCCTAAACCAGATGCCCTATGCTGATCATCTAAAAAAACTCCAGCTATACTCTGTCACATATCATCTACTCAGAGATGATCTCTGCTTAACATACAAGGCCATGTCAAACCCAGAGCTGTTGGACATGCTACACTTAAAGAAACCCCAATCCCTCAGAGCCACATGCTCCAGGGATCTAAACCTTGTCATCACAATGAAAAAAAACATGCTGGAAGGATAGGTTCCTGACCCAGAGACTCCCTAGACTCTGGAATAGACTGCACATACATGTCAAGCAGAGTGCCTCTTTGGCCCTCTTCAAAAGGACCCTTGACAATTGGATGGGAGATAGGAGATTCACCCCGGGGATCACATCAGTCGCCCTGCTAGACAAGGGTCCAGGGAAGTAAATATTGTGGGAAGAAATAACCAGGGAATTGTTATGGCTAGGCTTGTTTAGGCCCTAGGGCCGATAGCCCAGTACCAACCTATGAACCTATGAACCTATGATATTCAGCAGAATAATCATCCTGAAATCCTTTCTTTATCAAATTCACATGCCGAGTTCTTCCCAAATGTGTCTCTTGTAGCATAGCTATTTGCACTCTGCATTTCTTAATATAGTTCACTACTCCTTCTTTTTTGTATATACCTTTGAGACTATTCACGTTCAAAGATAATATAGAAAGTGTTAACATTATGGTAAGAGGTTATTATTACCACTTGTTATGTATAGGAGCCTTTTAATGTCTAGTTTCAGTTTTTGTGTTACATTCAAACACTAATGTTTGACAGGTTGACCTTTTATATAATTGTTTCTTGATATCCATTTGTACCTGTGTCACCTCTTATAATACTTTTTGTTTTAATAAAAACCCTTGAACAAAACAAACATAAACGCATCCCCAGAACCAATTACCTTAACCCCTTAATACAAACACACACAACTATGTACATCTTCAAATATTGAAGTTTAACTCTGCTAATGGAAGCCGTTGTCCCAGATTGACAGCTACACTGACAGGTTTTAATTAACCTATAATGAACGTAATCTATGCTAAGATGCAAAGTAGAGTCTGTGGTTCTACTTACACTAAGTGCTGTTTGTTTTTGTCTCATCTTTATTCCTATCCCAGATATAAAAAACAAATTGAATGCTTTCCAAAACATTCTTATGGGCATTGGAAAAAAATGCATTCTGTTTTATTGTCCCTTATCAGCTTGTCTCTGTAGAAACATGAGAACCAGATGCACAGTTGCATTCAGTTACAAGCTTCTCATGTTGCACTGCAAAAATATATTGGCTAAAGGAAAAATTTTCATTACATTTAATTTTCTTTTGCTTACTTGTTCCCCCTTAAAACATGTTATAAGGTCAAGCCAAGGGCCTTAATCCAATCACTCCCCTATGCAAAAGTAAGAAAAAGCACACCAATTTTACTTATATCATGCTTTGAATACTTTTACAACTTATCCTTCACCTCAACAACCTAAGATTACAGCTTATTATCTTAAACACACTTTTGTCCAGACCTTCTTCTCTTTTTACATTGCAGTGCCTAGAGTTCTTAGAACTAAAGAAAAAAGAAAAAAGAAAAAATTTCACCTGTTACTATATAATATGCAATATATGCCATGTTTTATAAAAATAACTGTCAAGAACAAATTTGTTTTACTTACAGTTACCTCCTTCCCTCTAATATTTTCCCACACATGAATAACATGAAGTATGGCACATGCCTTGGAGTCCCCTACAGGTTTAACAAAGTCAAAAATGTTCGATATTTTCAGGTTTTCTTGTTCTGCCATTATTTCACAAATGTGGTTTATGCTTTATAATCACACATTTATTCATTAATTTTTGAGTTGCTAGTTTTCTTCCCATTGATCTCCACCTCCCAACTGCAGTCACTGGTTCATTTCCAATGTACTTCTAGTCAACTCCTGTGCTTTTCTCTGTCTCTCAAGCATTTTCCTTTGGAACATTGGAACATGTTTCACTAGCATAGGCTCTCTATAAGCTTTATTATCAGAAGAATAAGAAGTAGTGTATTCTTTTGTTTCATAGCTCACTTTTTGTTAACTTTTGTATTTCCTTCGTAGCATGTTTTGCATCAAAAATTACTTTGATCCTCCAAGAAAAAATATTCCAAAGATAGCTGGATGCAGCAACTTGAATCTCATACCTGCCTCTTGACATTTCCTGATTTTTAGAATTAATTTATTCCTCTTCTGCCTGATGTACAGTGAGTAATCATTTCCCACAAAACCTCTACTGTCTCCAACTTTTAGTGCTTTGTCCTTCTGCCACTGTTGTCAGAATGAACATTTTCTGCTGGTAGGAGTGCATCTTTACTATTAGAGGTATGGGCTGCTTTCTCATGGCCAGGTTTGGAACAAACACATGATGTGCCCTTTAAATTAAGAACTCCTGCTGTGTAATACCAGTCCAGTTTCTTACTTGTGCTTTCATAAAATTAATACAGTCTGTTTCTTCTAGTTTCTCTGGTAGAGCTCTGTCCTCCAAATCTACCATATTTGAAGTATCTCTTCTTGAGCAGTCTCATACTTAGCCAGCCTTTTCTTCATTTTAACCTCTGATTTTTGCAGTTTTATCAGCTCATCTGACTATCTGTTTAAAGCTTCTTTCATTTTTTTCCAGCTTTTTGTTATTTGAGTTTATATACTCCTTTGGTGTATCATTTATTTTAAACAACTCTGAGCACATTTGACTTATGTTCCCTCTAGATTACTGGAAGTCATGTCTTGCACCAAATCTGGAGCTTGAACTGCTTTTTGCTGAATAACTGCAGGATTCTGTCGAATCAAGTATTTTCTCCTCATCTTTTGTGGTTGATTTTCTTTCAGGTTCTCAGAATTTCTTCTTTGCTGGCATCCAGTCAGTGCATTTACTAGCCAGTAACTAAAATGTGCCCCCAAAAAACAAATTGACTGGATTCATTTTGAGTTTCTGTTTTCACACTGAGAGAGAGTAAATTAAGCTGTTATTCAGTGTTCAGTCATCCTGGAAGTCTGTGAAGGTCTCTTTCTTAACTAGAGTTGAACACAAATTAAGAAGTTGCACTTATTAATGAAAAGTGCCATTGCACAAATGCATTTTATTATGTTTTAATGTGTTTTATTATTATATCAACTCTTTACAACTTATAATTAAATAGCATACATTCCATTTTAGGGTCAGTCTTTTAGAAATTCTTGTAATATAGGATATATTTTTATTCTAGAGAAAAAGTTTATTATGAAGAGCTTCAGAGGATTAAGTGTAGTTATTTATATCACATGATTCAATTAGTGTATTTAAGCAATAGAAACAACTTCTTTAGGTGTTCTGATAAAGTCTCTTTGAATGTTCAGTGGGACAAAAGTACAGCGTTTTTATTAATCTGTACTGAACTGTGGTCAATAAAGACAGCTTCACAGCTTTTTGGCTATTTATCAGTGATTCTGGAGTTTGTGGAATTTGGAAAGAATTTTTTTTTGGTTCTTAAATTTTTGGTGCAATTTTCCAACTCTGCTTTTGTTTCTTGCTACAAATAATGATGCCAACTTGCGATCACCACTCCTGTTTGTCATACCCCGTGTACTGTCTTCAACTTCTATGTAACATTGAAGATGTACAGTAACCATCCAGTCCCAGCCTTGTGCCTACTTTCAACATCTCCAGCTGAGTCTCATCCTCATCTGTAATGGAGGCCTCTAATCACTGCAGTAACTTCAGCAGCAGAAATGGGCTCCAAAGCATCAAAGATTTCCAGCATCATCTACTAATAGGAGGGAATGCCTAGTGGTTAATGAGTTCCTGAAAACCTAGAAAGTACTGGTAAGCACAGCCTGAGTAAGGTCCAACATCTGTCCCACCCACATTTCCATATAGTTTGACAGAAGCAATTTGAGACCACTCTGGTGTTTCTCCATATCCCCCTCCAACCTCAAACATTCACCTTAGAAGTCACTGCTGCTGCAATATTTGTAGTCTGGTGGTAGCTCTCAGATGAATCAAGACATTTTTTCATGACCACTACTCGAAAGGCCACCTTCTTTGTCTTCACAGCTTTCCTTACCATCCGTGTCCATAGAATGCTGAAGATTACAACCATAACAAGTAATGCATGGTCTTACGCCTCAGTAACTAAGGTCTTGATTGTGGTCCATTCAGATCCAGGGCCTCTGCCTAACCCAGGACACAATCTCCAAGCCCTGCTCACTGAATCAAGCCGATAATAAGGGTAGTCAGTTGGTGACTCTGTCCCTCTCTTCATTTCAATTTCCAGAATATAATGGTCTTATACCATTGATGACCATAAAATTCATCAGCAATCTTTGGTCCAAGGTGCTCCGGAACCATGTACACTTATTAGTCTCCTTGTGCTGAAACATGATGTTTGTTACAGGCAATACTTGACTTGTACAGAAGTCCACTAACAATTCAGCACTTGGGGTAAGATTCAGCAGGCTGGTTCTCCTAATCACATCCCTCCAATATTCCTGTTATCTCTGTCATTCCTCATGTGATGACAGAAATCTTCCAGCAAGACTGAACAGTCAGTAAATGGCATCACTTGATTATATTGCCCACCTTTTCCAAGATGGCTGACTGTACTGCACATCCACTTGATGGGTAAGAGAAAACATCTGTCAGAGTCTTCCCCTCTGCAACTCACAGATGCAGTAAAACAATCATCTTGTTCACCAAAACACTGTAATTGTACAGCCCTCAGATGATCACTTCTGACTATCCCTGTCAGCAATTCTTCTGTTGTTTTCTATGCTTACATACCTGTACAGCTGTATTTTTACCTCTATACATGTATTTTCTATGACTCTTTTGAACACTTAAATTGTCCATTGTTTTAGCTTCCAAGTTGTGGTGAAAAGGGATTATTATTATCACTCTGCTTAATCAGAAATGCAATAAATGAATGGATAAATTACTTCAATTAAAAAATACATCAGGAGGACAAAAACTCTCAGAGAGGGGGAAGCCTCTGTGGATTAGTAATCTAGAAATGGGACAGGAATTACTTTCACATCTAAACAATGCAACACCCATAGGAGCAGGAGAGCTTGAAAGGAAGCTTGAGAGGTTTCACATCATTGCTTGTTTAGCGACAAGCAGTACCTCTATTTTTGTTCTAGATGCATCATGTATCCCAACAAAGGCTATACTAATTTATTTATTTTATTTATTATTTGACATTTGTTAATCAGGTTAGTCCAACTGGGCTGCAGAGCCCTTTTTCAGTGGAGACCCAAGGAGAAAAGCTTCACAGATAAACAAATACAAAAACAAAACATCATACAATATTGACATACAAGTGTATATATGCAGGAGAAACAGAAAACAACTTATAACTGAATGTGTTAGAATACAAGAGTAATACTAAGGGTTTAAACAGCCATGGTACATATTAAGTATATACAATATTATATAAAAAGTTAGATTCTATCTAACAATTACCATCAGAGAAAAATTCAAAGATGGTAGAATATTATAAATACATACAATAAAGGAATGCAGATGAAGGTTATGGATTATTTAAAGCAAAATATCAGATGCAGAGTTGTGAAAATATCCTGAACAGTGTATGGCCCTTAAAGGAGTATTAGTCAGTGTACTTCTGTGATATCAGAATTAAACTGCCAGACTCGTTGTTATGTCCCCGCTCTGGGCCAGTAATCAAGAAGCCTGAATCCTCACCACTGATACTGGAGCGGGACATTCACTTGGAATACAAATGGATACACTCAGTATTTCCAGATGCAGACCTCTCTGCATCATGCACAATTTCCCTTAAGAGCACCCAGGGAACACTCTCAGACAAGGGGCTGGTTCCTGTCTTTCTCTCCAAACCCCCAGTAAGACTCCCCACTGGTACAGCTTAGAGTTAAGTCCTTAGCTGGGTTTCCAGGCTAAGTCCTCCCACACCATCTCTGTGAAACCAGTGCTTTGTGTCTCTGCTCCAAGCAGCTGGCACACCCACTCACTGATATTTGATTTGCACACATGTGCACACACCTGGGAAAGGCTGGCACAGATTCACCTGCTGTGCCCCCTTCTGTCCAGACTACGAGGTAGTTATCACTGCCACCAGAACCTCTGCCAGCTAATTTAAGGCTCTTACAAGGGTACCCAATTATACTGACTGAAACTAATATTAATAAATATTTAAATGCTGACCAAACAGCCAGGCTTTCAGGAGTGGCCAGAGTTATCATCAAATAAATATGTGCAAATACTCTCAAGACTTAAATATTTTCTAAAAAGGGCCAACCACAATGAAAAGTTTAAATATATTTAATAATAAATAATAAAAGAACATGAAAATATTAAATATTTATTTACAGTAAACACCAGAGTTTCAGTCACAGGAAGTATTAAAAATAACACTGATGGAAAGTTTCACACAGTTATAGAAAAACAGTATTTAGCTAGTCTCACTATCTATTCCTGACTGACTAAAAGAATTACTGTTCCTAATGAATAGAACAAGGCAAGATGTGTGAGTAGTCCTTGTCAGATCCAAGACAGAATACAGAATGCTCCTGAGACTTCAGTCTCCCCTAATATTAAAACATTATTTCTGTATAGAATGATATCACATACATATGGCCATCTGATGTATGGTTCCCATGCAATCCCCACTGCCAGAAGCTGTCAGGGTTTAGCAGCTACGTATTACCATACACACAGACAGAGCACTGCTGAGATGTGGTGCAGCTGATGGAAGTCATAAAACCATAAAATCATTCCACTCTTCCTACTGGAGCTACAACCTATTCTCTAGTACAGACATTGCTTCTCTGTTTACTTAAAAACTGTGGGATAATGAGTTAAAAATGGCTGCTGTTCTGTCAGCACTGCTATCACCTAGGTCTCTGATATACCCTGGATTAAAACAAACCCAGAAGGCAATGCAGAATTAATAATACAGAAATAACTGTAGATATTTACTGTTAATAATATCCAGCAAACAAAAGAGGAAGAAAAAGTGACAGATTCAGCTCAGAAACAGCAGGATTAACTAAGATTTCTGAATAACAGCTTAAGCCATGTGCTACTAAGGCCCTGCATCTGACTGCAAGATTGGTAAAACACTATACAGCAAGATGTCAAAAGAGGAAAATTATATGGAAACAACAATATCTAAGACCAAATTCTCAGTACTAGCCTCACCTGAGAAAGACACAACTTCAAAAAGACAAAAGACAGCTAAACAAACTGACAACTCTAAAACTACAACTAAATCCAAGTCAGACCAGCCAGCTAATCTGGAAGACATAAAATCTGCCTTATTACCTATCCAGCAAGCGATAAAGGACTTATCATTACAATTTCAAACCTTTGGTGACTCATTCAGCCAAATAATATCCAGAATAGAAAAATCTGAGTCCAAAATAATAGAAAATGAAATAAAAATAGACTCTATTTCTCAAAAACTGATGCCCATGACAAAGAAATACAAAACTTACAAGCAAAAATAACAGACCTGGAAGCAAGATCTCGAAGGAACAATATCATCATCAGAGGCATACCTGAAACTGTACTTTATAACAATCTAATACCAACAATCAAGCAAATAATAAATTCCCTGCTAGAGGAACCTGAAGAAATACAGCAAATAACAATAGAGAGAGCCCACAGAGCCCTGTGGGAAATGCAAACACCACTGAAACCAAGACCTGTCTATATTAAAATATTAAACTACCAAGATGTAAATAAAATCATACTGGCAGCAAAGAAAAAAGGCACACTCACCTGGAATAATAATAAAATCTCCTTTGCTCAAGACCTCCCAATACAAATAAGACAAGCAAGCCAACTAATATCTCCATACTGCAGGTGTCTAATAGAAAAAAAAATCAAATTCCAAATGAAATATGCAAATCAGTTAATCTTCTACATCAAAGAGGTTAAATACATGGTCACTAACCCCAAAGAGGCAAAAGAGACATTCCTGGCCGTTTTCAAGCAAATTCCACCTTCAGAAGTGAAATAAATCCACAAAAAATGATAAAGGACCTTTGGGTGAAAAAACGACCCAATTCACGAGCACTCTAGCTGGGATCCAACTCTGAAAGCTTCCCCTTGCTGTCTAGGCCCTTAAATCCATGATGTGAGCTATGAGGAACACAGGAAAAGGAAGTACAGCCTGGGTAAGAACCAAAAATCAACTGCCGTTTCTGATGCACAAATATAGGAAGGAGCCTCCTTCTGGGACATTGGTCTGCAAATTCAGTCCCCCTATGAGTTTGAGGACTCCATTAAGAACAGTCAGACAAAATGGATTTCAGCAAGCTCCAAAAGATTTTACTGCCTGAAAAATGAAAATTGATCTGCACCAGCTAAAAGAAGAAAGCTGCACCATAGATGTCAACCAACCTGCAAGCAAAACCTTGAAGAAATAAGGTACTGTTGAACTGAACCATTCACTAAAACAGTACACCCAGTACTGTGTAGGTGAATGAAAATCCAGCCTTAAATAATAGGCAAGAAATAAACTGTCAGAAACAGGCTAGCTCATAGATTAATACTGGGAAAAAAAGGAAAAAAATGTTAAATGTTTTATGTAAATACTAGAAATGTGTTAAAAGATCCTGGAGAGAAGTAATCTCAGGAAAATAGTAAAAAAACCTAACAATCTTGTGGTAATGTAAATATAGCCTTAATATATTAACTATAGCAGAAGGACTGTTTGGCTAAGCTGTTTTTTTTTATTTTTTTTTTTATGTCTCTCTCTATACTTCCTACCTCTGATAAATAGGTGCCAAGTATATATTTTACAACCCACACAGATTGATGTGGAAAAACATTACAGGCACCAAAGTAGGCCAAAATCTGAATAAATAAAGGGGAGGAAAAAAGTCAAATGAAAGAAAAATGTAAAAATGACAAGATTGATTGTTTAACAACATTACTATGGTACATATATTGCTATAATTTACTGAGGAATGTATATTAATATGCTGTTTTAAAAATACTATTAGAAAGAATTAGTCACAAGACAAAAACAATACATGCTGTACCTTAAATGCAACACCATAATTGTATAAATAATATGTTGGAAGAGGCTAGGGATATTAAGTAGCAGTGTTTGTTAAGGGAACTAGATTGTTTAGCTTTGTCCACATTGTTTATAGTAACACAGGGGGGATACTATGGGTTAAATCTATATCTAAAAAGAAAACACATTCCAAGATTAGACGTAAAGGTAAACCATATAACGAACTTTCATCCTCCCCCCCTGATTATTCCTGGTCCAGGGATATAGTGGTTAGGCACAGAGTAGGGACGGGGATAAATAGATGCTTTCCTAAACCATCACACAGTAACACATACAAAGATAACAAAGCAAAACTAATATACATGGCATATCTACGGAATACACCTAATAAATAAATGTGGGAAATAGAATCATGGAATGTTAAAGGGCTGCAAAACAAGAAGAAAAGAAAACTATTCTTACACCTTACATTAAAAACCACAGCCAACCTCATACTAATACAAGAAACACACTTGACTGCAGAGCAATGTGTAGAAATTAGCAGAAAGAAATGGATAAGTCAAATTATAGCTTCAGAGGGGAAAACAAACAGTGCTGAGGCTGCCATAATAATTAAAAAACAATTTAAGGAAAAAATACTTAAAACCAAAGCTGACAAGGAGGGAAGATGGTGCTACGTAACATTTAGTAGTCCTACAATACCAAAACCTATAATGGCACTTAATGTGTATGCATCCTGTAATAACCAACAACACTTTTTTATGTCATTATACCCAACCTTAAATCAATTTAAAGATCACTACCTAGTGATTGGAGGTGACTGGAACACATATCAAAACCCAGAAAAGGATAAATTTAATCTGACCAAATCACATAATAAACAAGCCACATTAGCCCTTAATGAACTCAAACAAGATTTCAAACTATATGACCCTTTTAAATATGGGAACAGTGCAAATAAAACGGGGAAATTCACATTCTATTTGCAATGCCACAAAATGTGGTCAAGGATACACGTCTTCTTAATCTCTGACATATTCATTAACATGGACCCAACAATAACTATACATACCAGGTTCTTTTCAGATCACTCCAAAATCACACTGAACATTAACTGGGACAAAAAGATATATTTAGAGAATAGGGGTCATAATTGGTCATTAAACCCTAATTTACTTTCCAAAATGGATGTAATAAAAGAAACAGAAGCAATACTAAAAATAGCTCTTACAAATATCACTAACTCCCAACTACCAACTGACATAGAATGGGCTACAACCAAAGCACAAATTAGAGGATTGTTTATCAAAAAAGCAGCATACTATAAAAAAATACAACGGAAAGAGAAGCATATACTGAAAGGGAAAATAGAGCATCTTGAAAAAGAACTAATAAACAACCCTAAGAACCAAACAGAAGCAGAACTTTTAAAACTGCAAAGGGATCTATATATGTTAGAAACCAGGAACCTATATTTTTATGAAGCTAGAATCTTAGCCACTTACGCAGAAGAAGCTCAAATACCATCTAGAGCTCTGGCCAGAATTATCTCCCAACACAAAAATGCCTCCAATATATCAGAAATAAACTACAGAGACAAAAACTACACAAAAATGAAGACATTATTAAAACATTTGAACAAATATACTCTCAAATATATGGAGCACAAATACTACAAACCTCAAAGGAAGATAGAACTCTTTTCCTTCAAAAACTGAAATTCCCTAAACTCAATTTAGACCAACAAAAAAAAACTAACTGAACCAATATCCATCAGTGAAATTATTACAACAATCAAACACTTAAAAGCGCATAAGGCTCTGGGTCCGGATGAACTCACATCAGAATTTTACAAAGCATTTTCCCCCTTGATAGCCAAACTACTATACTATACACTGAATTACGTAATAAACTATAAAATAAATGATATCCACTTTAATGCCTCTAAAACCATCTTTATATTAAAAGAACACACACACCCTAAAAACCCCGACAGCTACAGATCCATCTCCCTCTTAAATATAGATACTAAAATATTTACCTCTATACTTGCAAACAGAATGAAAAATCTGATAGAGAAAATTATTTCCCCAGAACAATCCGGTTTTACACCACATAGACAGACTAGTGACAATACATTAACATTAGATGCACTAATATCCTATGCTAACCGATACAATATCAACATCTACACAATGGTAGTGGATGCCCACAAGGCATTTGATAGGGTTAATCTAGAATTCTTACTCCAAACACTACCCTACTTTAATATACCCAATAACGTCATTCAGATCATCCAAGCTCTCTATAGCAACCCATATACATCTCTATATATAAATAAAACTTGGTCAGATAGGATCCTAATAAAAAATGGAACAAGACAAGGATGCCCATTATCACCCTTCCTGTTTAACCTATACCTAGAACCACTCTTTCTATACATTAAACAAAATACATACCACAATCCTCCATCAATACACAACTTCAAAATATACCTCACTGCATTTGCAGATGATCTGAACATATACTGCACTACACCAAATTCAGATATAAACAAAATAATAGCTGCAATTGAGCATTTCTCAACTATGTCTAACTACAAACTAAACCTCAATAAAACTAATATTTTCCCCCTAAAAACACCCAAACTCATCTCACTAATACCATTGTTAAACACAATAAAAATAAAAGAAGAAACTAAATATCTGGGAATCACCTTTTTCCAGAATAACAAAGACTTCTACCAACACAATGTAAACCTTAAATGGCAAAATATAATGCAAAACTGTAAAAGATGGAACAACCTAAAACTACAATTCTTGGCCAAAGTATCAATAATCAAAATGAACATTTTACCTAGACTAATGTATATATTCATGACATCACAGACAACACTACATAATAAATTCTTCAAACAAATTCATACCTTCCTAGCAAAATTTATATGGGAACACAAAAAAAACAGAATCTCCTATCCAAAATTAACACTCCCCAAAAGCAAAGGAGGACTAAATCTACCAGATTTTAAAATGTACTACTCGATCATTAACACTAACAGAATATTAAGAATAGTTGAACATAACCCGTCAATGGAAAATTGGTCTCATCTTTGGGTGACAATCTATTATAGATATATTAAAGCTCTAGGTTTCAATCCCAAATCACTTCCATTTCTGAAGCAGAAAGAAATACAAACTTATAACATTATAGAGCCCTTAAAACATTCTATCAACTTAGTGCAAAAACTCTTTCAATTCTTGAACCTTAGACAAGCCATGACAATACTGCAACCCCTTCATAAAAACCCAAATTTAAAAATAAACAATAAGATGCTGGACTTAGTCCCTTTTCCCAGACTGAAAGATAAAACAATCCAAGATAGTTATCCCTACCTTAACTGTTCAATACAAGAAATGAGGACCAACTTAAACCTCCCTAAATCACACATAATAATCCTAAGACAAATCAAAGAACTGTGTTCCAATTACCTCCAAAATGTTACTATGACCAATAGTAACATAGAAACTTGTAGCAGGTTTTGGAAAACTATTATCACAACAAAGAAAATGATTACTAATTCATATAAAATGATAAATGAAACCAAATACCAGAAAGACCTCCTCTTCTCTAACTACTGGAGAAAAATTAAACCATCCATAGATGATCAGCAAATAAGCCAGGCAATCAATCTAACACTGAAGATTATACCCCTCAAAAAGTTAGCATACACTCAGCTCATGATCAATAATAATGCTTATTTTACACCTGCAATCCTACACAAATTTAACACATCAAAATCACCTTTCTGCCCACACTGTAGGGACCAGATAGCTGACTTAATCTCTCTCAAGGTACAATTACAAAAAACAGGTTATCAAACATCAACATCAACTTGGGAATCCATTCTATTACACATTATCCCACCCAACATACCAAGAAAACAAGCAAATACACTTCTAACAATTTTCCTACTAATGAAACTGTATATCGCTTTTAAATGGCTAGATACAATAAATATCTCTTGGGAGGATTTTAAACAAGTAGCTATACAACACCTTTTAGCTCATAAAATAGTAATAGATAAAAGAAACAAAAACATGAAATCCAGAGAGATTTGGGAACAAACCTTTAATATCATATTAGCATAATTCATCACACAGCAACTTAGAAATACACTATAATGGAACCAAAGAACACATACAAGTTCAGATATTAAATAATAACATGGATTTTACGAATGTATATACTGTCTATATAACTGTGGAACTTACAGTGAAAGCATCTATGTACATAGTGTAAATAGATGTTGTACGACCTATACCTGTGGTATTTGACATCAATGTATAACATATACATATATATATATATATATATATATATATATATATATATATATATATATATATATGGTTCTACCTGACATAATCGACACGCCAGAAGACCGACAACGCAATCACCGAAACCACATAACCGACAGTGCAAAAACACGAAACCCCACATGCCCGACAACTAAATAACCGACGGTACACAAACACGAAACCTCATACACTGCACACACCACAATCACAACAATCAACAAACAAAACACATTCCCTGTCCAAAAACCACACACACACAACACAAGCACACCAAAATCCCTACAAACCCACACTAAACCTCACATACACAACTATCTACAACCCTAACCCAAACCCTAACCCTAAGGTCCATCACTATCGCATACTCAGCTAACCCACGCCCTAACCCTAACTCACTTAACCCCTAACCCAAACACAATCACTACCGCACACTTACCTGACCCACTCCCTAACCTTAACTCACTTAACCCGCCCCTAACCCAAACACAATCACTACTGCACACTTACCTGACCCGCTCCCTAACCCTAACTCACTTAACCCACCCCTATCCCCACACACCGTCAATATCCACACTTACCTTACTCGCACCCAAACGTCCGTCACTACCGCATACTTACACAGCCTTTTCCCATGTCGGCATCCTCGGCGTCGGTGTTTTCATCCGTCGCGTCGGTCTTCTGACTTGTCGATCTTCTGGGCCTCGCGATTCGCTTGTCGGTCTTCTGGCGTTTCGACTAACTCAGGTAGACCCACACACACACACACACACACACACATATATATATATATATATATATATATATATATATATACAGTCATATTTGTGACATTTATTAATGTAAAAATAAAAATAAAAATTATTGAAAAAAAAAACTGTGGGATAACATCTTTATGGCTTAACCCATAAAGTAATTTAATTTCAGATATATTTTAAAGTCAGGTGGATTAACCTCTTTCTTTCCAGTATATGATGTTACAATATATATATTTAATTCAGTTACAATAATACATGTACATTTCTTTTCCTTCCAGCAGGGCACATTGTTGATACATTTTAATAAAAGCAAACATCACAAATACATTTTCAAAACAAGCATCTGTACAAATCAATTTGATATACAAAATTCCAGCTAGCAGTGCTGGCATAAGTTATACATCTACTTCCCTACTTCTCCTGGCATGGCTGGCAGTACCTCCTATTGACACACTCATGTTCATGTGTAGAAAGACATTAAATCTAAAGATGGAGATGGACTAAATGAAACCACTTTGTCAACACATTTATCAGATTAACCATTAGCCATCAAGCAACTCTGCTGTGGATATTTAGTCTATGGCACTAAGAAGAGTACTGCTGCAAAGCATATTTAATTTTTTTTTTGCAAAAGCAGAAAAGGAAACATAAAAGTGAAGCATAAGGGCAGGGATCTTCAGCTGTGAAGTCTGGTACCCAGAGAGCAAACTGAGGTGCATTGACAATGTTGCTTAGAGGAGGGGGAAATGAGGGATATTGCTTAGACAAGAGATACTGTGTGATAATTATCCTCCAAAATCATTCTGAAGACAATGCACATGTGTAATGTCATTCCTGCTGACATTTTTAGCTTCCGTGAGAATCAAGCGACTCCTTTCCTAACACTTAAATGTTAGGAGTGTAAGGTAAAGGCATGGTTTAAGGAAAATTATTATTTCTTATTGTGAAGTTTCTTAATACAAAGAAGAAAGTCTGTTGTTTAAAGGAGGTGGTAAGGAGAGTGATAATAAAAAATAATTTATAAGAAGGAAATGGACAGATAGAAAGAGAAACTATGCAATGAGAAAGGGACTGAAAAAAAAGTAGCTGAAGTATTATGAAAGGCTAATTAAGATTTTGAGAAGGATCCATTGAATAAGTAGCAGATGAACAATAAAAATACTTTATTTATTATTTATTTTATTTATTTCACATTTTTTAACTGGGTTAGTCCAACTGAGTTTGAAAACAAACCCATTTTCAGTGGAGTCCCGAGGGGAAATGCCCCACCAAACATAAGTAAAAATAAAGTGACAATATACAAATATTAAATAACAATCATAACAGAAAATAATTGTAAAAAAGAAAAGGTTATTAACTATCTGCATTGCATTGATAGTAAGCAACCCATTTTCAGTAGAGACCCAAGGGGAAAGAGCCCCAGCAAACATAAGCAAAGATAAACAGACAGGACAAAAACTATTAAAAACAACATTGCAAATGCGAAATTAATTATAAAGAGAAAAACAAAAGAAAAGAATTCTGAACGTTAAGGGTTGCACTAATAGTAGTGGACTGAAATTTACTACATATGAGAGTAAAAATAAAAAGATAATCATTGTGCAAAAGAAGGACAATGTATAGACATTGATAGGAAGTGGGGGGGGATAGTGTGGAGAATGGGAGGGGACCATAGTAGTGCCATAGTAGTTGAGCTGAGGGTTTAGGAGATTAGTTTAAGCAGAAGTTACTAACAAAGAAAGAAAGTTTGGAGATGCAACAGGTTATACAATAGGACAGACTAAGGCTACTTGTGGTCAAGGCAACGGCATAATTTCAAGTTTAGTAGGTGGGATTTAAGCCCCTTTTTAAAACAGGGAAAGGAAAGGTTGGATCGAATATGGAGAGGGAGTTTGTTCCAATTTAGTGAAAGAGTGTGTGTAAAGTAGTTTGCCAATGTTCCTTTTGGGTTTATAAACTGAGAGAAAAATGCTGATCAGCACTCCAGAGAGGCCTGGGTGGAGAGTAGGGATTAACATGTGAGGCGAGAGCAGGGCAGGCAGAGGGATTGTTAAGTATAGAAAAGGTAGTGTGGAGTTGTGATTGTAGGAGAAGGTGTGGAAATTCCAGCCACTGAAGTTTGTTTAGTGAGAGGCAGTGATGTGAAGAGAGTGGTTGGTTTAGAATAAATCTAGCAATTTTGTTGTACGTTTGTTCCAGTTTCTGCACTGGGGTAGTTTGTATATTGATAAGGATGGTGGAAGCATAAGAAAACTGGGTAAGAGAAATGCCTGCACAAGACTGCATTTAGTGGCAGGAGTGAGGAATTTTTTGTTCCTATAAAGTAGTCCAAGTTTTTGATGTTTTTTTTTTTGATGGCCTGTTATATGTGCACGTCAAATTTTAGTTGGTCATCAATTATTACCCCAAAGAGTTTGGTGTGTGAGGCAGGGGAGATAGTGGTGCCATCTAGGGAGGAAAGAGAAAAGTTGGATTTAAGGTGAGAGAGTGTCTTAGGGTTAAGGATTAGTTTATTGTTTCTGAGCAATTTTTCAACAGAGATAAAGGAAGTCTGTGTTAGTGAGTGTAGTAAAGAGATAGTATTGGAGATAGATAAGAGAGTTGAGTCATCTGCGTATTGTATTACAAATGAGAGACTGCAGGATGAATGTAGGTTGTTGGTAAAAATGTTGAAAAGGAGTGGTACAAATATGAAGCCTTGGGGTACTCCTGTTTGAACAGCAAGGAAGGGTGAGAAAGCCTGCTGCCATCTAACAGCTTGTTTTCTGCCAGTAAGGTAGGATTGGAACTAGCCAAGAGTAGAAAGAGAGAGGTTTAGGTCTGAGAGTTTGTTAAGAAGGATGGGATGAGACACAGTGTCGAAGGCTTTAGCAAGATCAAGGAATAGACAGGAAACGAGGAGGTTGTTGTCCCCAGCTTCTGCAACCTTTTGAGTAAAAGACAGTAAGGCAGTCGAGGTGCTGTGTTTAGGGTGGAAACCATGTTGTGAGGGGGGTGAGGAGATTTTTGTGAAGGAGATAGAACAGTAGTTGAGTATGTATACATTTTCAAGGATCTTAGAGAGTGGTGAGAGAATAGCGATTGGTCTATAGTTAGTGGGTTCAACAGAGGTGCCACCTTTGTGCAGAGGAGTGGTATAGAAGGATTTCCATATTTCTGGCACAGTAGATTCCTGAATGGAGCGGTTGATTAAGATAGATACAGGATATGCAATAGAGTCAGCAGCAATTTTCAGAAATTGAGGGGGGAGTTTATCAGTGGAAGGAGAGCATGGTTTCAGTTTAAGAAGCAGGGATTTGATGTATTGAGTAGAAACAGGTCGCAAGGTAAAAGGCTGAGAGACAAAAGAACGTAGAGGTTTAGGGGGAAGTGAGGTTGACACTGAAGAGTTGGGATGAGCAGAGTTACCAGAAGGTAGAAGTTTAGAGATGCTATCTATGAAGTGTTTGTTGAGTAAGTCTGCAGTTTCAGAGGGAGAGTGATAAGGGAAAGGGTTAGGGATGGTAGGTGAACCAGTGTGAAGAAGGAAGTTAATAGTAATATAGAATTTTTTGGGGTCATTTGGCTGAGAGCTTTGAAATTTAGTGAAATATTGGCGTTTATCCAAAATAATAAATTTTTTACACAATTTCTGAGTTACTTATAACCTTGAAGAAAGGTGGGAGTTTTAGTGGTTTGCCATTTTTTTCATAGAGCATCTCTTTCATGCATCAAAGCATGAGTAGCTTTGGAGAGCCAGGGTGCAAAATTAGATTTGGTTCTGATTTTGTGAGTTGGGACAGGAGAGTTTAGGACATCAAGGAAAATGTGGTTAAATTTAGTAACAGCATCAATGAGCAGGAGCGTTTTTATGAAAGACCAGTTGATGGCAGAGTTTATAGTTAAAAGTTTCAGGGGAAAAGTTATTCAGTTTCCTACAATTTCTGTAGAGATGGGGCTTAGAGAGATGAGGAGTGTGCCTTAAGATAGACATGGGAGAATGGTCACTAATAGAGTCAGGGAACGTAGAAGGGTTACAGTAGTTGTTAGGAGAGTTGATCAAGATCCAGTCAATTGTAGAACCAATAGCATTTTTACTGTAGTGGGTAGGGGTAGTGATCAGTTGTGAGAATCCATATAGGTTTATGAAATGTTGGGGTGAGAAGACTGATGGTTTCATAGGGGATGGAGGTGTTTATCCAGGAGAGTATATGTTCAAGGATAGGGATGTTTTTATCTGGGGGATATAGATAGAGGCAATAGCAAACTTCCTATAGTTATTAATGTGGCAGTCTAGAAGCAGTAGTTCAGCAGGATAGAAACTAGTCAGGGTAATGTCTATAGGTGTTAGCGTCACTGAGACAGAGTACAAGATAGCCACCCCATCGCTTTTTGCTGGTGTCCTATCAGACCTATAGATATTGTATTGAGGTGGCAGAAATTCAGAGGAATTGATATACGGTTTTAGCCAGGTATCTGATAAGGCCAGGATGTGAGATTTGTGTTGGGCCAACCATGCATGAAGTTCAGACATTTTGTTGTTTAGGCTTTGGATGTTCATTGCAGAGATAGAGAAATGTTTGAGGCTGGAGATATTTGAGGATGTTTTTTGGGAGACAGGAGATGAAGGTGGAGGGGTAGTGGAGAAACGGGAGGGACCAGGATTAGGATGGATGTCATCAGAAACCAGAAGAGCAAAGACAAGATGGAAAAGGTGAGGGTGGTCATTAAGTAAAATGGAGTACTTGAGTTTGGGCTTAGGAGTAAGAGCGGGGTAGGCCATGAGTTTAAATTTAAGACACTGAAAGGGCAAGAGACAGAAAAGAGTCAGTGTAACATGGTTATATGTTGGAAGAGGTCTGGGAAAGGGAAAGGTTGGGGAAGAGGGAAAGATACGGAGCTCAGTGTGGTAGGAAGTGCTTAGGTCTAGTGAGATTAGAAGTGGGAGAAATAGCAGTAAGGGATAGCACTGTGTGATGGAAAAAGGAGGGGAAGAGTTATATGGAAAAATATAAAGAAATATATTAGGGAGGGGTGGTGGCTAGAGATAAGCAGTGTGAGGGAAGGAACGTTATTGAGGGTTGGAAATAGTGAGTATGTGAGGAGATAGTAGGTGTGCTAGGGAGTGAAAGAGTTAAGTGTGAGAGAGGCAAGCCACAGAGCAGGCAGTCCAAGGTAGGCAGGGAAAAGAGGAAGATTGGAGACAAGGTGGGAGAAGTGAAAGGGAGAGAGCACAGGTTATGGGGGTGGGAGGGGGCTATGGGAGAGACCAGACAATGAGGTGAAACTATAAATTTGAGGATACTTGGGGTGGGTGGAATTCGGGGGTGGGAGTAGAGTAAAGTGAGCTCGAGCAAAGTCAGGGGGAGCAGAGCAGGCCAAACCATACCACACCACACGCAAGTTCAATGTAAGGGCCTAAAACTTGCACTCAGCACTTTAATTTTACTTACTTTTAGCAGGAAAGACAGATCAACAGTATACAATTTTGAGGTTTCTATCAGGGTTACTTATTCAAATGTCAGACAAATAAGTAAAACTTAATCTATGTCTGAAAGTTAGAAAGCCATAAAGGTACAAGGTATAGCTGCACAAATTAGAGTCAGCGAGACAGATATATGAATCAGTTTACTTTAGTTACAGGGGAAAAGAGGCAAAAGATAGGGCAGAAAGAGGCACTCCACCAGGGGCTAGTCTAATTGAAACAGCTGGGAAGAGATTTGACGCAGGCAGCAGACAGGATTTGCACTTAATATATTCTTCAATTCCGTTTTCACAAATAATGACAAAGCAGGATACTAACAAGAGAAGCATGAGTAGACATGTGGAGAAAGTGAAACAAATGAAGAACTGAGCAGCTATGAGATAGAAAACTAGCAAAAGCTAGAAAAGTTACTACTCTGTCCATTTATACAGCTGCAAGAAGTATTTTGAGAGCTTTCCTTAATGTTATATAGTCTTCCCTAGTTTCTTTGATGATACTACTGGTGCAGAACACTGGAAAAATGCCTATACTGATACCACTGGAAACATCTACACTGGTGCAATGGAAATGTCTACTTTGGTGCCACTGGAAATATCTTCACTGGTGCCATTTCACATGAAAAGGCATTCTGTAAAGGGGCTCAACAACTCCAGGCTGGTTATTCTTACTTTCATCCCTGGGAAACTAGTCAAAATAATTACATGGGGTAGGTGTCTCAATGTCAGCCATTTGTTCTCATCATGGTCTCCTATTAGTAAGGTGCTGTAAATCCAGTTTAATAAAACTCTAAGTAAGCCACATGGAAATGGTGCCTAAAAGATGTCAGCAATGCCTCTGACACTGAAGCATGCAGAAGCCTGATGGAGAAAATGTGGGGCATGGAGTAGGGCACTAGCCTGGCAGGCACTCAAGGAAGAACCTAACACAGAAAGGCAACAGAAGAAAATTCTCTAGCAAGAAAGCAGTAACTAAAGCTAGCATAATGGCATAAAGGAATGGCTTTCATTTGTGACAGTGACCTGGATTCAATCATCTGTCTGAATGCTGGTGGCCAAAAGGGAAGGGAAAGAATGGCTTAACCATAAGGCTAACTCTCACCTTTTGTGGAGAGGGTTTGGGATTTTAATTTGTGCTGTAGGTTTGCCTCCTGGTGGAGAAGAGGTGTGCTGCTAAAGATGGCTATTGTTGCTTGTAGGATTACAAAAACAGGAAATATGCAGGGAAGCATGCAGAATTATTCATTTATCACACCAGTGTTTTCACCTCTGCATCCAAGAATCCAGACTCACAGCCACCTTCTCCTAAGAGACCAGACAGGTTCTATAAAGTGCCTGATGACCACAAATTCTTAGTTAAGCCTCCCCTGGAAGACCCTGCAGTAATTGCTGTCTCACCTGACAAGCAATCCAGACTGATTCCTTCAGCATCTCTTATGCCCATGGATAAGGTTAGCAAAAGCATAGACAGGATTGGGAAAAAGGTGCACACCTCCTCCACCCTGGCCGTCCGAGCTATCAATTACCAAACACACATGGTAAAATATGCTCTGGACCTAGTTTCACAAGCCTCCACTCTCATGGCAGCCACCCCTTACTGCCCTACCAAATCTGAGATAGCATCTAAACTGTTACTGGCTTCTCAGGTAGTCAGACATTCCATTAGGTGCAGTTATGATGCCACAGAGGCCTTTACGAGGTCTGTAGCTTCTGCTTCAGTTCTCCGCAGATACTCTTGACTTCACCTACAACCACTCCCTGAGGATTTCAAATCTAAAATTATGGATTCCCCATTAGACCATAATCTTTTGTTTGGCAAACAATCTGCAGAACTTTTTAAAAATCTGCAGGAGAAACGTAAGGAGCTGCAGGACATCAAACATTTGCTTGTGTCTCCTATTCCTAAGTATTACAGGAATTATCCTGCAAAAACTTCTTTTGTCAGGAGAACTCCTTCCTCCAGCACCCCTCTTCTACCAGGCACAGGAGAGGAACCAAGAGGCAAACCTACTCCAGACCTGCTTCCTCTCTACCTACCCCAAGACAGCCTTTTCAGGATAGAAGTGCACCCAACAATGTGTGACTTCCTTCCCCATCTACCTTTGTCACCCAGCCTACCCCACTGCCTCCCCTTTTGGAAAGAAATCACAATAGACCAGTAGGTACTGACTATCATTCAAAATGGATACTTCCTTTCTTGGAAGGAAAAACCCATCCTAGGGCCCATCCCCTTTCCACCCAAAAATCAAATTCACCTCTTTCCTCACATTCTACTAGACCTCCAAAGATTAGGAACAATAGAACCAGTCCCCCCAGGGCAGGAAGGAAGAGGATTTTACTCAAGACTCTTTTTGGTCCCCAAAAAAGATGGGCCTTGGAGACCTATACTAGATCAATCCTTCCTAAACCATTTTCTAAAAGTACCATCTTTCAGAATGCTATCCCTTAAAACTCTTCTCCCTTTAATACCAGCCCAGGCCTACATGGCCACACTAGATCTAAAGGAGGCTCATCTCCATATTCCCATAAAACTCTCCAACAGAAAATTCTTATGTTTTACTGGACACTGCTCTCATTTTCAGTTTACAGCCTTGCCCTTTGGTTTGTCTACTGCACCCAGGGTATTCACAAAACACCTAGCCCCAGCCATTGCCTACTGCAGGATGAAGGGTGTCCAGATCTATCCCTGCCTAGATGACATTCTCCTTCTAGCAGAAACAGAAGATCTCCTCCAAAATCATCTCAGGTTCACCACTTCCCTTCTACAAAACCTGGGTTTCACCCTCAACTTAAACAAATCCTCCTTACTCCTGCAGGATCAGGACAGACCTGATGTGGGCTTTCCTTCCCCAGGACAAAGTCCTCTCCCTCTCCAGTCACTTCAAAATCCTTTTTTCTAATGCCTCAGATATCTGCAAGACAATTCCAGCAACTCCTGGAGATGATGGCAGCCACCATCCCTATGCTTCCCTTAGCAAGAATGCACATGTGGAAATTCCAATGGTACCTGAAAAATGTGTGGTCACAACACCAACACTCCATAGAGCAACTAATTCCCATTCTGCCCTGCCTCAAAAAAGAACTAAGGTGGTGGATTTAACAAATACTTCACAACCCAGGACTACCACTTCAAATCCCCACCCCAAACCAACTTATGCATGCAGATGCATTAGACCTAGGGTGGTGAAGCACCTGCAAAGGTTTCAGGGTACAGGAGGCATGAAATCCTACCCTTCAAAAGAAACATATCAATGTAAGGGAAATTACTGCAGTTCTTCTGGCTCTGGAGGCTTTTCTACCTATTCTCCAACTGTGCCTCCTTCAACTATTCACAGACAACACCACAGTTATGTGGTATCTCAACAAACAAGGAGGAACCAGAGCTTACCACCTTTGCACGATAAATATACAAGTTTGGGACCTCACCTCCAGGCACAGCTTGACCTTGCAGGCCTCATATATCCCCTCTCAGGACAACAAACAAGTGGATATTCTCAGCAGAACATCCTCTCTACAGCACGAGTGGATGTTGAACAGGGAGACCTTTCTAGGCATTGTTCACCGGTGGGGCACACCTCAAGTGGATCTGTTTGCTTCCCCCCAGAACAGACAATTGAACAAATTCTGGACAAAGGATCACTCTCCCCTTGCCTGGAGGGTAGATGGCTTCAACATTCCATGGAAGGGACTATTTTTATATGCTTTTCCACCCTTCCCACTGCTCCAAAAGGTCCTACTGAAAATCAGGAAGGACAAACCAAAAATCTTGCTGGTAACAATGGTTTCCCCTACTTCCCTCATTAGCCAAGGGCAATCACCATAAGTTACTCCACAAGGTGATCTACTCACACAACAAAAGGGAACTTTAATACACCCTCACCAACAGATGTTAGGCCTAACACTCTGGGTGATAAACCTCTAATTCCTTTCAGACACCACTACTCAGAGGACGTGCTTACAGTCCTGAGGGAGGCCAGAAAACCCACTACAAGGAAATCATATTTATCAAAATGGGAGAGATTCTCCAAATGGTGTCTACATAAGGACAGGCACCCCGGCCAGGCAGACCCATTCCTAGTCCTTGCTTATCTGTGTGAACTCATTAAGGATGGCCTTTCCTACTCTTCAGTGAAAGTCTATCTTTCAGCCATTTTGGCTTGCCTGTCTCTAGATCCCCCTTTGCTTTCCAGGCTGGATGTAAATCTTTTCCTGAGAGGGGTTTTATACATAAGACCACTTAGAAAACCATTCCCACCACCCTGGGACCTCAACTTTGTTCTAGAAAAGTTAACACTGGCCCCTCTTTGAGCCAGTTAGCACTGCTGCTTTACAAATGTGTACATGGAAGAATGTACTGCTGGTGGCCATTACTTCCACTAGGAAAGCGTCAGAGTTACAGGCCCTCATGGCCTGACCCCCTACTCTACCTTTCACAAGGATAGGGTGACCCTGTGCACTAAACCTTCCTTCATGCCTAAAGTGGTCAATGAACTGTCTTTAAATCAATCCATTCACCTCCTTACCTTTTCTCCCCTCCATCTAACAGGAGTTAGAGGATTCTGCATTCCCTGGATGTACACAGACAACTTAGATTCTACCTAGACAAAACGTTAAGTCCTTCAGAAAATCTGACCAACTATTTGACTCATTCCATCCCAGGGCTCTGGGCAAGGCAGTCTCCAAACAAACTATTTCATGTTGGATCAGAAAATCTATTTCCTTCTGCTACTCACACCATGGCAAGCACTTACCCCAAGGGGTGAGAGCTCACTCCACCAGAGGCATGGCTACTACCAAAGCCTTCCTCAAAGGGATGGACACAAATCCATTCTGGAAGCAGCCACCTGGTCCACAATTCACACCTTCACTAAACACTACAAACAGGACCATGTCTCCAGAGCCAGGGTAGGCTTTGCTAGAGCAGTCCTGCAGGGATTAATGGAATCTTCAACTTCTACCTCCACCCTTCCCTTTAATTAAGCTGTGGTACTCTCCCACACTAAATATTCTGCAACATAGGACTAGAAGGACAAAGAATGGTTGCGTAAAATCTTACCATAACCATAGATGTCCTTCTCTTCCATGTATCAGTATTCCTTCCCTCCCTCCAACCCCCTATATTTAATTTGGACTATGGACATAACTCTTAGGCAATAGGAAACTCTACTCTTCACCAAGAGCAGACTAGCCAGCATATGATGCTTGACACTTCTGGATGACATCACTTGTTACTCTCTTTGGGACTGTCTGACTGGCCTTCAAATTCTGAGGTCTGTGCATGCAGATGTCACATTTAAGATCCCTGGTTTATGGCCCTACATGTGACATCCCACACACCTACAGCAACCAGGCTTAAACTTTTGTATAGGAGCTGACGTTCAGGTCACTTGAGGTGGGGAATCCCACACTACGAATACTGCAACATGGAAGAGAAGGACATCTATAGTTATGGTAAGATTTTACACAACTATTCATTACACTGCGATATCCAGAAAAAGACAAATCTGTTAAGTGCTACTATAGCACAAGATCCAACCTTGACAAATGTTAAGCATGCCCTGCTTAACTTGTTAAGCTCAGGCCTCATGCTAAGCAGTCAGATCTGACAATACTGACCAGCAAAGACACCAGCATTGTTTCTGCCTGCTGTCTGTACCAGTAACATTTTCCTGTTATAAACTTAGAAAGTAGCTAGAATAGCAGGATATGTGTTCACCTGCATTTTCTGAAGGATATAAAATCTGAAACACAAATGTATGTCATTATTTTGTAGAGTCATTCCTCAGTAAGTTGTCCAAAACCCCTGGCTTCTGAGAGGAACAGATGAAGCAAATGATACAAGAAAATAGGCATTCTGAGAAACTCTGGACAGCTGACAGCAATGGCAAGATATATATATATATATATATATATATATATATATATATATATATATATATATATATATATAAATACATATATATAGAAATAGATATACTAGACTGTATTACACTGTCTTTCTGACAGCACTCGCTATGTGCTTTATGGGTCTGAAAGCTGGACAAAGCACTTAGTGGGGGGTTTTTTTCATTTTTTTCCCCCTGTAACTAGTAGTACATGGAGCAGATCAAGTTCAATGCACTACAAAGAATTCTGATCGGAATTCTGATTGGAAATTTAAATTATGTGTTCTCAGCATGGATGCCAAGATTCACCTCTTGAGCTTTCCTCTCAAGGTGAATTTCTTGGCATCCATGTCTCGGACACAAAACAAGCAGATTATGACTGGCAACCCTATCATAATCCTATGTTTAAGTTAGATTTGAATCTTCCTCCTGATAGCTTCCACCTTTGCCTTCTTCTTTTGTCTTTCCTTTTCAGCTCCACCTTTCCACCTGATCTCTGACAGTATTCTGAATTATTTTTTTCTAAAGTGTGCATTTCAATTGCCAATGAACTTTCTTCAAATCTCAGTTCTCCGAAGTTCTCCAGAAATGTCTGTGCTATTCAAGTTTTATTCTTACCTTTGCCCTAAATCATGTTTTTCTATTCACCAAACAGCCCGTCACCCTTTTCACTGTTGGTACAGCAGACTACTAACACTGTGTTGCTTGACAGTTTAGGTCTGATGATCACTCACAGATCTTTTCCTCTTTTATTTGCTCTAGAGATCCCCTCCTCTTAGTTTTTACATTTATCTGAGGACTCACCCCATCATACTCCATAACTGTAGACTTACTTACTTTAAATTTGAACTGCCATCAATCTGCTCAGCATGCCAGGCCTCACTAAGGGGTAATCCTCCTCTTATTGACTAGTGGACGTGTTCTGGATTTGGCTCTTAACTAGTGCATCTGTTCTGGATTTGATTGGTAACTAGTGTAGCTGTTCTGGATTTTGATGTTAACTATTGCATCTGTTCTGGATTTGGCTGCTAAGTAGTGTACCCTTTCTGTATTTGGCTGATAATTAGTGCACCCGTTTTAGATTTGGCTGCTAACTAGTTCACCTGTTAGGGATTTGGCTGCTAACTAGTGTACCTGTTCTGAATTTGGCTGCTAACTAATTTACCTGTTCTGAATTTGACTGCCAACTAGGGCACCCATTCTGAATTTGGCTGCTAACAGAATGATTCTGCTGTCTCCTGTACTAGCTGCATTAGGTGCAAATGTGATGAACAAAACCAGCCCAAGTTAATATCAGTGGCACCCAATTGTATGTTAGCTTTTTACATGTTTTGTTTCCCCACATATGTTAGTTATCTGATTATCAACTTCTCATCTTTAGCCCCATATGTTGTTTCTTGCAAGGGATGGGGAGAATGGAGGGTAATTTTGAACATTGTAGTCATACTGAATAACTATGAGTAGTACTTTTTTTACTGCGGCCCTTTTCTTGTCCTGCATATAAGATAGGTGGGATGGTTGATGGGTAGGGTGATGGAGTTCAAAATACCTCCTCTGGGTGTCAGTCATCTGGGTAGTGTCCCATTTGAAGTATTCTTTCATCTTTGTAACGGTTTTCCAAAAAATAATATTTTCTGGTGGGGAGTCCCCCTCAATGGATTCCTCATCTGGGGAATAGTATTCCAGAGGAGAGGCAATTTGTGAGGCATAAGAAACAGACTCATCAGAAGATGAGTAGTAAGGTTCTAAATCCTCCTCTCCTTCTTGGGTAGTAGGCAAGGGGAGAGAAGTGGCAAAGGCAGGCCTAGGACTAAGCACTGGAATAGTGGAGGGAGAAGAGGTTGTGAGCCTAATAGCCATAAAAGCCTGCATCAAAGGATTAGTAAAAGGTTGCCAGTCTGGGACCCCCTCTGAGGTAGGAATCAGGTGTTTGTTTTTTTGTTTTTGCTTAGAAGACGTAGGCCTGGGAGAAGGCCTGGGCTTCAGGTAATGGCATCTTGGTCGGTCATCCAACTGTTTCTGGTTCCCCCTCGACATTGGTAGGGACCGACGTCTGAGCAGTCTCCAAGGATGTGCAGACCATTACTTCTTAAGTGGATTCCTCAGTGGGAGCTGTCGAAGTTGACGGTTCAAATGAACATCCCTCAACTCCTAGATTGGAAGCTGGCAGGATGTACGATTGTGGAGAAGCAACGGAGGTAAGCCTGGAAACTTTGGCCTTTTCCATGGTGGTTCAGTTGGAATGGTTGATTTGGGATCCATCCTGAGCACAAGCTTTTTGAGATGTTGGATCTCTACATATAAGTTGAGGGTGGTCAGATGGCTATGAAGGGTCTTCGGAACAAAAGATTGGCAAATAGAACAAGCAGTATGGTTGTGTTCCTTCTCTAGACAAAAGATTCAATGGTCGTGCATATCTTTATGTGGTATCTGATGCCTGCAATGGCATTTGCCCTTCTTAGCTGACATCGGCTAATGATAACTGCAGCTAACCAAGCTCAAGCAAAGAAACAGAAAATTTCCCCAACGCGGTGCTTAGCTTTTTAGATGTCTTCGAGTGTAGGAGCGAAGCAATCGATGTGACATTCTCTGTGGCTGAAAAGTTCTGAGGTCTGTTTGTGCAGACTTCACATTTAAGGTCCCAGCTTTATGGCCCTACGTATGACTTCCCAGGCACCTACAGCAACTAGGCTTAAGCTTTTGTATAGGAGCCAATGTTTGGGTCGCGTGAGGCAGGGAATCCCACACTAAGAATACTGCAGCATAGGAATAGAAGGACATTCATTGTGCTCAATGCACTACAAGTTATTTACTAACATGCTGGAGTGAACCTTGAATGACCTGCCAAAGGAAGGTGATACAGTGGAGTTAACAGAATGACTGAAGGAAATGGTGAAAACTTGGGGATGGCAGGGATGAAAATAAGGATGGGAAGCGAGAGCTACAGAGGTTAACTGTAATACATGAACAAGCTTGAATTATTATTAGTTTACTTCTCTCAGTTTTCTCATATGTTTATACCTTCATATGAAAACAACTTGATTTTATATTGCAACAGGCCTCAATAGCTGTTTTATTTAATTTTCCTAAGATGCTGCCAGCACCTGAATAAAGCTAAGCAACTTGATTTCTGATGTCTACAGCAATATAAAGTAAATTTTCTTCTCACATTAATGTAGGATGTTTTGTTATTGTTTTAGCCCTGAATTATTGCATTAAACACATGCAAAGCAAGCAGTGGTTGCTTACAGATTATATGCATTAGAGTAATAAAAGATAATTTGTGTGTGTGCGCGTGTGTGTGTATGTGTGTGTATATTTTATGCCAAATGACAGTTGAAACAATCCATTTATTGTAAATCCAATAAGCTGAAGCGCTTTTCGTCTGAGAGATACACGAACTTCATCAGATTAAATCACAAATCCAATAATACAGTTTAAATAATATAAACACTTGATCAGCTGATGCATCGATATCAAACATTAAAGCAATATGCCCCATATATTCAATTCATATTATAAAAACTTTCTATTAATATATAAGCTATCCTAATAAAAACTAACTATTCTTATAAAAATAGTTGAATAATAATATTTTCATTTGAAATTACTACTAAGCTATTCCAATACAAACAAATACCAGAAGAGCCCAGTCTTAAAACAAACAGCAGCAACTAAATATATTCTAATTAAAATTATATTCTTAATTAAAATAGCAGCAAAATGTCTTATAAAACTATCTACGAAGGCTTTTGAGTTTTAATATAGCTATAATGGAACACATATCATTGAGACCCGGACAGTTATATGCATATAATCTAATCTGCCATAACAATTCCATTCTTTCCAATTCTATTTCTATTGGTCTCCCTCTTATATTAGGTATTAATTGATCCAAGATCCAGAACTTAAATTTATGGGTGGGATATTCTGACACATGCTTGGCTAATGCATTTTCTTGCTTGAGTTTACTTATATCATAAGTATCTTTGTAGATTCTATCTCTTAATCTACAAATAGTTTTGCCCACATAGAAGCATGGGCAGAACTGGCATTTAGCTAAGTAAACCACCATTTTAGAATTACAGTTAAATTTACCCTTACTTCTCAGGTCTAAATTATTAATGGTTACTAAGTTACCCACTATAATATATTTACAATAGGAACAGGAGCCACAGTTATGCATGCCCCTTCTAATAGTATTATTATTACTATTATTTTTGTGTATACCCTCCAAAAGTTCTTTAAAGTTTCTATCTCTTCTTACCGTGAATTTGGGTGCTTCCCCTATTTTCTCTGTTAGTTCTTTACTTTCCTTCAGAATGTTCCATTTTTTATATACAATACTTTTTAGGAAATAAAAATCAGAGTTGAAAGTCAAAATAATACTATGTTCAAAACATGAAGTTTTTCTACCCATCGTTCCATTTATGGCAATATCCGTTATTTCACAATTAGAGTCCCTAGAAGTATTTAGTACTGTTTCTTGGATTTTTACGTCTATAACCTCTCTTACAATCGGTGTATAAATACCTCTACTTCTCTTCTCTTGAATTTCATCAATGATATTATCCAAGAAGGTATTTGGGTATGCCCTTTTGAGAAACATGTCTTTTAGATTTTTACATTCATCATTAAAATCATCCTCCCTTGAAATCATCCGTGCTGCCCTCACCAATTGTCCCTTCACTACTGACTTTTTTTGGAGCATAGGGTGAGCACTTGAATAATGCAAGAAAGTATTAGAATACGATGGTTTTCTATAAATTCTTGTTTCGTACTTTTTGTCAATATTGTTTTTAATCAAAAGTACATCAAGAAATGGAATTTGTTTCTCTTCAAAATTATATGTGAATTCAAGAAAATCAGTGCTTTCATTAAGATACTTAACAAGATCTTTAGCTTGGTTTTGATTTCCTTTAAACAATATAAATATATCGTCTAAATATCGGGTATAGTATATAATTTGTGAATTTATATGTTCCTTGCTAAATATATAGTGCCTTTCCCAATAATTCATAACCAAGTTTGCAAAACTTGAACCGCAGGGTGAACCCATCACCACCCCACTCTTCTGATGGAAGAAGTTCTTCTTAAATGTTATATTATCTGCTAGTACTATACTTAGTAGTTCTTCTACTAGAACTAATTCAGATGTAGGTGCACCTTTTTCTTTTAAATTCAATATTACCCACTCAATACCCAATTCTTGTGGTATTGAGGTGTAGAGGTCTTTTACATCGATTGTAAGTAGGTTATTATGTTCATCAAAACTTATTTATCTTTTCTAAGAAAGACCAAGAATCTTTACTTATACATATTTCGGAACTTACATATTTCTTAAGGATCCCATCAACTACCTTTGCTCAAGCATAAATTGCACTATTCCTGCCATCCACTATATGTCTGAGGGGTTGATTACTCAGATCCTTGTGTATTTTTGGCACACCAAATATAACTGGAACAATAGGTGATGGCATAACTAGGTAGTTATATAACTCTATATCAATTCTCTGTGTTATAAATAAATCATTTATATAAATTTTGATCCTATTATTAGCTTGATTATATTTATTCATGGACACTATATCATAAGATTCAGATGCTAGCATTACTTCAATTTTATTTTCATAGTCAACCTGCTCCATGAAAATCAAACCTCCACCCTTATCTGGTTTCATAATACAGACTCTAGTGTCTTTCCAATATTGTATCCAATTTAATTCTTCGTTTGTAAGATTATTCCTACTTATGCTGTTTTTTTCTCAAATAATCCATATGTCTAAAATCAAGCTCACACATTTTTTCGAATATACAAAGAGTTATGCAATGGTGGGTTATAAGTGCTTGCAATTCTAAATTCATTTCTATCCATTCTATTCATATTACCCAACAAAACTGCCAAATTCAGCTTTCTCACAAATAATGTCAGGTCCAAAATACAGTTCGTAACATTCAGTTTTTTAGTAGGAATAAATGTGAGGCCTTTTGCCAGCAAATTAGCCAGCTCAACAGGGACATACACTGAAGAGTAGTTATAGATGGAAAAGTCCCCCTCAGAATTCATAATAAACAAAGGGATGTTATCTGGAACCATTTGATTTATTTCCATTTGTTGTGTTTCTTTCTCTGGTTCTGCCTGTTCTGCATTCTTCCCCTCTGAAAACCCTGTTGATTATTGCCTCACTGGTTGTTATTAGACTGGAAATTTGGTTTAGATTGATTCTGTAAACGTTGACTTCTACGGGGGCCCTCATCAGCATTAATTTCTCCAGTGGTTGTCAAATTAGTTTGTGGAATACTGTCAGAACCTGTGGATTATTAGTAATTTCCATATTCTGACCAGAGATATCAAGATTTGGACAGTTTTGGACATTTCCAAGTTGTGAATTATTATAAATATTAATATTTCCTTCCCCTTCCTTCCTATACCCATTCATTCTCCATTGTTGTGCTGGAAATGGACGTGGGTAAGCCGATCCTTGTTGGTACTGCAAGCGGTCGTGCTGTAACTTTTTGCATTTAACTGCTCTCGCCTTATTGATAAAAGAGTCAATAGTTTGAAATATGCGTGAGTATTCAAATTTATATCTGGAAAAATCAGGATGTGATTTAATCTGAGTGTCCAAGGGAATGATATTATCTCTTAATTCTTCCACTATTTTACTATAATTTACTTTCATTAAGTCCAATAATTCAAGACCTTATTTATTAAACAATTTAACCAGGTCTAAGTGGAATTGGGAATCAGGAATCAGGCCTGTCGGATATTGACAAATCCTGAGACCCTTCGGTACTAACTCCAATCTCAAACACTCATTGAAATAATCTATTTCCAAATTTAACTTTTTGTATTTTAACAAAATATGATCAAAAGAGTTCAGCAAATCAGTTAAATCTGATTCTTCCCTAGCCGGACTCACCATTGTGGCTGTAGAGTTCATTTGGGTCAAGCCCATAGGTGTAGTAAGCCTTTCGTTGAGATTAGGGAGTCCAATCAGCCCTGGGTTCAAATTCATGTTACCATCCGTGATGCTAGATTGTTGAAAGTATTATTGCTGTTGCCACTACCATTATTCTGTTCTCGCCTCAATAATCCACTTTCACCATTAAAAGTCATTGGTGTTAGGGAAGGCACTCGCTGCCCGCATGGAATAGAAGCCGATGGTGTCGGTAAGGGTGAACAATTATTTGAAACTATTACTGCTGGTGAAATGCTACTCAAATTGTTGGTGCCAATATTCAAACTCTCAAAGGCTCCATTACCACCAGCCGTAATGGGGCTCTGATGTTGCCACTGCTGTTGCTGATTATGTAGACCACTAAGCGTGTCTACTATTTCTGTTAGCCTTTTGACTTGTTGTGCCAATGTTTGTACCACAAGAAGAAGGCTATTATTATCAGCTTCAATTGCTGGTCGACCAGTTGATGTCCTTATTAATAAAGGAGATAATTCCACGGAATTATTCAACAAGTTGTTCGCCATAATCCAAACTACGAAAAGAGACAAACGAAAAACAAAAAACTTCCGGAAACCACAAAGTATGCCAAACGACAGTTGAAACAATCCGTTTATTGTAAATCCAATGAGCTGAAGTGCTTTTCATCCGAGAGATACATAAACTTCATCAGATTAAATCACAAATCAAATAATGCAGTTTAAATAATATAAACACTTGATCAGCTGATGCATCGATATCAAACATTAAAGCAATATGCCCCATATATTCAATTCATATTATAAAAACTTTCTATTAATATATAAGCTATCCTAATAAAAACTAACTATTCTTATAAAAATAGTTGAACAATAATAATATTTTCATTTGAAATTACTACTAAGCTATTCCAATACAAACAAATACCAGAAGAGCCCATTCTTAAAACAAACAGCAGCAACTAAATATATTCTAATTAAAATTATATTCTTAATTAAAATAGCAGCAAAATTTCTTATAAAACTATCTACGAAGACTTTTGAGTTTTAATATAGCCATAATGGAACACATATCATTGAGACCCAGCCAGTTATATGCATATAATCTAATCTGCCATAACAATTCCAGTCTTTCCAATTCTATTTCTATTGGTCCCTATTTTGCTTTAATGTTTAATATTGATGCATCAGCTGATCAAGTGTTTATATTATTTAAACTGCATTATTTGATTTGTGATTTAATCTGATGAAGTTCGTGTATCTCTCGGACGAAAAGCGCTTCAGCTTATTGGATTTACTATAAACGGATTGTTTCAACTGTCGTTTGGCATACTTTGTGGTTTCTGGAAGTTTTTTGTTTTTCATTTGTCTCTTTTCGTAGTTTGGATTATGGCAAACAACTTGTTGAATAATTCTGTGGAATTATCTTTTTTATCAATAAGGACATCAGCTGGTGGACCAGCAATTAAAGCTGATAATAATAGCTTTCTTTTTATGGTACAAACATTGGCACAACAAGTCGAAAGGCTAACAGAAAAAGTAGATACGCTTAGTGGTCTACATAATCAGCAACAGCAGCGGCATCATCAGTGCCCCATTACGGCTGGTGGTAATGGAGTCTTTGAGAGTTTGAATATTGGAGCCAACAATTTGAGTAGCGTTTCACCAGCAGTAACAGTTTCAAATAATCGTTCACCCTTACCGATACCATCGGCTTCTATTCCATGCGGGCAGCGAGTGCCTTCCCTAACACCAATGACGTTTAATAGTGAAAGTGGATTATTGAGGCGAGAGCAGAATAATGGTAGCGGCAACAACAATAATACTTTCAACAATATAGCATCATGGGTGGTAACATGAATTTGAACCCAGGGCTTACTGGACTCCCTAATCTCAATGAATAGCTTACTACACCTATGGGCTTGACCCAAATGAACTTTACAGCCACAATGGTGAGGGAAGAATCAAACTTAACTGATTTGCTGAACTCTTTCGATAATATTTTGTTAAAATACAAAAAGTTAAATTTGGAAATAGATTATTTCAATGAGTGTTTGAGATTGGAGTTAGTACCGAAGGGTCTCAGGATTTGTCAATATCTGACAGGCCTGATTCCTGATTCCCAATTCCACTTAGACCTGGTTAAACTGTTTAATAAACAAGGTCTTGAATTATTGGACTTAATGAAAGTAAATTATAGTAAAATAGTGGAAGAATTAAGAGATAATATAATTCCCTTTGACACTCAGCTTAAATCATATCCTGATTTTTCCAGATATAAATTTGAATACTCACGCATATTTCAAACTATAGACACTTTTATCAATAAGGCGAGAGCAGTTAAGTGCAAAAGGTTACAGCGAGACCACTTGCAGTACTAACAAGGATCGGCTTACCCACGTCCATCTCCAGCACAACATTAGAGAATGAATGGGTATAGGAAGGAAGGGGAAGGAAATATTAATATTCATAATAATTCACAACTTGGAAATGTCCAAAACTGTCCAAATCTTGATATCTCTGGTCAGAATATGGAAATTACTAATAATCCACAGGGGGCATGTTCTGACATTATTCCACAAACTAATTTGACAACCACTGGAGACATTAATGCTGATGAGGGTCCCCGTAGAAGTCAACATTTACAGAATCAATCTAACCCAAATTTCCAGTCTAATAACAACCAATGGGGCAATAATCAACAGGGTTTTCAGAGGGGGAGAACGCAGAACAGGCGGAACCAGAGAAAGAAACACAACAAATGGAAATAAATCAAATGGTTCCAGATAACATCCCTTTGTTTATTATGAATTCTGTGGGGGACTTTTCCATCTATAACTACTCTTCAGTGTATGTCCCTGTTGAGCTGGCTAATCTGCTGGCAAAAGGCCTCACATTTATTCCTACTAAAAAACTGAATGTTACGAACTGTATTTTGGACCTGAAATTATTTGTGAGAAAGCTGAATTTGGCAGTTTTGTTGGGTAATATGAATAGAATGGATAGAAATGAATTTAGAATTGCAAGCACTTATAACCCACCATTGCATAACTCTTTGTATATATTTGAAAAATGTGTGAGCTTGATTTTAGACATATGGATTATTTGAGAAAAAACAGCATAAGTAGGAATAATCTTACAAACGAAGAATTAAATTGGATACAATATTTGAATGACATTAGGGTCCGTATTATGAAACCAGATAAGGGTGGAGGTTTGGTTTTCATGGACCAGGCTGACTATGAAAATAAAATTGAAGTAATGCTAGCATCTGAATCTTATGATAAAGTGTCCATGAATGAATATAATCAAGCTAATAATAGGATCAAAAATTATATAAATGATTTATTTATAACACAGAGAATTGATATAGAGTTATATAACTACCTAGTTATGCCATCACCTATTGTTCCAGTTATATTTGGTGTGCCAAAAATACACAAGGATCTGAGTAATTCACCCCTCAGACCTATAGTGGATGGCAGGAATAGTGCAACTTATGCTTGCGCAAAGGTAGTTGATGGGATCCTTAAGAAATATGTAAGTTCCGAAGTATGTATAAGTAAGGATTCTTGGTCTTTCTTAGAAAAGATAAATGATATAAGTTTCGATGAACATAATAACCTACTTACAATCAATGTAAAAGACCTCTACACCTCAATACCACAAGAATTGGGTATTGAGTGGGTAATATTGAATTTAAAAGAAAAAGGTGCACCTACATCTGAATTAGTTCTAGTAGAAGAACTACTAAGTATAGTACTAGCACATAATATAACATTTAAGAAGAACTTCTTCCATCAAAAGTGTGGGGTGGCGATGGGTTCACCCTGCGGTTCAAGTTTTGCAAACTTGGTTATGAATTATTGGAAAGGCACTATATATTTAGCAAGGAACATATAAATTCACAAATTATATACTATACCTGATATTTAGACAATATATTTATATTGTTTAAAGGAAATCAAAACCAAGCTAAAGATCTTGTTAAGTATCTTAATGAAAGCACTGATTTTCTTGAATTCACATATAATTTTGAAGAGAAACAAATTCCATTTCTTGATGTACTTTTGATTAAAAACAATATTGATAAAAAGTACGAAACAAGAATTTACAGAAAACCATCGTATTCTAATACTTTCTTGCATTATTCAAGTGCTCACCCTATGCTCCAAAAAAAGTCAGTAGTGAAGGGACAATTGGTGAGGGCAGCATGGATGATTTCAAGGGAGGATGATTTTAATGATGAATGTAAAAATCTAAAAGACGTTTCTCAGAAGGGCATACCCAAATACCTTCTTGGATAATATCATTGATGAAATTCAAGAGAAGAGAAGTAGAAATATTTATACACCGATTGTAAGAGGGGTTATAGAAGTAAAAATCCAAGAAACAGTACTAAATACTTCTAGGGACTCTGTGAAATAACGGATATTGCCATAAATGGAACGATGGGTAGAAAAACTTCATGTTTTGAACATAGTCTTATTTTGACTTTCAACTCTGATTTTTATTTCCTAAAAAGTACTGTATATAAAAATTGGAACATTCTGAAGGAAAGTAAAGAACTAACAGAGAAAACAGGGGAAGCACCCAAATTCACGGTAAGAAGAGATAGAAACTTTAAAGAACTTTTGGAGGGTATACACAAAAATAATAGTAATAATAATACTATTAGAAGGGGCATGCATAACTGTGGCTCCTGTTCCTATTGTAAATATATTATAGTGGGTAACTTAGTAACCATTAATAATTAAGACCTGAGAAGTAAGGGTAAATTTAACTGTAATTCTAAAATGGTGGTTTACTTAGCTAAATGCCAGTTCTGCCCATGTTTCTATGTGGGCAAAACTATTTGTAGATTAAGAGATAGAATCTACGAACATACTTATAATATAAGTAAACTCAAGCAAGAAAATGCATTATCTAAGCATGTGTCAGAATATCCCACCCATAAATTTAAGTTCTGGATCTTGGATCAATTAATACCTAATATAAGAGGGGGACCAATAGAAATAGAATTGGAAAGACTGGAATTGTTATGGCTGGGTCTCAATGATATGTGTTCCATTATGGCTATATTAAAACTCAAAAGCCTTCGTAGATAGTTTTATAAGAAATTTTGCTGCTATTTTAATTAAGAATATAATTTTAATTAGAATATATTTAGTTGCTGCTGTTTGTTTTAAGACTGGGCTCTTCTGGTATTTTCTTGTATTGGAATAGCTTAGTAGTAATTTCAAATTAAAATATTATTGTTCAACTATTTTTATAAGAATAGTTAGTTTTTATTAGGATAGCTTATATATTAATAGAAAGTTTTTATAATATGAATTGAATATATGGGGCATATTGCTTTAATGTTTGATACTGATGCATCAGCTGATCAAGTGTTTATATTATTTAAACTGCATTATTTGATTTGTGATTTAATCTGATGAAGTTCGTGTATCTCTCGGACGAAAAGCGCTTCAGCTTATTGGATTTACAATAAACGGATTGTTTCAACTGTCGTTTGGCATACTTTGTGGTTTCCGGAAGTTTTTTGTTTTTCATATGTCTCTGTGCGTATATTTTATTCTTTGTCAGCTGACAGCTCACATCTGACAGAGGCACTGGAACTACAAACCTATATATGTAAGGGACAGAAGCACTTACACTGTTCTCCAGTGAGCAGATTTTCTTTCTGTATGACACAAGTCACCAAACACACTGTTATGTCTTACAAACTCACAATACTTGTACTCTGCCACTGTCTCTTACCCTGTAAATGGGCATTGTAAGTTGTGGCTTCTAAAATAGATTAGACATGTGCCACACATCTCCTCCATAACTCTCAGGTAAGAACAGTACTCCACAGGGCACATGATTTCCTCTATTCAGTAAACCTTCTAATGACCAAGGTGCATTTTTGAACAAGTTAGAGACAGATATCTTGTCTTTATGACATCAGGACAAGCCCTGCATACTGGAGTGTTTTGAGATATTGTCATTGCTAGTGTTGTATTTTAATCTTTCTTTATGAAGGCACATATACTGTAACCCCAAACATTTCCCTTGACCTTTGGACAGGCTTTAGACTAAACAACATTTACTGGGCATTAAGGAGATTCAGCAGACCACACACACACACACACACACACACACACACACACACACACACACACACACACACACACTCAATAAATTACTTACTATAGTCTCACCACTCCTTGCAAGTCTATATTTTGTAACACCTATAAAATTATTTCATATTCAGAGACTTTCTTCCCAACTCACATCTTCAAATCTGAAGATGAATTGATGTAATGTGATTTTAAGATCCACAGACCATCTTCACCCCACATGCATTACAGAACAACAGCTTCCCAAGTGTAGGACAACTTTAAAGGCTGAAAGACAGTGCTCAGATCTAGCATCATAACATATAGCTACCACAAGACACCCTTTAATTAATTTCATTTATTAATTTATGCTTTCCTGACTAAAGGAAAAACATTTCTTCATGCCAGCAAATATAAACATGCAGAAGGACAATAAATCACTTCACAGATCAAAAATGATCATAATGCTATTTTATGGCACAAAATAAATACATAAAAAGTTCTTAAACTGAATGTGATAAATATTGAAAGAGAACCCTTGCTGCTGCTTAGAGAAAATGGTAACTCCAAATATAGCATAGTTTTTGCCACAGTCTGAGATGGCAATATTCGAAGGAAACTCAAGTCACATTGTAGCAGATAACTGAAGTCACAGATATAATGCTGCTGGTGATGTTGAAAAAAGGACATTCTTAGTTTGTGTGCCAACATTGATAAAGTTTATGCAAGCTTATCTTTAAGTGACAATAACCCTGATAAACACAGAAACTGCAATGATTTGCACATACAGAGGCATATGATACAGCCTTAATTACTGCACGATACACTGGTCTAAACCTTTCTAGTAAAATGCATTACATACGCAATAATGAATTTAGTTAAAAGCATGCTGACCCATCAACAAAGAAACCTATAGTACCATTTTCAAATGTCATGTTAGGAGATACCTAGCACTGTCAAGTATATATTTCAGTAAAATCAGTGACTAACATGACACAGATATTTTTAAAGATGATAAATGTGCAATAAACCCAAAGTATAAGTATTTATAAATACTAACACATTTTGAAGAAACCCCATGAAAGCTCATCAAATTCAAGGAGGAAGGTGAGTAAAAAAAGGCCATGTACTTCGATATAGAACTATTCAGAACCAACCCATAACAAAAATAAAATTGTATAAATTTTTCAGACATCCTTTAATAATGGGCTACTATGTCAGCAGTCAGAGTTTGGTATGATTCTCAATCCCAAGTGTAAGATGGCCCTTTAAACTGTCTTACCTGGACATGAGTCCAGATCTGTAGCATCATTAAATTCATTAAAAATCTAGGTATTTTTTCATAGTGTCTTTCTTTATGTTGCCTGTAAACCATCAACCTATTCTCTCCACTCCACTACCATCACAGTGCTCTGGAATACAGAAGAGTGGCCATCATCCAGGTTGCCATTAGCTTACTCTAACTCCTGTTACTCTCATGGTAGTCGGAAAAGAACAGGACTCTTATTAAAAATATCTGAGTCCACTGACTCACACGTTCTTCAAAGCAGATATCTGTTCTCAGCTGAAGAATGTACACAACTTAGTAGGTGCTTGTTCTCAGTCATTTATGCATCTTTACTGGCAAACATAGTGTCTAAAATGTGTCAGATCTGCAGCAAACTCAGATTCTTACCATTTTCCCAAGCTGGATCAGCTGGCACTGGTTACGTACTCCTGCCTTCCCAGCTGGATACCATGTCTGTGTCACAATCATGGCTTACTCCTTATGTGCCCTGAAGCTGAGAATGTAACATCTTGTAAAAACAATGTAACCAAGTACTGCAGTGCAATAGCAAACCAGATACTGCAGTACTGTAGCAAATAATAGTCTTTCACAAGTCTAAGACCCCTCCCCCTGCCAAATACAGCCATTTGTCAGTATGGGACTGCAGTGTCAACATTCCCCAGTATCAGTGATATCATGTCTTATTGTATTGTTAAGGAAAGCCAGCTCTCACACAATTTACTATCAGAAACCTGTTGTTTCTTCAGTGTGACTTTTTGGTAGTGCTGATGTTACACTGGAAGCATGACTCGCTCTCCTCCTGATCTGTGTTAGGCTCTTATTAGTGACGACAAATAAGTAACATTCAGTGATTACAAAACAAATGTTTTTTTCAAAATAATTAAGTTTCATTTTTCCCTTAAGATTTCCATCTTCTAGTCTTGGTTGCTTTGACAATATGCCTCTCCTCTGGACAGGAACATCATTTTGCTGTATTGTTTACATTACTACCTACTTGAGAGCTAGGTAGTTCCTACACTACAGACATTCAGTTCTCAGTCATTCTAAATGTGAGATATATGACTAGGAAAAGAAAACATTCCAACACATGATTAGACCATACTAAATCTTACCTTTGTTTTTCACAACAGAAATGTAAGACATTATGACTTTTGATCTAAATCAGAAGTATAATCACTGAAGATCATGAGTGGTACTTGAGCTGATGGACACAATTTACAGATGCAGATTCAGTAATGATGACCTGGTCCAAAAGGATACTTCTGTGCTATTTCCAGTACAGGCCCCTGGCCAGAAATCAAAACATGCTTCTCATGGTAGTCATGAAATGTGAAAAGAGGTGTATGAGCCATAATGACCTGTTCCTTGCCAATCTGAAAGGTAAGAGAAAAGTCTCAGACAAACAGACAAGGCACATAGACATGCTAGGTTATTACATTGCTAACACTTAAAGCTTGACTAAAGATGCACAACATTTATTGACATTACTTGGCAGTCTACCTGGTATGCCCAGGAACATTTCTATGGATTCATAAGTTAAAGGACAGTTACACCTGACCTCAACTTCAGCATTTCTCTTCCCAGAATTTCTTCCTCATTACAAAACAAAGCATACATTGCCACATATAAATAAGGCATGGCTTACAATTCCTCCCCACCCTTGTGGAATTTCTAAGCTGCCTACCTTCATTAGTGCACAGCCTGGTGGATTTGGATGAAATCTTACAATACTGTATTTAGAACTTTCTCTTCTTTGATCTTACATCTTTTTAGCCATCATATTTTAAGGTTTTTAGCCCAGGAAAAAAAAAAACCAGTAAGGTGTTTGCAGCCCTTCCTTCTTTCCGTCCTATTAGAGTAATAAACCCATTAAACATCTGTGGAATCACAAATCTTTTTTCTTCCATTGAGGGGTATAAGTCTATTAAATGAAAATGGTATGTATGGTATATATATATGTGTGTGTGTGTGTGTGTGTGTGTGTATACATATATATATATATATATATATATATATATATATATAAACACACACACACACATATACATGCATTTTTTCATCATAGCCTGACATGTACTTATTTACTTAATTATACCTATTAACCATTGTAGAGCATGGATTCCACTGCATCATTTTCAGACTCATCTTGGGTGTGCTATCTGAGTAAAAAGTAACATATGAAAGGTGTTCATTGTACTATAATATATCAGACTCACTGTGGTATTTTTGTATTATATTTCAATTCATTATACATCAAACAACAGTCATGTGATCTGTCATAGTGATATGGCTTTACTTTTCATTCTTCATGTCATCCTCCTAGAATGGAATTGGGGTCCCTATAATATGAGACAGTGAATAAGCCACAAATGAAATTTATTTCTACCACCATTTAGGTACATTTTAGTGTGTGGATCACTGTTGTTAGATAGTCTAAAAAAGAAGTCTGTGCTTCTTTTTAATTGAAAAATTCACATCTGTGAGTATTTTAAGCAAGTAAAAGCCACCCTGTTAAATTTACATTTTCTCAAATGGATGAAAAAGCAGGGATTTGATAAGTGTTTAGAGCTGTAGTTCTTAAAAAAGTCCACACCTTTCTTCATCCACACTTTTGTAAGGTATGAAAGTTGCCAGTTCTACTCATTCATAAAATTTACATTTCAGACAAATAGTAAAGGAAATAACATCTGCCTGTAGGTTTGACACAGTGCATAATTTTGTAGTTAAATTTAAAAAACTGAGTGAAGAAAACAGAGTATTTACAAGTCTGTTATGTCATATAAAGATTAGGTAGGGCATGTCAGCAATTTCATACAAGCCATATTCTCAGATACATTTGTAGTAAGTAAATCTCTAATTTTGTTGAATGTTAATGAGAATTTAGATTTAAATAATAGCAATCTTTACCTACTATGGAACATTCTAGCAAATGCTAGAAAATGTATTACCAGAAAATGGAAACCAAATCTGGAACCATCATTTAAAGAATTGCTGCTAATATTGAAGGGAACTGCATTACTGGAAACCAGAGTAAAAGAACTAAGATTAGCACCAAGACGATGGAGCAAGAATGCATGGGAAAAAATACTATCACTTATTGAGACACTAAACTTGAATTCAAACTCTTAATGAGAGTAAAAGAAAAAGGAACAAATAATCTCTCATTAATATGATGTTACTCTGACTAGACTGATCAATATAATAATTTAATTTCAGGCCAGCTGTAAATATTGCATATAGTTAATCATACTGTTTTACTTATCAGAAAATGTATTAAGATTATTATACAATGGAATTATTTGAAAGATTAATAAAAAACACTTGGAGTAAGATTAGGTAGGGCATTATATCAACTTCTGAGGGTACGCAGTACAGTAAGAAACACAGAACACTTAGCCAAAAAGCAAATTTACATTAGTATGTCCAACTCTGCCAGAACATTTTGGATTAGTATGAAATAAAAGTTATTATATAATGACTGGCCATTAGCATTCAAAAAAAAAAGCACGCTGACTGGCTAGCCCAACCTGAGTACCGTTGTAAATCTGAGAATATACCAACGGGAAAAGGTCTGGTCACCCAGACTTTTTCCTGTCAGTATAGCTCGTATGTTTTTTTTTTAATGTTTATCTTTTCGGATTTTCCTGGTTAGGGGTCGCCAAAGCGGAACTCTGGTCCGCTAATGATTGGCAGTCGATTTTTATGGTGCCGAGTTGCCAGCCCGACGTCCAACTTTCAACAAAGACACACCCATTCACGCATGTCTTTCAAACGCTACTCGACCACGGGGAGGATATGCAGACTCCACACAGAAGGAACTCCAGCCGAAAATCGAACAGGAGAACCTCTTGCTGTGAGGCAACAATGCTACCGCTGTATCACCGTGGCTTCTACTTTTTTATTTAATACAAAATGAAAATGGAAGACATTTTATGTTTGGGAGATGGCACAGACAGAAATAAAAGGATAATTAGGTACGTTCTACAAAACTTAAAAAAACTTACCTGATTGTCCTTTTATTTTGTCTGTCCCGACTCTCCCTAACATAAAAGGTCTCCCAGGTTCTTTTTTTTTTTTTTTTTTTTTTTATTGATTATAAAAAATCTCCCAGGTTCTTTTTTTTTTTTTTTTTTTTTTTTATTGATTATAACAAAGAAGAAGGAGCAACAGAGATCTTCTTTTCACCGTTGCTACCTCTTCACAGCCCTGATGTACTGAGTAAGCATTGGAGCACAAGTCCCATACACATGAGCAGTACATCAAAACAAGGCAGCAATATACCACCAGCCGCGGAAGAACAGTAATGTGCCGTTATACAAAGACATTATTTAAGAAAAGTAAGTATTCTTTTCTTAAATAATATCATTGTATAATAGCAATAACTGACTCCGTGGTTGTAGTATTGGCTTTATTTAATCACTTTGGCTTCACCCTCATGATTAAACCACACCACCCATGGGTAAATCTTCAATATACCACACCAACGTCATTGGTTATTGCTATAATAACTACTTATAGTTTTGTAGGGACATTAGGAAAAAAAAAAAGAAGTTATAGCTAGGAAATATTCATTAAAGTGTACTTTAAACCATATTAGCTTTTTGATTAGATAGCATAGAATTTAGCATATTATATACAGTTGATGAAGCTGATTGATATTAATTTTTGTTGTCAGTTAGCTTTAGGTAAGCTGACTTAAAGTTACTGCATTTACCCTGTCTTGATGAGCAGTTGCAGGCTGTCTGTAGAAGGTAGACATCTCTGATGCTGTCAGGGAATGTGCTGCCTTAATTTTATCGCAGATTTGCTTTATTTCCTTTATTTTTCTTCCTTCTTCCCCTTTTCCCTTTTTTTTCTTTTCCCTTGTCCTTTTGAATCCTTATAAAATGAGCTGCAATGATGATTGCTGACCTGGGACTCCATTTCCCAGAGAATCCTTGCAGGAAGGAAGGAAATAGTGCTGTGTCACACCCTAATGCATCCCTCTGTACACAGGAAGTTGAAAAATGGCCAGAAAAGATGTGGATGTGCTAACCGGTGTGACGGAGATAATTGTTACCTTCCTTAGCATGGAACTTTGCAACAACAGCCTCTGCCTGCTAAATGGAGCTTACACTGGGAACTTTTAACCACAAATGGGGTTTAAAACTGTAAAGAAGGCCACAAGGGTCGTGACGAGACATCCAGAGCATTCCAGACCGCATTTTACAAGACAGACTATCTAATGCAGCTTTTAGCTAACACTTTTACTTACATTTGTCAGGTTATAAGACGAGGAACATAGTTTAAAGCTTTTTTAAGTATTATTTAAAGCTTTGGAAGTTCTCCAAATGCCTTAATAAAGGCAGTTTTGGCTTCAGAGTTATTTTTGGCTGAGTATTTTTGTTCATTACTTGTAAAAAACAAGGGTACTGGGGTATTTCATTTGAAATTTTATCTTTTTGTTGATGAGAAAAGTACAGTAGGGAGCCAGTTGTTGTCTTGCCTGCTCGACAGACATTGGTAAGTCCTGTGAAAAAGTTATTTTGTGCCCCTGCCACAGTAAAGTACCCTTTTGTTTTGCTGCCTGGAGAATTTCATGTACATGTTGGTAGTTTAATATTTTTGCATATATCTGACGTGGAGACTTAGGATCTTGAGACCTTCGGAGGGCTCTGTGGTCTCTTTCTGTAACAATGTCATTGGTGGTTGGATTTTTTTCCAACAGTGAATTCAATATATTTTTAAGGGTATCCTGGAGCTGTGACTGATCAACAGATTCTGGAATCCCACGTATAAGAATATTATTCCTCCTGCTTCGAGCTTCAAGGTCTGTGATTTTTTTTGTTGCAATTCATCTAGTACAGATTCATTATTTTTAAACTGTTTTTGGAGTTCTTCTATTTTCATTTTGTTTGCTGCGGACTTGGCTTCAGCATGGTCAAGGTGAGTTACAATTTGTTCCAAAGTAGATCCAAACTTACTCATTTGTTCATAAAAGTTTTGGATAGCAGATTGTATAGGTATTAAGGCATACTTTAGTTCATCCATAGAGTAGACTCCTTCAGGCTTATTTTTGGCAGTGGATTTTGTTGTTGCTTCTTGCTGTTTCTGAATTCGTTATCTTTTAGTTAAAGTTTTCTTTTCAGGAGAAAACGTTGTGATAATTTGGTTTTGGTTGTTTGTGAGTCCATTTGTTCTTGTTCGTTAGGCATCTTCATGTAGTTTATTTGATTATTTAGTTTTTCTTGATTGCTGACTGTACTATGCTGAGTTCAGTACAGGCCTCAGGCTGCCATGAGGGTTGCAGTGACAAAGTTCAGATTTAAAATATAAAGTTTACACAGTGTTGAACGAAGAAATAATCCCAGCTGCTTAGCCTTGATGATTTGTAGAGTATATTGCTGTCTGCTCTGGGAGGGAAACGGAGATTAACAAGGTTTGATTGCAAAGATTTAAACTGATATTTGAGGAGCTCTAGGGAGTGAGTGTTCACAGGGTGGTGGTCATCTTGGAATTTTTATTCTTAACTCTACAACAATTCAACTTTCCTGACAGTTTTAAGATCTTATATAACTCTTCATATACTACACTAGTAATCAATAAGCTACACTCATCAAAAATAAAGCTAAATAATGTCACTAGACAGGGCTGTCCCCTCTCTCCATTTCTCTTTAATATATATATTGAACCCCATTTCTCTTTAACATATATATTGAACCCCTATTCTTAGACTTAATGCAAAAAAACTTTCATCGTATACCCAACATTCTGGGGAATAGTCTTGCCTTTTCAGCATTTGCAGATGACCTCATTATACATTTCCCGCTTCCCAACACTGATCTTACTAAATTCCAAAATACAACTGAAATCTTCTCGAAAACTTCCAACTATGAAATTAACCCCTCAAAATCTCTTATTTTTCCAATTAACCCGAACAGTCATGAAGAAGCTCTGCTCCCCATATCCCAAATAAAGCTGAACTATACTCTTAAATATCCAGGGTTAGTATTTGTCCATAATCATAAAAACTCCCTACAAAATAACCTCCTTAGAATATGGTAATCCATAGAAAATGATTTAACCAGATGGAAAAACTTGAATTTCCCCTTCTTGTCTAAAATAGCAATACTAAAAATGAACGTTCTACCCAGAATACTGTTCCAGTTTAATTCAACAGACAATATCATCCCACTAAAGTTTTTCAAAAAAATGAACAGAACCTTAACTAAATTTATATGGTTCCCTAAAAATCCTAGAATCTCCTTATCAAGATTAATGCTGCCAAAAAACAAGGGGGACTGGGGATACCCGATTTCAGATTGTATTAAGACATAATCTGTGCCAGTAGAATCATACAAATTGCAGACCATAATTCAAACGAAATAACTCGCTTTTCTCAATGGATCGTCTCTGGCAGATTCATGTAAAAAGTTGTAAAACAAACCGCAAAGCATTACCCTGCATAAATAAATCTTTATTAAAAAACATTAAATTACACAACCTAATTAAGCATAAGATTAATATATTTCAAAAACTCTTCGCCTCGTTAGGTGTGTCAGAAGTGTTCATTCTCTTGCAGCCCATTCACCTGAACCCAAATCTAAAATTGGGTAACAAAATGCTAAACCTAGATCAATTCCCTCAAATTAAAACCTTAACTGTATGGGATTTCTTTCAGCTTAAGGACAACTCCCTTAATGATATCAGAATAAAACTTAAATAGCAAATACACAATAATCTTGAGACAAATCAAACAATTAATTTCTACCTTAGGATGCTTCTCAAATAAGTTACAAGAAGAACTAATCTTGGCCACTTCACTCGTGAGATGTTTAAAAATCAAAAAGAAGATGCTTTCAGTTACTTACAAACTAGTCTCTACAGCTAGAGACCAATCCTCTGTCAAATTTGCCCAATATTGGAGAGACAAAAACCCTGACCTGGCAGGCACTCATCTCTCCCAAGCAATTAATCACACAAACACTTTTGCCCCTTTTAAGAAACTATTATATACCCAGTTAATGATTAATAATAATGCTTACTATACTCCAGAATGTTTAAACGCTTTTTTTTCCTAACACTTCACCCTTCTGTCCTTTTCGCCCCACAGCTAAAGCTGACCTCCTACACATTCTATGGTACTGTAAATATGCTTAGAATCTATGGAATTCGCTAAGGATCAAATTTAAAAAAATGGGCTATGGCAAATCCACTCTCTCCTGGGAATTTGCTATACTTCATATATGCCATGAGGACATAACCTCTACTGATCTCAGGATACAGATTGCTCTCTTCATGTTAATCATGCTCTATATTACACAAAAAATGGTTAGATGGATCTAAACTAAATTGGGGCAATTTTAAGAACATGGCATCTAAGTATATTTTTATCTCATAAACTAACCACTGACAATGTGAATAAGCACCTGAAATACCTCAGGTTCTGGATTGTTACCCCTGACTGCATCTTAACACAACAGACAATGTTTTTCTATATTCATTGTCCTTTAGTAGTATTGCCACCAGTCTCCTCCTCATCAGAGTCTTACTCCGCTGTGTTCTCTAATGGTTACATGGATATAAGAGGCATACAAAGATGAGAAAGTACAGTTGTGTACACTTACCATAAATGTAGATGTTTGAGTGTATTCACTGTTACAGTCATTACATTTAGGTAATCTGCTGGCAGGTTGCACTCAGTCGGCCTGATTAACAAAGTCTTGGGTCCTGCGTCAGATGCTGTCCCTTCTTCCATGAGGTCAGGTCGTTAGGGGTATAAAACATGCAGCCGATGTCATTACATCAGTTTTTCTTGCCCCAGATGTCAGGTGCCACCCTAATGGGGAGCAAATAAACACAAAAACACAAAAGTATACCTCCAACCAAAAGCAAATACACCAAAAAGGCTTTTAAGTATAGTAAAGGAAAGTAGAGGTATAGTCAGAAAATCTAGGGGGCTGGAAGGAGGGTAACCAGGACTGCAACAGTGAATACACTCGAACATCTACATTTATGGTAAGTGTACACAACTGTACTATGTTCTTTGTGTTTCACTGTTGCAGTTATTACATTTGGGTAGATTCCCAAATATATGGTTGGGAGGAGGAGTTTATACATCATTAGGGACAGCTATAAGGCCCTGCAAGACAGCAGTGGCAAAGCCAGCTCTAGATTTAAACAAAATTGGTAAATGGTAATGCTTGGTGAAAGTATGCATACAACTCCAGGTAGCAGCTTCTGGGACATCCCTGGTAGGGACACCTCTGAGAATGGCTGCAGAAGTAGATGCAGCCCTGGTGGAGTGAGATCTGATTCCCTGGGGAATAGGTTTTCCATGGTGCTTATAGCAGAAATTAATGCAATGGCTTATCCATTTAGAAATGGTTTGTTTTGAAATTGCCTTCCCCTCTGCCCCTGCAGAAAATGCTACCAGCAATTGTTCAGATTTTCTTTGAGATTTAGTCCTGTCCAAGTAGAATCTTAGTTGTCTGTGCACATCCAAGGAATGCAGAATCCATTCCCCTTTGTTCTGTGGATTGGGAAAGAAGGTTGGCAAATGAATGGACCCATTAACAGCCACACTGGAAACCACCTTGGGCATGAAGGATGGATTGGTCCTGAGAGATACCCTGTCCGCACGAAAGATGATGAAAGGCTCCACTGCCATAAGGGCCTGTAATTCAGATATCCTTCTAGCTAAAGTGATTGCTAAAAGGAAGGCTGTTTTCCAAGAAAGAAATTTTAAGTCTGCAGTAGCAGCTGGCTTGAAAGGAGGGTAGAGTGAGTTTCTCCAAAACAAAGTTAAGGTCCCAGGCAGGGATTGGAGCTCGCCTGGGTGGTCTCAAGTTTTTTGCCCCGGGTTCCGTGTTATAGTGAGCTGAAATAGCTGAGGCATGGATTTTAATGGAGGAAAAAGGCCAGCCCTTGTGAAGCATCTCAGTTAAGTATTGCAAAATCTGAGGTAAATTGGGTGCCGCTGTGCTCATCCCTAAAGATTGGTTCCAGACACAGAATATTTTCCATTTGTCAGCATAAGATTTTCTAGTTGTAGGTCTCCTTGCCTCCAAGATGACATCCATCACAGGTTTGCTGAGGGATGATAAGGGTGAATTTAAGTGATTCGCCAGGCTGCAAGGTTTAATGTTGGAAGCTGAGGGTGCAGAATTTGATTCTCCTGCTGAGACAGCAGGGAAGGGGTCTGAGGCAGGTGCCATGGAGATATTTGCGACACACTGCACAGGAGGGGGTACCAGTGTTGGTGTGGCCAATCTGGAGCAATAAAAATCATCCTTGGTTTGTCCTGTTTGAATTTTAGTAGAACTTTGGAGAGCAGAGGTGGAAAAGCGTAGACTGATAGATTTTTCCAGCTGAAGGACAGATCATCCACTTTCCAGGCTTGTTTGTGGGGAGTCCTTGTGCAAAACTTGTCCAACTGGTAGTTCTGGGGTGAGGCAAATAGATCTATGTCTGGGCTCCCCCATTGGTTTGTCAACATGTTGAAAATCCGTAGTTCCAGTTTCCACTCCTGTGGGTCCATGAGGTTTCTGCTTAGTCCGTCTGCCAGTGTATTCAACTTTCCTGGCAGGAATTGAGCTTGTAGATGCACTTGGCAGCTCAAGGCTGTGTTCCACAATGCCATGGTTAGTCTGCAGAGGGGGTAGGAATGTGTACCCCCCCCATGCTTGTTTATGTACCACATAATCGTGGTGTTTTCCGTCTTTACCATTAGTTGTCCTGGAAGAATGTAGTCCTTGAAGGCTGTCAGAGCATTTTGTGCAGCTACTTTTTGATTGATATGTAGGTGCATTTGATTTGGGTTCCACTTGCACTGAATGCACTTCCCTGCCAGGTGAGCCCCCTATGCATAGTCTGATGCATCTGTAGTTAGGGTTTGGGCAGCAGGGGGTAGTGTGAATGGTAATCTCTTGTTTTGGTGGCAGGCTTCTGCCCATCATAGGAACTCCAGGCATAGGCAAGGTATGATAGGAATCACTGTTTCCAGGCTGTGACAATGTTGACTCCATAGACTTTTTAGATACTGCTGTAGTTTCCTCATATGCAGTCTTGCATATGGAATTAGAAGAATGCAGGAGGCCATGAACCCCAAGGCTTGCGGTATTTGTCTTGCAGATAGCAGGGTTTTTGTGGCCACTTGTTTGAAGCAAGTTACCAAATGAATTTGCTTCTCTGGCATGAGGAAAGCCATCTGGGCAGTTGTATTCAAGCTTGCACCCAGGAATGTAATCTGTTGACAGGGCACCAGTTGTGATTTCTTTTCGTTTATGGTGTACCCTAGACAAGTTAGAACCCTTTGATTTAAAAGTATGCCCTGGTTTTCTGCCTGAATTAGACAATCGTCCAGGTATGGATATATCTGAATATTTCTTTGCCTGCAAAATGCAATAACTGGAGCCAGGCCCTTTGTGAATACCCTGGGCACAGTAGACAAGCCAAAGGACAGTGCAGAGAACTGATAATGCAAGTAGCCTGCTTTGAAGCGTAGGCATCTTCTGCAAGATTCCCTGATTGTGATGTGCAGGTATGCTTCTTTTAAATCTAGAGTTGCCAACCAGGCATCTTTGCCTAGCATAGGAAGCAACTGGTGAAGAGTCAGCATCCTGAATTTTGGAATCTCCAGAAAGGTGTTTAGAGTAGACAGGTCCAGGATTGGACGCTGTGATTTGTCTTTTCTGGGTACCAGGAAAAGCCTTGAATAGAAACCTTGTACCTTTTCCTCTTCTGGTATCAGTTGAATAGCCCCCATGCTTCAGACAAAGTACTTGTTTTTGAGCCTCTGCCTACTGATTCAGGGGCAGGTCTGGCCATCCGTTTGGTGTTGACAATGTGTGGAAATGAAATGTGTATCCCTGGGACACTATATTTAAAACCCATTTGTCCTGGGTTATGAGTTCCCAGTTCTTTGCATGAAGAGCAATCTTCCCCCCCAAAGGGGCGGGTGAAAGATAAGTGCTTGGTAATTTTAATATGAAGTCATTGATACTGTTTACTGTAGGGGGGTGTCTTGTTATTTCCAGATTTGGAAGTGGAGGCCCCCCCCACTGCTTAGTTCTGAGAGTCCCCTGGGACTGAAACCTGGGGTTTTTGCTGTGTCTGGGTTTGGCTTGAGAGGACCTGGAAGGGACTGGAAAAGACCAATTCTTAGTAGGCCAATGCTTACTAAATCTTGGAGGTTGCACTTGTAAAAAATCTAACAGTTTGCATAGATTTAGCTTTATCTTCCATCTTTTTAAGAACTTCTTCAGCCTTATTGCCAAACAGGCAGTCCTGATTTAAAGGAGCATCCAACAATCTAGCTTTAACATGACCAAGCAAAGATTGCTCCTTAAGACAAGCATGCCTTCTAAGCACAGACCCAGTAACAGCAGCCCTGCAAGAGGCCTCTAAAGAATCAAAAACACATTGCAAAGTATGTTTTCCAAGTTGTTCAGCAGAATGCATTAAATCCTGTAAATCTTTATTTTCCACACAGTCGGGAATCAACATCATTTTCTGTTTAAGCAGTCCAATAATATGTTGTTGATATTTTAACATATGAAACTGGCAGTTTAATGCTCTGATTGCCAAGGTCGCAGAAGTATAAACCTTTTTACCCCATCTATCCAGCGCCCTGGAATCTCTATCAGAAGGGGTAGGATTTTTAGCAGTAGAAGCCTTAATGCCCTTGGGCTCCTGAGAAATGGTTTCTGGATCTGCAACAGGATTTTTGAAAAGGAACTTGTGGGAGTCAGGAACCCTGTAGTATCTATCAGATTTACTAGGAGCCGGAGACAGGGAATCAGGGGCCAAACTAGATTCCTAGAACACATCATCAACAATGTCTAGTAGAGGAGGTATAGCCAAAGGCCTATGTTAAGGTAGAAGCAGGAAATCCCTAAGCCTCTTTTTTGAATCAGAAAATTCCTGGCTGTCCCAGTGGAAATGCTCCCTCAAAGCATGTAAAGTTTCCCCAAAAGAAAAGTCCTCTGAAGGAGAAGCAGAGGGAATGGAGTCCTCTGCATCGGAATCCTCATAAGTAGGTATGGACAAATTCAGGTCATTAGAAGAGTCAGAAGAAATAGAATCCTGATCATAAGATTCATAATCAAGTTCAGCCCTAGGCCTCTTGGGGGGGGGGGGGGTTGTCTACCTCTGATTAGAGAAATTAGATCTTCAGCCATTTTTATCATTTGTTTTTTAGGCATAGGGACCTGAACATGTGGCCTGGGCGACATTTTTTTAGTCATGGATCGAGAGTTAGGCCTTAGTAATGAAGGCGGTGTCGATTTAATATGCAAGTCTGTAGGCCTGAATACACCCTCAGAAGCTGGTGCCTGCACAGCGGCTCCAGACCCATCCAAGGTAGAGACATCTGCGGGTTCCATAGGTGAAGCATCTTGCGGCATACCAGACTCTGAATGGGTCTCAGTAGAGGCCTGTAAATCAGAAGTAGTGGGTATCAGGGGCTGCGAAAGCACCTCACTGAGTACTGGCAAACTGGCAACTGGCTTAGGAGAAGCGTTGTCAGTGTTTTTGGACCTCGGCAGCCTGTCTCTGTCTTTATCTTTGCGTTTTTTCAGAATTCCGGTAGTTGGAAGGCTAACCGACGACATTTCTGGATAATTAAACTGAGAACCAAAATAATTAGAGGTAAAAATGTACTAACAACGGATAGTGCGCTGACTAAATAAAGCACAAAACTGACAGCAAGGTACGTCGTGGTCAGAGCCTAGGCAAGGAATGCAGTACAAATGAAAATCTTTATGAGGTATTTGCTTTCCACAAGTAATGCAATTATTAACTTTTACTGACATCAGTAAGGAGCAAGAAAAATTTCCCCAACGGGGTACTTAGCTTTAAGTTGAAGACTTTGGTTCTGAAACTCAAAAATGAAAATTTCAGGAGTCGGCTGACTGGCACTTGCGAACTGCTTCTGCTTTGGGCACCGCATGGCAAGAAAGACTGATGCAATGATGCTGGCTGCATGTTTTATACCCCTGATGACCTGACGTCATGGAAGAAGGGACAGCATCCGACGCAGGACCCAAGACTTTGTTAATCAGGCTGACTGAGGGCAACCTGCCAGCAGATTACGCAAATGTAATGACTGCAACAGTGAAACACGAAGAACATATATCATGTTTTATTAAATGTAATTAGAATCCTGTCATTATACTGTAGCACTATTTGTAAATTGTTGTAAATAGAAGTTGTTTTTTTTTTTCTGTGTGTGTGTTTTTTATTTTTTTCTTTCTCTGTTGGTTTTTCCGGTATTCTATAACACTGTATAGTTATCTAATATAATTTGACTATGTGCAAAAGCTACATTGTACATTAACAATGTTAATATTATCATATTTCTCATATTTCTGTTCATCTCGTTCTGCTGTCCGTCTATATCACTCTTCATATTGAGGAAACGGACTTTAAAAATACCCGTCTATTACTAGAATGAACAGTTGCTTCATCTAACTTTGTAAATGATTTGCTTTCAATGTATTATCTGTGTATTGTATTTTACAATTTGTTTAATGTAACAACAAAAAATAAAAACAAAGATTTGAAAAAAAATAAATACAATAATTTTATTTCTCTGGCAAGTTAGCTACACTATCTCTATATACTACTATACAATTAGACCATTTAGGCTTATTTTCTGTCATAAATGCATTTGCAGTCTGAAAAGGGTCCTCTCCGCATGACCAGCTAATTCTCTAGAGAAAAGCATTTAACAAAGCACCCTAAATGTCTTTTCCCAGCAAGATATGTTAACTCATTTAGATGAATAGTGAAATTACTGTTTGTTTTGATTCTCTGTTATCAAAATCTTCATATCGGCTGCCACTTCATATATCTGTCTATTCACAGTATTTATGGTCATGAAATTATTTTCAACTTCAGCTGGCAGCAACAAATGTTCTCCCACTATATAAAGCTTTTTTTCTGTTGAGCTATTCTTAGTGCCAGTAGGTAGGATATTGTTAGTGAACACTGAGACAGTGACAACATTTTTAAAGGAATTTTGCTGCTTATTTATTTATTTATTTATTTATTTTTTTTGCATTTTTCTTATGAAGAAGTCAACAAGCTTGTTAATTTAGATGTTTGCTAAATAAACAGCAGTAGATGTTTGAGCGGTTTCATTGAATCATTTGCTAGTGCAGTGATGGCGAACCTATGACAGGCGTGTCAAAGGTGATAAGCCATGACATTTTGGGCGACACATCACTGTTCACCAACACCGAAAGAAACTGAATGAACAAAAATACAAGAAATATGTGACCCTGCACTTACCTATTAAAACTCAGCAACGAAAAAGTCATTAATTGATGTTAACCAAATCAAATGCAATGTGTTCCATATTTTTTCGGTTCAATTCAAAATTACTATTAAAAGTAGGATAATTTTTGGTGCACTATTTTAAGCCCAATTATCAGTGTGCATATCATTTTCCCTATTGTAAGTCACTGATTTTTCTTTTACTTTTATAATACACAGCGGCACACATGATTGGACTGTATTTTTTAAAATAAATGAATATGTAAAGAATTGTTTCTCTTTTGTTCGGGGGGGGGGGGGTGACACACCAGCAGAGTCACTCAAGGCATTTTCTGAATTTTTGACACACCAAGCCCAAAAGGTTTGCCATCACTGTGCTAGTGTCTCACAACATATTAAATCAAGCATTGTGGCTCTGGTTGCTTGTGCACCTTCACAATTGAAACTCACACTTAAATAATGTTCATCATACCTTCTGATGCTACTTTCATACCTTTTAGTAGGCAAACCAATGCCATAATCATTATCAGAACTTGAATTAATGGAGGTATTTCACTTATTTTGCACAAAAATAATGCTTCTCACACTTCAAACTACTTCCCTGTTACCACTCTTTTCTGCAGTATCATGGCTATTTTGAGGAGGCCAACTACTTCCTAGTTCCCTACCTAACTAGACTTCTCTGCTCTTTATTCTTGCAACAGCTCTTCCCTCCAGTGTCAACTGCATACAGTTAAGTCCAGTAACACTTAATAAATCAGTTGTAAAGTTTTGATTAGCATTTCTTCTGCATAACTGATTTAAGTATTACTAAGCAGAATGTCACATTTGCAGTCTATCAGTAGTACTACTACCAGTCTGTTATCTTAACATCATTTCAGCACAAGCAGATTCTGTGGCAAAAAGTAAGCTTTACACATCTGTAATTACATTTTCAAACTGAAAGTCAGTTACTTCACCATTATTGCATAAACAAATTCACCTTGAAAGCATTTTATAAGATAGAGTCATTCAGCACTGTAATGTGTTTTCTAGTTATTTCTAGTAAGTCCTGCTTCTCCTTTTATACATTATGTTATGCAACAAATCTATGAATGGAAGCATGTTTTATATGTCACTCAGTATCTGTTTGTCTCCTTTCTAATCAGATTTTTCTCTGGGATTCCTTGCAAACAGGCCTGGAAGACATATGCTTTCTCATTCCCATTGACAGGAATGCTACTGTATGCTTTTCTACCCTTCCTACTGATACATGGAGACCACCTAAAGATTCTCAAGGACTCTCTGAAGATAGTGGTGGTGATGATTTTCTTTTGGCACAGTCTACAATGGTTCTCTCTTTTTTTGGAACTGGCCAAAGGTAATTACCATATGTTTCCCCTCAAGCTGGATTTACTCACTCAAGACAAGGGTTGTCTGATATACCCATATCTGATAATACTTCAATTGACTGCCTGGATAATAGAGTTTTGATTGTTTTTATGTTATGCACCTTTTTTCTGAGAATATGCAATAATTTTGAAAGCAGAAAAAAATGCTGCTAGAAAATCATATGTTTGTAAATGGAAAAGACTGGTATACTGCTACTATAAGAACCAGGACGCTTTCAAGGCCTGGTTGTCTCTGGGTCTAGATTATATGTGTGAGTTATTGTTCTCTGATCTTAATATTCTTTTGTCAATATTCATCTTTCAGCCATTTTTGCTTTGTTGCTCTTTGATCCCCCCTTCTACCAATCCAATCAAGTTAAGCAGTTTTTGAATGGGGTTTTACATATCTGTCCACCTTAGGAAAAAGGTGGTTCCTCTTTGGGATGCTAACTTTGTACTTAAGAAATTGACACCTCTTCCATTTAAACCAGCTCATCAGGCTGATTTGAGGTTTATTATATGGAAAAACTGTATTGCTTGTTGCTCTGACTTCTTTTAGGAGGGTATCTGAGCTACAAGTTCTTGTAGTAAGCCAACCCAACCTCATTTTCTGTAAGGACATGGTTTCCTTTAGAACTAATCCTTCTTTTATACCTAAAGTGGTTTCAGAGTTTTTCCTTAAGCCAGACTAATAATCCTCTGTATTCTTTCCAGGATCTAAAAATGATGGAGAAAGAATATTACATACTGTGGATGTCCACAGGCAGCTCAAATACTTCTTGGACAGAACTAAACCTTTCAGGAAGGACAAACAGCTGTTTGTGTCATATGAAAGTAATAAAACAAAAGCCAACTTGTGTCAAAGCACACAGTTTCAAAAAGATTGTCTCATGCTATTTTTTTTGCTACATTTTCCATAATAAACCACCTCCAGCCAGGTTAGGGGCCATTCTAGCAGGACTTTGGCTTTATCTGTGGGTTTTTGGAAAGGGGTAAATTCTGGAAGTATTCTAAAGGTAGCAAATAGGCAACTACTTTTGCAAAGCATTGCAAACTAGATTCTTTCTAGGTTTCATTCTAACTGCAAATGCCAACACACAAATCACATTTTGTGTGGAACTGTGCCTCTCACACCCCCACAAACCAGATATATACTAACTCAAAGATATCTCAACAGTGTGTAAAAGTGATATTTCCCTAACCTCCCACTACCATGCAATAACACAAATTCTACACTGCATTGTTGACAAAGCAATCTATCAACTAAAATAACAGTGTGATTCACTAGTAGGTTTAATGGGCATTCAACCATGTACCCTGCATCCTACTAAACATATTCACTGAATGCAGTTCTGCATTTGCAAATTCTGATTATGAATAGCTCAATCCACATTTTAAAAAGTGATGGCTCTTTAGATGTTTTAATCTTTGTGGCAGACTTAAGCCGCATATATATTTATTTCTTTGGGAAAGTTGGTCTTTTTTCCCAAATGATTGATAATGATGATGATGACGATAAATGGTCATTTTATCTCTCTTTGGGAGCATTCTTGGGTGTCTCATCATTCAAACCAGCATATGAATGAATTTTCTTTGACTTAATTTTCCTTCTATATTAATTTGTTCAGCTTTTACTTAATCTTCTTACCATTCTCTTCCATTTTCATTTAATGTTTAAAATGTTTTGCTAGATTCCTTTCCTCTACCAGAAATCTACCTGATCCATCTATTACTCCTCTTAACTTTACATTGTTTCATTCTTCTGCAATGAAGGTCTTGCAATTCTTTTACCTTTGTAATTTTAGTTGCTTGTTAAATACAGAACAACATTTACAAATTATGAGTGTCATGCAATGCCCTTAAAAATACATGAGTGTAAAAAGCCTTGGGATAATTTGTCTCTGACAGGTACACTTGTTAACAGATTTAATGGGAAATGTTACACAATGTTATGAAAACCTTTTAAATTTAAGTAACAATTTCCTCAGAATTAAGAAAAATAAGAAAAAAATCTCAGAACTTCTCAACTGGAAAGTGGCCTTAATGACTGACAAACTGCTAATGAATTGAAAACAGAGCTGAGTGACTAATGCTTTCAGTCAGGCATAAGAAATGAAGGTGTCACAGGATAATTCCAACTTTACATGGGGCACACACAAAACAGTTTTAGAAAGGAATAACTCTGAAACAAGCTAGACAAATGATTGATGTAATCGGGTAAATAGTTTGTCTGCTAAATTGCTGCTGCAATAGACCTCACTTAATTAAAAGCTGAATTTACAATCATTTGTAGTAGTTACTGACTTCTTAATTTCTTCTTAGTCACAATGCTTCTCATTTCCAGACTAAAAGTACTTCATTATTTGCCACAAAAGTACGATTTTAATGCCTGCATAAGCAGCACCATTTCATGGACCAGTTTATCAGGAGACACAGGTAAAGTTAGAGCAGGAGTGTCCAACAGGTGGCCCAAGAGCCACAATCCGACCCACCAAAGCATTTTATCTGGCCTCGGTATGTCCTATAATAAAGCTGTTTTGAATGGATAGATGCATGTTGGACATGATAATGTGGCCCTATGATCCCTATGATCTGTGCAAGGCTTGGTACTTGCTCACAGGGATGGCTGTAAGTTCAGATGTACCTGGAAAATAAAATAGCCATTGGCTTCAACTGAAAAGAGGCATTTGACTTATTTTAAAACTAAATTAATGTTTTACATTTATACATGTCCCTCTAACCTTAGTGACCTTTTTAACCTCTAAAATTTAAAATGTGTCACTGCTCAGTAGTCTGCAACTCTTCAAGAACCATCCGAGCTGATTAAGTGTGCAATGGCTCCATAAAAAAATCACACAAGTACAATTAACTGACATGCTTTAAAAACTTGTGATACTTTGGTATTGGTTCCTATTCTCCCAAGTTTGAGTATGTTGCCTTAGCAATTCTCACCTATACCTAGAAGTGCACTGTATTATCTGACAACACCATGCATTTTCCATGGGCTTGTTAGTCTGTAAATGTAGTTTAGATTCCATAACCTTTTGAGTATGAGCACACTATTTTACTGTTTCTACCCAGCTTCCTAAAATGCGTATACTGTATTTTTGTATGTGCATCACTGAAACTACCTGCATAAAATAAGTTAAAAGCAGCTCAATGTGAGAACAATAAGCAATATCAAATTACAGTATTAATTAAAAAAGTGTCTAAAAGATAAACATTGCAAAAATGAACAAAGTCAAAAAAGGAAGACGTTATCATCAACACAAGAAATCCCTGTCTGGTATGCTGCAGAGTGGGCTGTCTAAGTTTGCCCAGCCTCCTTTAAATGCACTTTAAATTGTGACCAGCCATGTGCTGTCTGCAAAGATCATGGTCATATCACTGTCTGTTATTAAGCAGAAGAACTGTACACACATGCATTTTTGCTGTACTTGGCATCTTTTAAAATTGTTGCTGGAACTAACTTGATCATTGGCTCCTCAATGAAATCTTGAGACCTGCATTTAGTGCATAGAAATGGGAAAAAACTGAAAAGACAGAAGAATGAGTATCAGACATCACTCTTCTCCTTTAAACTTATTTTTTTTTTAAAAACAAGTTTATTATTTTTAACATACAAGTAAATATCATAACAATTTTATACAAGTAATTAAAATAGAAATGGTTATAACATTCAATAAAATCTTTAAACTTATTTTTGAGTAGGGGCAAGCACCCTACACCCCTGAACTTATATACATTGGTGTGAGCAGTTGGTCAGACATAGTACAAACTAAGAATGACAAATTAAAATGAATAATTAATTCTCTGCAAATTTCTCAAATGAGCTGTCCTTATTTTGCCAGCTTATCGGGAAGAATTTCTTAATTTCCTGTCCTTGTCTCAGCAAATTAATCAATAATCATAATGAACTTTGGAACTTAAGGGAAACAGAATCAGGACAAAAAAATTGGTGTTGCAGAAAGTGTACTTGGAAATGTCCACACATTGTTAAGGGAGCTGCTAGGGCTAGACAGTAAAAGGAGGTAGGACTCCTTGCACTGAAGGGGTGGTAAGCAGCTTCTTGTAGTAAAACTGTAAGTCCTTTACCTGCGATGACAAGGGACCAATGAGTCATCAGAATAGCAGTGTGCATCTCTATCTCTCTCTGCATATATATATATATATATATATATATATATATATATATATATATACACACACACACACACACACACACACACACACACACACACACACACACACACACACACTCAAGTGTACCTCATGAGGAACGTACCTCATTTGGGGTCTTAAAAAGTTCAAGTTCCTCGAAGTTCCACATTGAAAGGGTCTGTCACACATTCAGTGTTAGGAATTTTTTAAGTGAAATTTATGGTAAATAGAAATTAATTGATGTTAGAAAAATGTGTATTTGAATATATGTGAAATGCTAGTTTAAAAACAAAGCAGTATATAATGCATTTTATTCTATTAATCATATAACAGAAAGGATAAATTCATGTGTAAATGCAAGTAGTTTTGAAACTGCAGTGTGGCTTGTAGCAAACTGACCTCCGACCCTGGCAGATGCTAGCTTAGCAAGTTTTAATGTTTACGCTTTTCACAAGTGATTATCTGCTGGGTCAGGAAATTAAATATGTGAAATAATGAAATCTTCTGCTCTTTCCTGCTGGGATGATTTGGCCTTGTATATGTGTTACTAAGATAGCATGCAGCTGGTGGGAAAGTGTTACAGTGAACAAAGATGTGTATTAGAAAATTGTATCTGCTATTGTATTCGAACTGGTGTGAAACCTTGGAGAAGTAACTTTACAGAAAGACATTATGTCTGACCAGGTGGATAGCAAGGCTGTATTGTTACTAGAGGAAAACTTCTTTTTAAATATACAGCATCAGCAGTTTTTATGAATAGAGGACTGTAAGCTAAAGTGATGTAGATGCCCTGTGACATACCACGTCAGTAAGGTGGGCACAGCATGAATGTTAAGACTATATAAAATTGTGTGCTTCCTGTTTCATGTTAGACAAAATTCTGTACTTGTAAGTTTTTTGCCTCCTGGTATACACTAGTAAACTTTTGAACCTGAACCTCCAGTGTATTGAATTCTTAATTTTATTTAACAGTTGTATTAATTCATTAAAATATCTTCTTTATAAGTAAAACCAGTATATTTTAACCACCCTATGACTTTCCTAGTTGAAGATGTTCATAAGCCAACAGAATGTGCTCCACATTTTGTCCATGTGTTCCACATTATGAGGGCTAGTGTTCCTCATTTTGGAGATGGAAGGTTGAGAGCTATGCACACACATACATACACAAACACACACACATTATATATATATATATATATATATATATATATATATATATATATATATATGGGTCTATGTTACTATGTTACGTTACGGCATAAGACCAAACAATTAGTTTCCCGAAGATCAAAACAGCAGCTGTTTCAAAAAACACAAAAATACAGCTTCTCTAACATTTTTGCAGGGGGGGGGCAAGCCCCCCCTGCACCCACCATGTGGGGGCTGCGCCACCCACATCCCACTGCAAATTATATATACCAACTCCGAGATCACACTACACTGAGGAAAAAGGTACATTTCCTGATCTTCACTGTAAAGCGATCTCCATTTAGAAGCTCCATAGTTTCATAGTTTCATAGTATAGTACTAGGCTATCTGCCCTGGGGCATCTGTAAGCCTAGCCATAGTGATGTGGATTTTGCCAACCCATGAAATGGTACAAAAATGTACAGAATAAATCAAGAATACTGTGCCTCTGTCTAGTAGTGACACAGTGAAGGTCCCCTATATAATAGAATTAGTTTACTGTGCCACTGTCTAGCAGTGACACAGATGTGACCCCGGGGGTAAACTTACAATCTCCCATCCACTCATCAAGATTTCTCTTGAAGAGAGTCAGTGAGGGGCTCTGTCTAATACAAACTGGGATCCTGTTCCAAAGCATGGGAAGCCTTTGGGTTATGAATCTATCCCTCCAGCATGTCCTATTCATACTTGTGCCGAGGTTTAAGTATTTAGCTCTCGTGGTCCTGATGGATTTGGATTTTTTGAGGTGGAGCATGTCCATCAGATCCTGGTTGGACATGGCCTTGTACGTCAGGCAGAGATCACCTCTCTCTCCAAGAGATGTGGAACATATGCAGCTGCTGTTTCGCTGTTTTGAACTTTGGAAATCTAAACATTCAGTCTTATGCCATTTCGGTGTTGTCTTCCCGCTCCTTTGATTTTCATTTATTTGAGATTTCTGTAATGTAACATAGACCCGTGTGTGAGTGTGTGTGTGTGTGTGTGTGTGTGTGCGTGTGTGTGTGTGTGTGTGTGTGTGTGTGTGTGTGTGTGTGTGTGTGTGTGTTTATGTAAGAGAGAGATGGGAGTCAGGGGTAGTGATAGAGTACAATTTATTATCCTTTAGTATTAGCTCTTCCTCTATGTCTCCTTTTAAGCGGGGGTGGGGGGGGGGGGTTACACTTTTATACTTTTGGAAAAAGATCCAGTAATCAGAGGTAGGCATTGGAAAATGAGCCATGAGTGCTTCAGACATGGTGCCAAGTTTCTGGACACTACTATCTTGTACTATAAGTGAGAAGACATATCACAATGAACTTCCATCCTCCTTATACCTGTCTCACACTGAAGAATCCTTAGCCAACAGTGTTATCTTTGTGTTCTTAGTCTTGAAGAACTTGTGTGAATGGAATTTGAAGAATAAAAACATCCTTCAGTCCATAGACACTTATTTCTTCAAGAAAGGTTTTACAAATAAGTAGACCACTTTTTTATTGCTTACAAATTACTTTAATGCACAACTAGTTTACCACAGGACCAAATTTATATATTCACACACAATGTAATAACATTGTTTACTTAGTAGCACTTAATTAATGGAATAAAATATATAATTTAATAATTCCAGAGTAAACAGTTTCAGTAAGCACACTGCCAGTCACTAATCTGTGCAGAAATATGCCCAGTCCCACAGTCTCAGTGCTTCTGTCTGTAGTAATTCTAACTTTGTAACCAGAGATGCCACCATATAATGTGTCACACACACAACCCACTTGGTTACAGGGAGATCAATGACACAGCATTTTGTGAATCCATAACTCCACTGAAGGATGACGCCACTTTGGGTAACATTTTTATACTGTGATACCAAGTGAAAGACTATCCTTGAAATTTGTAATCCCTACCACTGTGAAATTGTAACCTCCTCCCCCAAACAGTCCAATCCAGAAACATAGAATGACACTTACAGGGACTTCCAAAGCACAAGATAGTTGCTCAGCCTTGACTCGTTGCAAGCAGTTCGCAGCATTTGTAACAAAGACAAAAGGTACTCTTGGTTGTCCTTGAGGGTTCACCAACTTGCGGAAGGCTTCTTTGGCTGCAGGCAGAGGAGTTCGACCTCGAAGCAGTACACCATCAATATCGAAGAGGAGTCCAAATTTAGGCTGGGATTTACAGAGAAAGAAAGCAGACGTAGTAAAATTTAATTTGGCTTTCTGATTATAACTTGTATTTCTATCTGCAGTACTACAAATAAAATAAAATAAAATTATTTCTTAGGTGAATAAAATGCTGCCTACATCAGAAATCAGCTTATGTTCTCTGGCTTATTAGTTTGTGCTGCTTCCCTAAAGCTTGTGAATGTTCCTCCATGTCATATGGTGGAATATGGCCCCTTCCTCAGCTCAGTGCACAAGACTGGCTCCACTCATGAAAAAAATACACTGATTTATTTTTCCTTGAAGCCTTACACATTTTAGCTCCGTTTAGTTTGCAGTTTGCCAAGATTAACAAGTGTTACATATTGTAATTCCAAAACGTCCAGTATATGCTTTCTACAATTTACTATTTCCTTGTGTATACATACTTTATTTCAAAGGCTTGTAACAGAATCAGCATTAACACAGAAATACAATCAGAATAATCATATTATAGCTTCTTCCTGTCATCAGAAAGAATAGAAAAGAAATTAGTTCTGTGCTTTCTAACAGGCCAAACGCAAACAAAAATCAAACAACTAAAGAAATAACACTATATAATATAAATTGGGGAAAAATATGAAATGAAGAGGCCAAGGAAACTTGCCCTTTCTGAAACAGCACTCCTTCAGAACAGGTTTTGGAGATTCTTTGACAGGAGTACTGCATTGTCTGTCAAACTCATCAGTGGATCTGTGATTAAGATTTTTTCCTTCCTCTTGCAGTCTATTTTCACTGATCATCTGATGTTCCCACAGTCAAGAATATGTATGTCTTCTACCAGTGTATGTCACGTGCCACACCAGGAAGCACTCCTAGCCCCATAAGCTTGCCACTTTACCCCAAACACATTTATTGCATGAAAATCAAGAAAGACGTGAAGATTTGGCACCTACACTGTTACATGAATATATAAATTTAAACTTGCCTGACTTACAGGGAACTCCAACTGCAGCCACAGAATAGAATGTTTATACAGACAAAGGGAGACAAGTGGGAGAAAAATTTGGATCCATTCATAAGGGTCAGCAGAGATCAAATTATACAGTAATAATGTATTTTGTTATATCAAACACTGGGCCCTCCTCAGTGTGGCTACAATTGCAAAGAATCCAAACCAGTAAAAATTATCATGACGGCAGGTACCAGAGGACAGCCAAGAAGGAACGTTTAACAAAGTGGTAAAATATTAAAGTAAGTTCAGCTCCTCATGTCACAGCCAGGTAAGTATGCTTGTTGAAGGCATGACCCAACAACCAAGAGAGCAACACAAATGCCTGTAGTGGAGATGTCTTTGAAACAGGCACTGGAAGCAGACAGACCCATAAATAAGTGGCCTATGACAAAGTATCTTCTAATGGCTGGTGTACTACCTGAAGGTAAAAGATAATGCAATTAGAAATGCACTTGGAGAGGGTTTGTTGAGCAACTGCTGACTCTTCTTTTCCTGGCATACACAGCTGTTCCTCTTTCAGAATTTTTGCAAAAATGTCAGGTAAAACATGAAATACAGTATGCATTCAGGGTGTAAAGGGCTCTTTCTACTCTGATTTCTCTTCCCAGAAAAGACAGCAGGGAGATAGAGTAATTTAAGGATATGTCTGACATCATGTTTGGAGGAAACATAGGTTAATGCTAAGAAACAGCTGATCTTTTGAAAGCCAAGGTACAGATGCCTTTAGTTAAAGGCCTGCAGCTCTGAAATTCTGAAGGCAGAGCTGATTGTCACTAGGAAATGTGCATGGGGGTTCCACCTGTGTCCCTCTTGGACAATGGCATTAGGTGCTGATTGTGGAAATAAGGGTAGAACTTGGCTATGCTTGTAAGAGCCCCAGGGTAGCTAATACATGCTGCATGACCACAGAAGAACTGAAAATAAATTCATACAAGTGCCAAAGATAAGTTAGAGAAACCTGCATGGTGACTAAATTTGGTGGCATACTGGCAGCAGCTCCATTTTTAAAGGAAGACTTCCTACTAGCCTCAGTGACTTCTGACAACCTGATCAGAAAATTTAGTGGGATTAATGGATTGAAATCAGAAACAAAGTCGTAAGGTGGATACAGTTGTCACCTCTCCTGAGGGAGGTTTTCTAAGCTTATACTGGCAGGGTTTCCTGTACTACAGGTCACTTGGGAGCTTGAAACTACACACTTCTCAGCCACCAAGGAGGACGAAGATGAGCTTTGGTCTTCTCTGAATTTTGTGAAGAGGGTATTATCAATGGAGAATGGTTAGAAATTCTGCAGGAATCACTCCTTCCATGGGAAGAAGAAGAATGCATCCACAGCTGTCTTTCTGAATCCAAGATAAAGCATCATATACACACATATTCATCAAGACCAGTAGAATGAGAAAATAGTGTTGATAATAGCCAAATTGCAGCTGCAGTTCAGATATTAAGTATTGATATTGATGGCCCTGCTGCCTCACCCTTATGTCTTCGAACAGCATTATACAGCTACTTCATTAGCAACTCTTAAAAACCACGATGTCATAACAGCAGATTTCCCCTTGTCCAGGGCCTTGGTGATGTTTCTGGTCCAGTATTAATGAACGTGAAGAAACTACAAGAGACAAAATGAGATGCTGTCCTTCTGCAAAGAGCTGAAGACAAAAACCATGCTCTATGGCAAAGATGTGAGTTTCTCTGGTTACATACACTCAGGGAAAACGGATGCATCCCAGAAATGTTTTATAGTAATTCCACAAGACACACCAGGTTTAGTCAGATGTACAGTCTTCACCTTTTATTCTTAACAAAAGAAAACTAAGTTCTTTAGTCCCTATATACATCTCAGGGACTTCCTCAGAATTAAAATTACACTGCCATAATGGCTACATATAGCACAACACCCCCCTATCTGAATTCTCATGTGCTATACACTCAGAAGACCATGACTAGATAGGACTCATAAATATTTAGCTTTAAGAGAAATCTAGGGGTGAAACTCTACCCTTTCGTTCTGCAGAATACAAATGTTTTAAAGGATGATATTCCTGTCCATGGTCTATTGCCAGACTTGCAATTTTCTCTAATGAATAGGTATGAATGCATAGCACCTACATATTTAGGTGACACAGGATGGATTGGTTATCTGACTGAATGAGGAGAGATCCCAAATTCAGCCTGTCTTCCCTTAAACCATGTATAACCTGAATCATTATTCTCTTAGGTATAAGCAATCAAATAAACTTGATCTGGAGAGGTCATCATTTTGATAACAGAATAAATTCAGTATCATTAACTCTGGCAATTCTTAATATAGCCAAGAATCACAAGCAACTTGTCTTGAGTCTTTCTGAAAGAGTAGCCACACGGCTGGAAAAGAGCAATAAGTAGCCACTGCTGCTTGACAGTCAGCAAGTAAAGATATCCAGCCAAATCAGTCCATAGGCATCTGGAAGAATTTTGAAAACTGTTAAATGATATTTAAATTTGTAAGGTACCTATACCACAGAATAATTTTTATCTCACAGACAAGTGATGCGAATGCATGGAAAGAAACAGTAAGAGACAAAATAAGAGAAAAGCATATCTCATTCTAAGTAGAACTATTAAAAATTATGCAAAAGCACATAACAGAAAAAGATATTACAAGCAATAACAAAATACAAAATATGGGACAGACGTGGGTGTTACCAGCAAGTTATGTAACAATGTTAACAGAATAGGATATTTCAAACCAAATGAGAAGAAGAAGAATCATGGAAAATATTATTATTATTATTATTATTATTAATCCTTTGTTGAAGAGATTAGTCCAACTAGTATAAAAGCTTCTTATCAGGGGAGACCTGAAGTGGTATTTATGCTGCTAAGGGAAATTTAGCCAGGGCATTGGGAAACTTCCCTTAGTCTTTTTGATAGGTACTGTGGGAGCTTTTACATCTGCTAGAGCTACCACTAACTTATGCAGATGGGGTCTCAGTTTAACATCTCAAAAATGAATGCTAATTACTTGGATAGGTCTTTAAGAAGGAGGTCCATCTCTAATAACTATTAGAAGAGATGCCCCAGGCATTAAGTCCACTTAGCAGATAACTCTTTCCCAAGTTGCCTGGAGACCTTCTCCTTCTGTCCTTCATCACTGATCTGTCACTCTTCATTTCTTCTGTGAATACCACTGTGTACAGAGAAGAAGAGAGACACAAAGATAGGAGAAACAGAGCTTCAAAATAAATAAATAAATATCAGTAGGGGCTGATGTAGAGATAATACATTCCCAAAGGTGAACCTCCTTCTTACATGTCTATTGATATGGGAAGTACTCAGCTTTTATATCTGATAAGAAGAGGTTCATCTTCAGTGTTGGACAGAGCCATTCAATAATTCTCATAAGTGGCCACCATCACAGGACCATATTATGGATGACAGTAGCTTTGAAAGAAAGCCTAGACCTGAAAAATGTCCATCTTATTATGCTTCATAAAGTTATTCAGGGAAGCTCAAGTTGCAGATCCACAAATGTCATGGAAGGTGACATTATGAAAAAAAGGCAGCAGATGTAGCTATTTTTCTAGTGAAGTGAATAATGTGGGATAAAAGAAAAGAAAACACAATGCATCTGAAATTCTCCAGGTGCAACTAACACTAGGTAAGACTGCAATCCAAATTGTAGCTTGCTACAGATCCCCCACCATGCCCCAAGATTCTCATTACACCTTTCTAAACATACTGGAAAATATTAAGATACAACCAAACACCCTAATACTGGGTGATTTCAACTACCCCTGCCATTAATTGGGAAAACTACTCGGGTACTAACTCCTTTTCCCAACAGTTCTTGGAATTCATAAATTCGAATGCCCTGGATCAACTAATCCATTGTCCCACCAGGGGCTTCAATATCCTAGACCTGGTCATTACCAACATGGGAGATCAATGCTCCACACCAGTGGTCACCCCCTCATTAGCCAGGTCTGACCATAAGCAAATCACCTTTGACATCCACATCCCACCCCCACCCCCCCACTAAGGAAACCTCCTTAAACTTCTCCAAAGCCAACTTCATGCTACTGAAGTCAGAAGTTACAAACTTCACAATACCCACGCAGACGGGATCTGGAAGTTCAACTGCAGAATCCTACACTAAGGCACTGTATGAGCACATCCACTCGTGCATGAATCGTGCCATCCCAAATAGAACCAAGATGCTCTTCTCCAAAAAAAGGAAGCCAATCTAGTGGTCCCCTGCTATAAACAAACTATACAACAGAAGGAAGAAACTGTTGCAGAAAAGAGGAAAATCCCAGGATGCAAAAAACTCCCTCACCAGCCTCAGAAAGAAGCTGAGATCCCTCATAAAATCCTCAAAAGCTAGTTACGAAAATAAAATTGCCAAAGATTCCAAAGACAACCACAAGACATTCTATAGTTATGTCAAGAATCTAAATGGCAATGCTCAGATCTGCTCTGAGCTACAACAGAATGGCATTAAATATACTGATCACAAGGATATTGCCAATATCCTGGCAGATCGATTTAGTGCCAACTTCACCCACCTCTCACCCCCTAAAGGGCCCATCTCAATACCAAAAGATTGCCAAATTCCGATAATCACGGCCACACAGGTAGAAACCGCAATCTCCAAAGCTAAGAATACAGCATCTATGGGACCAGATGACATCCCAGGCTGTGTACTACATGAACTACAAAATGAACTGGCACCTCACCTAAGTGTCATGTTTAATCATAGCCTCACCTCAGGCTTCGTGCCCACTGTGTGGCGCACAGCTACAGTTATCCCGCTCCACAAGGGAGGATCCACCTTGGATCCCGGGAACTACCGTCCCATCAGTCTGACAAGCCTGATCTGCAAGGGCATGGAACGCATTATCATTGAACTTATAAACAAAGACATTGGCAACCTTCAAACACTGGACCCCACCCAGTTTGGGTTTGTGAAGGGCCGATCTTGTCTCTTGAATCTGATTGACTTCTTTGAATCAGTCTCCAGAGCTGTGGATGAGGGTAAGGTATTCCACACAGCCTATCTGGACCTCGCCAAGGCCTTCGACACCATCCCCCACTCTGGAATCATAGATAAACTTACTAAGCTGGGCATAAATCCCTACATCACTCGATGGGTTGTCAACTGGCTTACTGACAGAACCCAGACTGTAAAAGTAGCCGACTCCAAATCCAGCTCCAGACAAGTGACAAGTGGAGTACCTCAGGGTTCAGTCCTGGGACCACTCTTGTTTGGCATCTACTTCTCTGAAGTACAGGCCAACACTAAGGGACTCTGGCTAACAAAGTTTGCAGATGACTGCAAACTGGGAGCCATTATTGAATCCCCAAATGATGTGGATATTCTACAAAAGGGCCTTACAGAAACAGATGCCTGGTGCCAGAGCCATGGGCTCAAGCTTAATGCCAAGAAATGTATAGTTATCCCCTTTGGAAAAAAACATGTACCCATGAATTACCACATAGGTGGCAGTGCACTAAACATCGAAAAAGTGATGAGAGACTTAGGGACACAGGTGGACAGTGGTGTCACTTTTGATAACCACATCGCCACAACAGTCAGGAAATCCTTCTATGTGGCACACCTCATCACTAAGAGCTTTTCATCCAGAAAAAAGGAGGTCATTGTCCCACTGTACTCATCCCTTATTAGACCCATTATAGAGTATAATGCCCCATTTGGTATGTACCTCACAAGACATCTGCAACAGCTGGATAGGCCACAGAAATACCTCACTAAAAGAATCACAGGCCTAAAGCAGATGCCATATGCTGACCGTCTAAAAAAAACTCCAGCTATACTCTGTGGCATATCGTCTACTCAGAGGCAATCTCTGCTTAACATACAAGGCCATGTCAAACCCTGAGCTGTTGGACATGCTCCACTTAAAGAAATCCCAATCCCTCAGAGCCACATGCTCCAGGGATCTAAACCTTGTCATCACAATGAACAAAACATGCTGGAGGGATAGGTTCCTGACCCAGAGACTCCCCAGACTCTGGAATAGACTGCCCATACATGGCAAGCAGAGTGCCTCATTGGCCGTCTTCAAAAGGAACCTTGATGATTGGATGGGAGATAGGAAATTCACCCCGGGGATCATGTCAGTTGCCCTGCTAGACAGGGGTCCAGAGAAGTAAATATTGTGGGAAGAAATATCCAGGGAATTGTTATGGCTAGGCTTGCATAGGCCCTAGGGCTGATAGCCTAGTACCAACCTATGAACCTATGAATTCCTATTTCTACCATAATAGGTTGCTATGCAATTAACCACAATTAACTAACCAATGATAAGGACAAGCTTAATACTTTCTTATTCTGCTATGCCTTATCAAAGGAAACAGAATACTGGCCACCTTGGAAAGAAATCTGACTCTAGCTACATAAAATCAGAGCTGTCTATATAGAGGCATACAAAGAAGGATGTATTCATCATAGTTATAGTGACTGGTTCAATTTAGACTCTGAGGTTATTTTTGGCATACCAGGTGGGTTAGTTCTGAGGTCCATCCTTTCCTTTGGAAGTCTAGTTAAGAAAGCTTAACAGAGAGTCTGTAACCCAGGTATTCCCTTGGCTGATACAACAGCTACAAGGAAAAGAGTTTTGCAATATCTGTAGTGGGAACAAGTTAAATGCTAGAATTGTAAACTTTTCAAGCATAAATAAATGTCCATGGAATTACAGGGTTTCCTACTGGAGGCTTAAGATAGGAGCTGTACCACTTAAGAAAGGCTTAAAACTTAAATACAGGCAAGGGTAGAAAACTGTAGAGTGGAATGAATGTTAGAGATGGCTACAAAATGGACTTTGGTAAGACTAGAATTTGTGAGACTAGAATTAAAACTTTCAGAGAAATAAGAAAATGCTAACAGACATGCATATATATATTTATAGTTGTAACAAAAGTTGGAATACACATTTGACAGAAAAGTTTTTATGGGTGTAAAAAAGAGACTACACAAATGAGTGAATGTTATTTGTGTGAATCACATATGATTGAGTTTAGTATTATATAATGTAAGTAAGCAGGAGTGTGCAGGAAAATTAATGCTTATATGAAAAAGTGGTAGTTGTGATTATGTGCAAGAGTGTGTCATAGCAGTTGTTATGAATATGCATGAGTGTGCGGGTTAGGGTTAGGGAAGGGTTAGGTAAGGGGATAGATTCAGTGCTGTGCATGTTTTGTGTTGTGTTCTGTGGTGTTTTTTCTTGCATAATGGTACCGTTAGAGAAATGTTTTTTTAGTAATGTAATGTGTAGGGTTAGGGTTAGTACCCACAAATAAGATGGTGCGGGGGAGAAGTTGATTAGTACAGTTAAGATATTAGGCTGAGTTGAGCAGTAACACAGCCAGAAGTTATTTAGTTTAAGTTGATTTTTAAAACATTTTAGTTTTTTTCAAATTTGCTTTACGTGTATCGGTATGGATTTCCAAAGTTTGGAGACATAACAGGAGCACATTGACTCACCATCTGTATTATTAGGTTTAGTGGTAATTAAAAAAGTGATTTATTTTAAAAGCATAGTTCCCTGGTTGGGGAATATTTTTTTGTGTTTTGCAGTACTGGAAATTATTCTGGTTTGAATATTTGGCTATGGGCAATAAGTAGTTGTGAGTAAGTAAGACACTTTGGGAGGTCTAGTCAGTAGAATTTTAAGGCTATGCAGTGGTAGGGAGATTGGTGGCAAGTCTAGCAATTTTGTTGTAACAGTCATCTATAATTTTATTTGGTTGCTATGAAGATTAGTCAGGATAGAGAAGGAATAAAGGAGAAATGGTTGTAATAAGGTTGATGCAATGTTGTTGCTTTTTTGTGCTGTCAGTGAAATAGTGTTTATGTCTGTACAATAAAAAAAATTCTGGTGGGTTATTTTAACAGTCTGGAGAATGTGTAGATCAAATTTTAGGTGCTCATATGCTATGACTCTCAGTAGCTTTGCTTGTTCATAGGTTGGTACTAGGCTATCGAACCTAGGGCCTATGCAAGCCTAGCCATAACAATTCCCTGGCTATTTCTTCCCAGGATATTTACTTCCCTGGTCCCCTGTCTAGCAGGGTGACTGACATGATCCCCGGGGTGAATTTCCTATCTCCCATCCAATCGTCAAGGTTCCTTTTGAAGAGGGCCAAAGAGGCGCTCAGCTTGACATGTATGGGCAGTCTATTCCAGAGTATGGGAAGTCTGTGGGTCAGGAACCTATCCCTCCAGCATGTTTTGCTCATTGTGATGACCAGGTTTAGATTACTGGAGCATGTGGCTCTGAGGGATTGGGATTTCTTTAAATGTAGCATGTCCAACAGCACCGTATTTGACATAGCCTTGTATGCTAAGCAGAGATCGCCTCTGAGTAGGTGATATATGACAGAGTTTAGCTGGAGTTTTTTTAGACGGTCAGCATATGGCATCTGCTTTAGGTCTGTGATTCTTTTAGTGAGGTATTTCTGTGGCCTTTCCAGTTGTTGCAGATGTCTTGTGAGGTACATACCAAATGGAGCATTATACTCTATAATGGGTCTAATGAGGGATGAGTACAGTGGGAAATCACCTGCTTTTTTCTTGATGAAAAGCCCTTAGTGATGAGGTGTGCCACATAGAAGGATTTCCTGTCTGTTGTGGCTATATGATTATCGAAGGTGAGACCACTGTCCACCTGTGTCCCTAAGTCCCTTATCACACTTTTGGTGTTTAGTGTACTGCCACTTATGTGGTAATTCATGGGTATGTGGTTTTTCCCAAAGGGGATAACTATACATTTCTTGGCATTGAGTTTGAGCCCATGGCTCTGGCACCAAGCATCTGTTTCTGTAAGGCCCTTTTGTAGAATATCCAAATCATTTGGGGATTCAGTAATGGCTCCCAGTTTGCAGTCATCTGCAAACTTTGTTAGCCAGAGTTACTTAGTGCTGGCCTGTACTTCAGAGAAGTAGATGCCAAACAAGACTGGTCCCAGGACTGAACCCTGAGGTACTCCACTTGTCACTTGTCTGGTGCTGGATTTTGAGTTGGCTACTTTTACAGTGTGGGTTCTGTCAGTAAGCCAGTTGGCAACCCATCAAGTGACATAGGGATTAATGCTCAGCTTAGTAAGTTTATCTATGATTTCAGAGTGGGGGATGGTGTTGAAGGCCTTGGCAAGGTCCATATAGGCTGTGTGGACTGCCTTACCCTCGTCCACACCTCTGGAGACTGATTTGAAGAAGTCAGTCAGGTTGAGGAGACAAGACCATCCCTTTACGAAACCAAACCGGGTGGGGTCCAGTGTTTGAAAGTTGCCAATGTCTTTGTTTATAAGTTCCATGAAAATGAGTTCTATGGCTTTGCAGATCAGGCTCGTCAGACTGATGGGACAATAGTTCCTGGGATCCAAGGTGGATCCCCCTTGTGGAGTGGGATAACTGTAGTTGTGTGCCACTCATTGGGCATGAAGCCTGAGGTGAGGCTATGATTAAACATGACACTTAGGTGAGGTGCCAGTTCATTTTGTAGTTCATGTAGTACACAGCCCAGGATGTCATTTGGTCCCATCGATGCTGTATTCATAGCTTTGGAGAGTGCGTTTTATACCTGTGTGGCTGTGATCACTGGAATTTGACAATCTTTTGGTATTGAGATGGGCCATTTAGGGGGTGAGAGGGGGATGAAGTTGGCACTGAATCGATCTGCCAGGATATTGGCAATATCCTTGTGATCAGTATATTTAATTCCATTCTGTTGTAGCTCAGAACAGATCTGAGCATTGCCATTTAGATTCTTGACATAACTATAGAATGCCTTGTGGTTGTCCTTGGAATCTTTGGCAATTTTATTTTTGTAACTAGCTTTGGAGGATTTTATGGGGGATCTCAGCTTCTTACTGAGGCTGGTAAGGGAGTTTTTTGCATCCTGGAATTTTCCTCTTTTCTGCAACTGTTTCTTCCTTCTGTTGTATAGTTCGTTTATGGCAGGGGGCCACCAGATTGGGTTCCTTTTTTTGGAAGAGACCGTCTTGGTTCTGTTTGGAATGGCATGATTCATGCGTGAGTGGATGTGCTCGTACAGTGCCTTAGTGTAGGATTCAGCAGTCGAACTTTCAGTTCCCGTCTGCATGGGTGTCATGAAGTTTGTCACTTCTGACTTGAGTAGCATGAAGTTGGCTTTGGAGAAGTTTTTATGGAGGTTTCCCTACTGGGGGTGGGATGTAGACATCAAGGGTGATTAGCTTATGGTCAGACCTGACCAACGATTGGGTGACCACTGGTGTGGAGCATCGATCTCCCATGTTGGTAATGACCAGTTCTAGGATATTTGAGCCCCTGGTTGGACTATGGATTAGTTGGTCCAGGGTGTTGGAATTTATGAATTCCAAGAACCGTTGGGCAAAGCTGTTGGTACCCGAATAGTTTTCCCAATTTATGGCAGGGTAGTTGAAATCACCCAGTATTAGGGTGTTTGGTTGTATCTTAATATTTTCTAGTATGTTTAGAAAGGTGTAGTGAGAATCTTGGGGCATGGCGGGGGATCTGTAGCAAGCTACAATTTGGATTGCAGTCTTACATAGTGTTAGTTGAACCTGTAGAATTTCAGATGCATTGTGTTGGCAACTAGCCTGAGGGTGTGAATATCCTTGGTGAATATGAACACTCCTCCACCTTTATTGCTTCGGTCCTGGTTTGGTGGCCGAAAAGTGTGGTAAGAGTTGTAGCCTGGAATTGCAGGGGTGCTCTCTGGAGCCTTGAACCAGGTCTCAGTTACTGCACAGATATCGATGTTCTCCATTTTTAGGAGTGCCTCGAGAGAATGAATTTTTTTTGGTCTAGCATTGAGTAGCACTATCTTCAGATTTTGCATGCTTATATCTGTTATGGTGGTGGTTTTGTCCTTTGAGCCTTGCCTAAAAAAGGCACTATAGGGGTGCAAGAGCCTTAGCCAGTAACCTGAATCCTAAGGGCGACAGGTGCAGACCATCTCTGGCAAAGCATTGTGGTTGGTCGATCATGTCATCCCAGGCAGAGAGATACTGAATCCCCTTTGAATGACACCAGAAACTTAGCCAATTGTTGAAGTCAGTCATTTTGTCCTTATAATGTGGTATCATTCTGGGTGAAGGCAGGATGCTGCTCAGGGCTAGGGTCATACCTGCCTGGGCCACATGATCCAAGAGCTCTTCCATGTCTCTTTTCATGTAGTCCAGGGAGGTACGTCTCAAGTCATTCACTCCAACATGGACAATGACAGAGTCATATTTGTACATGTGGAGTGACTTGAGTGCATGCGTTATGTGGCAGATCCTGGCACCCAACAAGCAGCTGACAGTAATTTTCTCCTTGTTCAGCCTGGTGAGTGGGACATTAGTGTGCCTGACTATAGAGTCACCTATGACTAAAGTGTTGGGTACGTTGTCTTGCCTTAGGGGCTGTTGTTTGGTGGCACACTGATGTTTTGAGCTATGTTTTTACTTTGGTTGTGATTTGTGTTTTTTTGCAATTCAGCTTCGGAGGTCCTTGTTGCTTGGGCAGGTTAATGTTAAGGGCCTCCGCATAAGTGGGTTTAGTGTTACTATGTGTGGATGTTGGTGGCGTGAGTTTTGAAGGGCTGTGTGTTGCTTGAGGTGTAGTGCAGGTGTTAACCTTCTCCACTTGACTGTCTAGCACAATCTTGGCTAGAGAGAGCTTTGCTTACAGTTTGGCTATGTAAGTGCATCTCTCACAGGTTGTAGTGTTGGGTGGTAGGAGGAGAGGGTTGACTGTGTACATGAGGCAATTGCTGCATTGCTCCAGTATGCCCAGATTCACCAGGTGGACAGGAGAAATCACTGGAAGCTGACCCTTGGACATGCCTGGTTTGGTGTTTCTTTTGTAAAGTATGAGAGCGGTTTTCCCTTAGCTTGGCAAGGTACTTTACAATTATAGGCTGTTTAATGCCTATGAATAATTTCTCCTTATTAACAAGGAGGGTTGAGTGTTTATATCAGTTTAAGGCTTCTTAGTGCTTTCCAGCAGGTATTAGAACAAGTGCTAGTCACAGGGATTCAGATTTTAGTGCTGCTACTGAGAAACCAGCTAGTTCCAAGGAAAAATCTGAAGAGCAGACTTGCCGGCACTACTAAGGCAGCTGTGAACAGGTTGGTCAGGACTACGACAACTTATCAGCAGCTGTTGTGCTTTTGATCAGATTGCTCCTCCTCCTTCCCTATTGTGTTTCTCAGGTTACAGACAACAACATCAGCACTCTTTGTTTACATACAGTTGAATAATACACTTTTGTTTGGTATGAAAAAAAAATACCAGCAACACAGTCCCTTCTGGTATAGTCAAACATGCTACTGAAATCAGCCATATCATCCCTTACGTCAGTTATGATACAATGCCTCAGCCAATGGGCGTGCTTGTTAAAATGGATTCCCTTTATTTAAATATATTACAATAAAGTGCCATCCATAGTCATGGGCAATAAGCAAAATCATTTTTTGAATTTTAATGCCCATGACTGCAATGTTCTGCACACAGCAGTGCTCTGCATTTCATGACAGCACGATAGAGAGATGTGAGTCATACTACTTGTATTACGGCCATCATTTTTAAATGAACAAACATGCAGTCCAGGTAGTTACCCCCCCCCCCCCCCCCAAGATTGCAACAACTTTGTGTGCAGCATATCTGGTGATTAAGTGCAAATCACCAGTCCTGTAAGAGATTAGCACAGTGACAATTTAATAGAAATGGGTAAAACCAAGCACATTCAAATGGGTCTTTATAGATCCTTTGAAATAGCTACTAGAGATACTGCAGTTTGAATCAGGACCACCGTGTTATTTCTTTGAATGGAATGTGGCAATGGCATACATTCCTTTGCCTGCTTTTGTACAACAGAATTGCACATTCTAATGTTAAATAATTTGACTTACTGAATAATGTAAATGGCAGCTTCAGCATTCAGCCATCCTGCTGACAAATGACAATTGCATTTCTACAACAATTGAAGTGAGGTAATTACTGCTTCTGTGACAGACCTTGCACAGAACAGTGGCTGTAGAACGAGGCCATTGCTATGGAGTAAGTACAAACATTGCTGCCAGATGCAAACTACCCCATGGGTCTCTGAATACTTATCCAAAGTGAAGAATAGCCATTCAATCTGAGGTTTCTGCATTTCAACTTATTAGCTAGAAGGGTTGTATCAAAATTTAATGTTATGTTTATCTACTCTGACAATGATCCAAGTGGCACTGTCTCTCCAAAACCAGTATGGAAAGTGTATACTATGTGCACCAGTATTTGTACATGTTTAGGTGGTACTACTAACATTTGGAGGTGAAAATAAAGTTCTCTTACACACACACGTACACATATACAGGGTGTCTCTACTTGAAATGATTTGAGGTTTTGATACTTTTGGCATTTATATATTTTAGAAATCTGTCATACGCTGTGCTATATAAAACCACTTTGCCATCTGTTTCATTTCTATGCTGTAGTTACTTTTTGCTCAAACTCTGCTCTCCTAATATCTATTAATATAATATGCTTTATACAGATAATTATTAAAAGTGATTTTAATAAACACTTGAGAGGCAACCTGAAAAAGACAAATACACATCTGCAATTAAAAAGGCAACAAATAAAAACAGTAAAATGAGTTAATAAATGAGATAATGTCTGTGCAATCCTTAGGTTCATCAGTCAAAAGATCTGACTGTCAAGCCTTCATGAAACTGGACTGTTGTGACTAAATGTTGATATTTTCTACTTCACATATGATATGTATAGCTACATCATTTTTGAAGGAGGTTAATGAATTAACCTTTCTGTTGGTATGATAAGCTTCTTATCCAGTGATGTAGAAAAGCACTGTATAAAGTATCTGTCACTTTTTTGTATTACTGGTATTTTTAGTATTAGGTTCCTTTGTCTGGTGTTGGCTCCCCCAGTGACAAGTTACAGGCACAGACTTTCAAACAGAACTAGATCAGATATTACGTTATAGATGAGGCAGTATTTATAGCTAAGTAGCACATAAGAAATAATATAGTGACAATTCCTGAAGCCCTTCTGAATAATTTAGGTTGTCTGCCCCTATGATTTTTTTTCTAATAAACAGTCATACCTTTAAAAACTTCTTGAAGTAACTGAGTATATAACACAGCATTATATTTTAAAAAGGTTAAGTCCAGTAAGGTAGAAAGTGGTACAGACTTCCCTACCCTTGAACAAAATTAAAATAGAGAAAGATTGCAACTTGTATAGCCATTTCCACAAGCTGCAACCCACTGACTGCTGTTTCTCACTGAAAAGTCACTAGTTACACAGCTTTTATTATTGTGCTAGCAATGATGAGTTGAAGATTTTTTTTTCTGCAAATACATTCACTATATCTTGCAGTTTGGGGCTCAATTCATTGTTTTTTTGATAACATGATACCATCACAATGTTTCCTTTCCAATGTTCTGATGTACTTATAGCTTAGTATCACTTTCAAACTTTAAAATGAAAGTAAATTTATAATTATAGTTGGGAAATTGGTAAGAAACACAATTAGTTTCTGTACTTAATTTAGTATACAGCTGCTTTTCTGACTAAGGTTATATTTAAGGCTAAGAAGTACCTATTTTTTCTGTTTGTATTACTATTATTAATTGTGTGATCTTGCCAAAAGGTTCACAAATGCAAAAGGTAATAATATTGTGGGTAGTGCTGAGAGTAACCTGAGCAAATTTATTTGAGTCACTGTGGCAAAAGGAGATCAGAATGAACCAAGGGGAATGGTTAATTTTTCATAGCAATTTTATCAGAAAGTTGACTGATCTGGTGATTGATTCAGAGATGCCAGAAATGGTTGTACAATACTGCAGTATCAAATAATGCTTTCAAGAATCTCCTTTTACTGAATGTCATCTCCAGTACTATATTACATAAAGTTACTGCATGCACACAGATATAACTTTGGAAACATTAAGATCCCGAGTGTCTGGAAACAATGACATTCACCAAATCACAATGATAGTGAGTAAGTGAGAGTGAGTGTAGCTAGTGAGATACACTTTTCTGTCACTTCACTAAGATGGACTTCTAATCTATGTGTACTGTCATCATTACTTGGTATGGAAAGCAATGGAAAATTAAAATAACTTTTCTTACTATCTGTATCATTCACATTAAAATTACAATTTGATCCATTTGAGTGATGGTTATTTGTAGCTATGAAGCCATGCTGATTATTGTTCTGGAGATCAAGGTCTTTTAGAAAAGCAACCCGCCATTGGTTCAGTATTCTGTCCTTGACTTTCCCCACCACTATTAGACCAACAGGCCTGTATTTATTTGAATGTTTCCTGCTTAATCTCTCATAAAAGGTTACCACTCTTGCAATGTTTTGATTAACTGAACCTTCACCTGGACCATAATGACAGTCTGAGGGTTTGGTTTGTCTTTGATAGACAGCATTAGTAAAGCCGCAGGCTTATTTCAGACGTATCCGTAATCAACAGCCTGGCCCTAAACATCTTAAATTGGGAGGTGTAAGGTTCTATTTAGGGATATGTTAGGGAGTTGTCCTTCCGCTTAAGCAGATTGATTACATATGTGGGTGACCCGACCAAAATAAAGAAAATATACGTTTTTAATTTTATCTTGCATCTGAATAAACCCATACTAATGCCTGACTTTTAACCCTTATCCTGTTCATCAACATCATCTGCAGTGACCATCAGTATACCCCCCCCCAAAAAAAACTAAGCAGTAAAATATGACAGAGAACGATACAGAAACAAAACACATAAATACAGTCATAAAAATTGAAATGAAATTAATTCAAAAGTTTAAGTCATCTGGCTTAAGCCTTAGTATTCATTCTTTTACTATCAAACTGATTAACACCACTAAGGCTGAAGCATACAAGAAACATTAAAATACTTAAATCAAAAGTTAATAAGTAAATATGTCTTCACTTGAGTTTGGTGAGCTAATACACATATCAGGTCATATGCGTCTTCTGAAAACTGACACATGGAGATTAAACCAGGTCTTACAATGAGCAACAGAAGAATTGATTAGTCCTGTAGCTCCCCCTGCTGGGGTAGAAGGACTTCTGGACAGTGGACTGAAGTGCGGACTGAACTGCAATATTGCCATCAAGTAACAAAGTTCTCTTTTTTTGCAGTATTAGTTAACCTCTCCTCTGCTTTGAACAATACAAAATCCAGATAAGCATGTTATAGTGCAGTACATCTGAAGACACATGGGTCACAGCTATGTTGTAATTAAACCTGGGTCTTTGCTGAAACTGTTAAATAGTTTTAGGTATCTGTGAACAGAAATGTCTCTTGCACTGCTGTCATGCCACAGTTGTAGATAGCCTCAGAAGAAGAAACTTCCACATGCATTTTTTGTGCATGAATAATAGTGTAATGCATTTTGTATTGACCTTTGATTATGCGTTAGTAAGCAGTTCCACTACCACACGACTACGCTTTTTGTCATGATCCTGCCATGGATGATAACACTGTATATGACAGTGACCAATATCTATAAAATGTTGCATGATATCAGATATATCTGTACCAAGGATGAGTTTTCCATTTTGTCTAGGGATTTGTTGCTTTAAAAAGATTCTTGTCAGTTTCTGATATAATAATATCAAACACGTCTTAGCAATAAACCAGGTACTGTAAGGGTCAGAATCTGCTTATGAAAGCATACTAGTTCTGAATAAGAAATAAACTATGCCATTATTATTTATATGTATCAGTACACTTCTGCTGTCCATTGACAAACTGTGCAGTGAACACACGTACTTGCATGCATATGATCAGGACTAAATAAAACAGACAGCAGGGATTGCACATGGAATAGAGGGTAAGAAGAGATTTGAGAAAAAGGAATCACTTTGCTTGAACAAAATACCTATAGCAGCTGGTTGGCATAGTTATGTGCCCATGCATGTTTGTAGGTACTAATGACATTGACAGCAGAATCACTCTTCATAATCATCAACTTCATTGTCATCTTTCCCAATGTATTATGGGGTCTATATTATATAAGCGAATGCACTGAATTGGGAACGCTATATAATTGACCCACTATCCCAGAAAACCCAAAATGTTGAACACACGGATCAGCAATTTTTTCCCAGGGGAAAAAAAATCGCTGATCCATTAAAAAAAAAAGAAAAATCAAAACATTAAATAAAGTGGGGGGCTGTGCCCCCCACACCCCTCTACTTAAATATACCAACTTCAAGATCGCACCACAGTGGAGGAAATGGCAAAGTCCCGAAAACGGCCAAGTGATTTTTTTTTTCCCTAAGAAAAAAAATCGCTGTTCTGTGCTTTCGGTATCTTGCCATTTTGTTTAATAACATTCGACTAAACAATGTTCGCAATTCAATGGGTTCGCTAAAATAATAGGGACCTGTATTATGGTTTCTTGTGATTACTGTGCTCTAAATGAAGGTAGCTTGTCTTTTTGAATTGGGACAGGTTAAGGCTGAGGAATTCGGGGCTGTGTACTTTTTTTAGAAAATCATATCATTTTGCAAGCTATTTATGCTCCAACAGCACTAATAATGCTATCTAAACATAGGCTTGCAGTTGAACAGATGAGGTAATATACTGCAGTATCTCTAAACAATGACCAGCCTAATAGTTTTTTGTTGGTACTGCAACAGTGACCCATCGTATACAGTGGAAGTGTATGGTGCCTGCAATGTAATATCTGGTTACTTTTGATATAGTCATTTCTGGTGGCACAAGATGCATCTCGTGTGCCTTTTCAGTTGAAACCATCACAGCGATTATGGTACCAGCACTGGCAGACTGCACAGCAGCAACAAATCAGAGAATGTGACAGAAGGAGTTCCCATCACTCTGACACAATGTTTGACCTTAAAGTTTAAATATCTGATGCATAAGACCACTCATCCATATAATCTATGGGCAGCTACTTTAACTATTCTTGAACACTTCCTGAAAGTAGACAGTATTCTTTAAACTATGTGGCTTGAGGCATTCCTTTGTAGAATCTAGAAAACAAGGAAATTTTAATGTGTTTTAAGCATGTATGGAACAGAGCTGTCATCTAGAAACATTTTCAAAACTCTGCTTGCCAGTAATGCAGCATTGCTGTAATCTTTTGCAGAGAAAAATGACTGGAAGCACTGCAGTGAGACATGGATGAGAAGATGAAGGGGCAAGACTGCAATCCAGGTTGTAGCTTGTTACAGATCCCCTGCCATGCCCCAGGATGCCCACTCCAAGTTTCTTGATATACTGGGTAATATTAAGGTACAGCCCAATACCCTAATAATGGACAATTTCAACTACCCCGCCATCAACTGGGAAAACTACTCATATACTAACTCATTTGCTCAATACTTTCTGGAATTCATAAATTCCAACACCCTGGATCAGCTTGTCCATACCCTCACTAGGGGCAGCAATATCCTGGACCTGGTCATTACCAATATGGACAACTGATGTTCCACACCAGAGGTCAACTCCTCACTGGTCAGATCCGACCACAAGCTAATCACCCTAGACATCAATATCCCACCCCCACCCCTCATTAAGAAAACCACCATAAAAAACTTCTCCAAAGCCAACTTCATGCTTCTTAAGACAGAAGTGCCAAGCTTTATGACACCCATACAGACGGAAAATAGAGGTACGACTGCTGAATCCTATACAAATGCACTGTATAAGCACATACACGACTGCATGGATCATGCCATCCCCAACAAACCAAGATGCTATGCTACAAAAAACGGAAGCCAATCTGGAGGTCCCCAGCCATAAACAAACTACAACAGAAGGAGGAAGCCGTTGCAAAAAAGAGCAAAATCCCCTGATTGCAGAAGCTGAGATGCCTCATAAAATCCTCCAAAGTTAGTTACAAAAATAAAATTGGCACTGATTCTAAAGACACCCACAAAGCATTCTACAACTTTGTCAAGAATCTCAATGGTGACACTCAGATCTGCTCTGAGCTACAGCACAATGGCACTAGATATACAGAAACAACTGATATTCCCAACATCCTGGCAGATAGGTTCAGTGCAAACTTCACCCCCCCTCACCCCCAAAGGGCCCATCACTATACCGGAAGAATACAAAGCCCCTGTAATCACAGCTGCACAAGTAAAGACCGCACTCTCCAAAGCCAAGAACACAGCATACATGGGACCTGACAACATCTCAGGCTGCGTTCTGCATGAACTACAGAATGAACTGGCACCCCACCTAAGTACCATGTTCAATTATACCCTCACTTTAGGCTTTGTACCTAATGAATGGTGCACAGCGATGGTTATCCCACTCCACAAATGGGGGTGCCACCACAGATCCTAGGAACTACCTCCCCATTAGCCTGATGAGCCTGGTCTGCAAGGCCATGGAAGTATCATCTTGGAGCTTATAAACAAGGACATAGGTAACCTCCAAACTCTGGACCCCACTCAGTTTGGGTTTGTAAAAGGTAGGTCATGTCTCCTAAACCTGATTGGCTTCGTTGAAGCAGTCACCAGAGCTATGGACGAGGGTAAGGTGGTGCACACAGCCTATCCTGACCTCGCCAAGGCTTTTGACACCATCCCCCACTCTGGAATTATAGATAAACTCACTAGACTGGGAATAAATCCCTACGCCACAAGATGGGTGGCCAACTGGGTCACTGACAGAACCCATACAGTGAAAGTAGCCGACTCCAAATCCGACTTCAGACCAGTGACAAGTGGAGTACCAAAGCCCTCAGTCCTGGATCCTCTCCTGTTTGGCATCTACTTCTCAGAAGTCCAGGCTAATACAGCAGGTCTTTGGCTAATGAAGTTTACAGATGACTGCAAACCAGGTGCTATAATAGAATCGCCTAATGATGTGGGCATTCTACAAAGGGGCCTCACCGAGACTGATGCTTGGTATCAAAGTCATGGCCTCAAGCTCAATGCCAAGAAGTGCATTGTCATCCTGTTTGGGAAAAACACTGTACCCATGAACTACCACATAGGCGGTAGCCTACTAAACACTGAAAGTGTGATAAGAGACCTTGGGACACAGGTGGACAGTAGTCTCTCATTTGATAATCACATCACCACAGTAGTCAGAAACACCTTCTACGTGGCACACCTCATCACAAAGGGGTTCACCTCCAGAAAAAAAGAGGCTATTGTTCCTCTCTACTCATCCCTCATCAGACCCATTAGAGAGTACAACGGTCTGTTTGGCATGTAGCTTGCAAGACATCTACAACAAATAGAAAGGCCACAGAAATACCTCACTAAGAGGATTACCAGCCTCAAACAGATGCCAAACACAGACTGTCTCAAAAAACTCCTACTCAGTGGTGACCTCTGCCTAACATACAAAGCCATGTCAAACCCAGATATGTTGGACATACTACACTTAAAGAAACCACAATCCCACCGAGCGACACGTTTCAGGGACCTAAGCCTTGCCACCACAATAAACAGAACATGCTGGAGGGAGAGATTCCTGTCCCAGAGACTTCCCATGCTCTGGAACAGACTACCCATTCATGTCAAGCAAAGCTCCTCATTAGCCCCCTTTAAGAAAAATCTTGACAGTTGGATGGGAAATAGGAAATTCACCCCGGGATCACTTCTGTTACTCTGCTAAACAGGGGCACAAAAAAATAACTTTTTTGGCTGGCAAAAGCCAGGGAACGTTTTTGGCTAGGCTTATATAGGCCCCAGGGCTGATAGCCTAGTACCTACCTATGAACCTATGACTGGTAACATGTCACATGGAGTTCAACACTGCTCATGATCACCACTTGTGCAACCTTTTCCAAGGGTTGCAGACTGTATCAATACCACTGAATGGTGCTAATGATATTGAAATTCAATTTCCCAAAACCGTGTTACACTCTAAACACAGGTGATTTGTCCTCTGTTGCTTCAGTAGTCTCTGTGTTATGCTGCATGCAGAATTCCACCTAGTGGGAACTTTATGCATCATGTGAAGTCTGTCCTGTATACAAGTCTGCCACGACACTTTTTTGCCTTTGACGGAATAGCTAAAGGTGCCGAATCATGGGGTTATCACTGGTTGCTTTCTCTAGACCATTCATTTCTACACACCATGTTTTCAGACCTCTTAAAGAAACACTTTGCTATACATACAGCTTTGCCTTGTCTCCATTAAAGTTCTGTCTCTTGCAGCCAATTAATTTTTATCTGAAGCTATAAATGTTGCCTGCAGAATTCACATAAAAAAGATGCACACCCTTACCCACTCTCTTTCTTGTTTCAGTAACACTATATGATGAAGCCAAGATCCCAGCTATCATGGTTAAAACTCCTGATGTTTAAAAAATTTCATTTTTACCTTCTCATTCATCTTATTTGTTGCTTTTCCACAAATACAGTCTAACAAAGAGGAACCTATAAACACACAACACCCATCCAGTGCCAACTCAGATACCAGCCTAGTTATAAAAATGAAGTACCCTTTTAGATGCATGTTATTCTGGCTTCATCGTCTCTCAGTTCTCTGCGACTGTAATCAAGGGTGTCTCTGAAACACATTTTCCTCATCTCCTCCATTACCTAGCCCAGTTAGGGATGTGCATTCCCAGGATGTATAGCTCTGGAAGCCAGCCAGCACACATTTAACAAAAACAAACACACCCCAACTGAAAAGTAATCTCTTTGTTTACTTAAGTAATGCTCCCACTTCTTCTCAGTGAAAGTGTTGGGTATACCTAACATACTACATTCAACTTTGACTCAAGGCTGAGTTTGGCAGTGATCTTCTCTTCCAGCAGATACAATATGAATCACCCGTGTTCACCCATTTTTAGAGCTTCGATCCTTAATTGTTTTAAAGGGGGGCCACAACCAGAGTGAATGTACTTTTATTTGCTTAAAAGCCTAGAGAGCTAGCAGTTCCTTTTAGACATGGGTCGATAAGTCATCAATATTTTTCATTTAAACTGGTCATACTTTTAGACAGACAGCAAGGCACAGTTGTGCAAATTACATGTTTAATCAACATACAAATTACATTAGCAAAATGTTTTTTGACTGGTGGTGAAGTGATAAAATAACTATGCATCTTTAAATTAAATTAAATGCCTCACTAAACAGGGTAGCAGGATACTGTAGTGTATTTCAGCAACTATACAGTCTATAGACTTCCAATAAGCAATGTTTTTAATCATTCTATGCAGCCCATCTGCATTTACAGACTGAACTATACTGAGGTCATCTGGACCATCCACTAATCTTGTTAGAGTAGTAAAGTTTGTTTGTTTAACCCCCCTTTACAGCAAGATATTTACCATTTTGAGACGCAAGTTACTAATATGGTGAGGGAGGGTTTTAAACATAAAGATGAGGCTAAGGAATATAGTAATTTAGAGAAAGAAGAGGTTGAAGTGTTAAGGATGTTACAAAACAATGAAAAGATAAGAATTATGAAGCCTGATAAAGGGGGAGGGGTTGTCCTGATGGATGTGTGGGATTACACACGTAGGATGCTGGAAATATTACATTCAGGAGATAGATATCAGATAGCTTCGAGAAATGAAATGAATATATGTTATAGGAAAATCGATTACTATTTAGAAGATAACTTATTACAAGGAAGTATTGATTTGGAGTTATATAACTATTTAAAAGTAAGTAAGCCGGTAATCCCAGAGATTTTCGGCATCCCTAAAATACATAAGGATGTAAATAACCCTCCCCTGAGGCCTATTGTAACATCCCAGTGTTCAAAGACACAGACTTTAGCCATTTATGTGGATAAAAAATTAAAAGAATTCTATAATAACTATCCACATATTCTCATTGATTCCTGGGATTTTCTCACAAAATTTAACACAGTTGTATACCATGAAAATTATATTTTTTTAACAGTTGATGTGGTAGACCTATTTTCAGTGATACCACATGACATAGGTCTATCATGGTTTGAACACATGTTAACTGAATTTGGTTTTTTGAGTAGTAATGATTATAGATTGGTTCTTGAGAGCATGGAATTAGTGCTAAAGAATAACTTTATATATTTTCAAGGGGATATATACCATCAAGTGGGGGGGGGTGGCTATGGGGTCATCTTGTGCCCCTATATATGCCAACATAATAATGCTCTATTGGGAGCTTGAATATTTATTCAAATCCAGTTATTGGGATTATATCATAAAATATTTTCGTTTCCTGGACGATATTTTTATTGTCTGGAGTGGTACCCAAGATAAGATAGAGGAATTTCTTGAATATTTACATACAACCACTAATTTTCTAAGGTTTACATCTCAACACGATACAATTAAAGTTAACTATTTGGATGTTACAATTACAAAAAATGAGATTAGGAACTGTTATGAGTCAAGAGTTTTTAGGAAAGGGTGTTTCTCTAACTCATATGTGCACTTTGAGAGTGATCACCCCTTTTTTCTGAGAAGAAATATTATTAAGGGTCAGATGATCAGGGCATCACGCATGACAAGTGAAAATGACAAGTGTGTTGAGGAAATGAAAACTATTGAAAAATTATTTTTGGAAAGAGGATATCCATCTAAACTGGTAAAAAATGTTAAAAAAGAAATTTTGAAGAGGAGGGAGAGTGACTTCCCACCACTTCTGATCAATTCAATAAACAATAATGGAAGAGGTGTAAGAGATTTTAGGAAAGGCAATAATGAATTAATTAAAGGGAATGAGCTACCTAGGTTAACACTTACTTATTACAAGGGAATAAATTGGATACAGAAAGGTATTAATGAGATTTGGATTATGTTTTCGAAGTTAAATACAAGTATGGAATATTTTAAGCAGACTTTAAAATTTAGTTACAGGAAAAATACTAATTTTAAAAAGCTTTTTGAATATAAAAAGGTACCTAATCCAAGTGGAGCACATCAAAAAATGGGGACACATAAATGTGGGAGATGTGGGCAGTGTTCATTTATATCAGGGGAAAAAGAACTTGTATTAAGTGGACTAGGTAGGAAATTAAGAAGTAAAGGGTATTACACCTGTCAAACTAAAGGGGTAGTTTATTTGGCATATTGTTCAACATGTGAAAAATATTATGTTGGTAAGACTGAACGTAGGTTAAAACAACGAATTTATGAACATATGAGGGATATTAATAGAGGGAATGATAATAATGCATTATATAGGCATACCCAGATTTGTAGAAATGCTAATATAAAATTTTGGGTTTTAGAAGAAGTTAAGGTGGGAGTTAGGGGAGGTGACTGGCAGTCCCTACTTGAATACAGGGAATTGATGTGGCAGCTTAGGCTGGACACCTGTGGTTCTAGTGGGATGAATGACTACCTTTCTATTAAGCCAGCACTAAAACTCTTAGCCAATAACCCTAAATTTTGAAAAAATATTATCCCTTTCAGCTTTTATTTTGTTTTCAACATACAATATTTAGTTGTATATTTTTAATATATGGAATATATATATGTATTTTTTAATATACTTATTTAATTAGAGTAGTAATAATATAGATTTATAGTTTGGATATTAAGTTTTGTTGTTGCTGTAAGTAAAAGAAATACTCACATATATATATATGTTTTTAATGCAAATGCAACTTAAGTGGCAATTAATTAATTATGCAATGCTTAAAGAGTATTTAAGGGTGTGAGAAGCAGTTTGTATTGGATTCTGATGAAGTCTTGGTGACAAGAAGAAAGCGCGCTCAATCCTGTTTTGTGTTCTTTGTGGTGTCGTATTAAATACTATCGTTTGATTCCAGTGGACGGTGTTCCTGTTTTTTTCAACCCATTGTGGTTATACTGTGAGGATTTACCCTTTATGGTAAAGCAAGCGGTGATCTGTGCAAGTAAAGCATAGTAGACTGAAGATGTGAAGATGGAATGGGGATGCATGGCTTTTGTAAGCCACACAGGCCTTATTATGTTATTTTGTATTTACAGCAGGAATGAGTGTTTTTTTTTCTCATTTGCTGAATTCACAACATTTTTTCCACAGGTCTTTTACTCAAAAATAAGGTTATATTCAGAAAAAAGGTGCACAATATTAATTAATATGTGTGCTTCTTTCTGTATTTATTTAATGTTTGAAGCAGTAAAAGCATCCTGTAATGCATGTGCCTTAGTTTTTGAGTTCTGGCACTTTGGAGAATATATGGTTGCATCATCTAGCATTATTTTTTACCCAGATGTCCCCCCCGTCCCAAATCAATGGACCCTCTTCCTCCTCCCAACTTGACCATTCCTTCCTTCCCAGTGAGAGTGAGAGCAACAGCTCTAAAGCCTAAACATTCTAAGCTTAGGGCCTAGGGTAGGGCATGAAGTGGTCCAGTATGGGAATTGCAAAGTGTCCCTTCCTTATCCTCACTTAATCCAATCTATATTGTGGCCAGTGGATGCATTATGCTGTGGTCTAAAAAGAAGCATTCTGACTACGTGCAGTATACAGTCACTATGACCCTATTAGTTGTATTCTGCTGTAATACTCTGGCTTGCCATTCAGTGAAATGGGCCAGCAGTGAAATGGGTCTAGCTGCCTCATTTCCTCCTAGGATGGATGAACCAGTACCAGCTGCTCACCGCCATCCTCTCAGCCTGACACTTACAGTTTACCCAGGGAATAAACAAACTCAGGTCATCTGGACCACTCTTTATCCCCTATGCACCACTGGAATGGGCAGCCTGCATTCTGAATGGAATGAGCTAAAATTGGATTCACTGTTTTTTTTTTGTTCTTTTTTTTAATTTTTTTACTTTTTTATTTCAGTAGTTTATTACAGCCAGAACTGACATATAAAATTCCATGCAATCCATGTACACGGTGCTCTTTTTCTTTTGTCTTACTCCTGTGGCTGACCATATGTTCCTCCTTTACCCTACTACCCCTTTCCAAATTTAACAGTTGGTTACAGTATAATACTGGAGTGTACAAACATTTGCAACAAACCAATAAATCTAACATTTTCAGTCTAGTTTCTTGCATCCTACAGTTTAATCCCAGCCATTAACATATTTATATTATACAATGTAAAACCTAAAAACTTAACAAGCTAACTATGTACAGATTGACCCTACAGTAATTTATCCACAACAAAAATAGCTATAGTTCTCGAAAGCTCTACTAATTGTGATCACATAACAGAAATACTTTTCCCCTGCTAAGAAATGTCCACTTCTAAAGGTTTAAACTATCTGGCTCATTCACCATCTCCTGTTAATCTATACCCCCCTTTCAAAATTAATCTCCTGTAACTGTCCCATAGCTATCATCCCATCTTTGCCACTTTCTTTAGCCATTTGCCTTTTACCTTCTTTCCTTATTCAAGTTCCTGTTTTTTTTTTTTTTTTTTTTTTTACTTCTTCTATCGTTTGTTTAACCTCTGTTATTTTTGGATTGTATTTATTTTTCCATTTTTCTAGTGATTGCCTTTTAAGCTGTAGTTAGTATTATTTCACTATTGCTTTCAAATCACTCATCCTTTATACTTTTAATCAAACCCAGGAGCATAATTTCCTTGGTAATTATAACCTTTTTGTCTACCACTTTGTTTACCATGTTCTAGATGTCGATTTTGCATTACTCAAGTTCCCCACAATCACATAAAACATTTTTTCAGGTCTCTATCCATTCTCTCACAATTCCAGCAATGACTTTCTGTTCCAGGAAACATACTGCTAAGTCTGCTTGGCATGTAAAAATACCATTTAAATACTTCCTCGCAAAAATTCTGAATCTTCTAGATTCATGGCATATCTAGGCATAATACACAAGTCCCCCCATTTATCTCTGGACTAAGGTTCACCTACTGTTATACACCAGCCTGCCCGTAACTTAGCTGACTGATCTTGCCATAAACCCATTAACACACCATATGCACAGAACAAGGCTCTTCTCCTTATTGGACTGGCACTTCTAGTCTCATGTATTAGCTTAACTAATAGTGACATTCATTCCTTTTATCCCCTCACATTGCCTCAACTTCTTTCTGAGAGAGATAACCTTAACCCCCAAATATGCCATCCTATCCTGCTGTCTGAGCTTAAATTCCTTTCCTGCCTCTTCCCATTCCATCACCTGTCCTTTCAGTAGCATTTCCCAGAAATGTGTTTCCTTGCCTTTCCCTGACCATCGATTCTCTGTAATCAGTCCCCTGGTATCTGACCTTCTTCCATGTATGACTCCTACAGGGGGTATACCTACTCCAACAAGTTTGCATTTTCTTTTCATTGACTAGTTGTTGAGCACTATTATTTACATACTGATGAACATAATTATCATTATTTCATCCTCTTAACAGTGCCCAGATTCTCATTTTATCTTCACTGTCTCTCATTATCTCCTTAGTCAATGTTATACTCTTCCATGTTGAGTAATAACACTCATTTTCTAGGAGGTAGGTCAATCTAACCTATGTTGATTTATAGTATTGGTATAGGTCTGGAATACCTATCCCTCCAGATCATTTGGCAATATGTTTTTTTCCCAGCTCACTCTTGTCCTTTTACCCTCCCAATAAAAAACTTAATTTCATTGATTATGTTTTTCCAAATATACATCTGCAGGGTACAAAAATATGCCTGTGCAACACATAGGACCAACAGTACGATAAATGTCTTTATGGTCAAAAGATTACTTTCACTATACATGTTGTGCAATCTATGCTTTCCGAAGCATAGAAATACATTTTTGTCTTATTTCCTCCCATGCTTCTTCAGCCGCTCGCCTTATATTAGGCCTCAAGCCACACTCCCAGGTATCTCATCCCAGGATGTCCTCAGAGAAACAGGAACTTCTGCACTATATCAAATGAAGGGACATGATTTATACTTATAGCTTTTGTTTTCATTAATTTTATATTCCACTAAACTTGCAAATCTTTTTAGTCTGATAAATGTATTCCCTATATCTCCTTCTGGGTTAGGCACTTACAGTATATTATCAGCAAATATGCAATTTTCTCTCCTCTCCAACTACAGCCTTCAATGTAAGATCTTCTAATTTCTCTTACCAGCCGTTCAATATAATAAACAGCAGTGGGGACAGGGAGAACTCTGCCAGGTACCTCTACATATCTTTATTCTCTCTCTGAAAGCTCCCCTGCACTTTATTCTTGCCTTTGTGCCTATGTAGAATCAAAATGCCATATCTATCCAATTTCCCAGAAAATTAATTTCCATCAGAGTAAATTTAAGAAATCCCCAAATCACTCTGCCAAATGCCTTTTCTTCTTCCAGGACTATCAACACCAAACTCCTCTCATTGTTCCCGGTGTCACTTTGAATCATTAATGTTCTACTAATACATATTTTTTTAATATTAAATGTTCTACTAATATTGTCAAAAATCTGCCTACCCACTATAAAACTACAATGATCTTAGTCAATTATTCTTTTCATTATCTTAGCTACCTGCCTTGCGCCTACAGTCATATATGTCGCGGACAACTCTGTAATTCTGGATGCAAGTATTCAGCAATCTGAGGATCTAGTTTGTTTAGAAGGAAACAAATTAAGAAAGAAAGGAAGAAGCTTGCAACAAATAACAAGGAAGAAAAAAAATTGAACAATGACTGGAAAGAGAATACGTAGTAAAAAGGACACTGCTTTGTTATGTAAGACACAGGTTACAGAAAATGATGATATTTTTCTATCAGAAAACCTTCAGTCTACAGAAAAATGCATAATCTTTCCAATGGATAAGGTAGAAAAAAAAAGGCAAGGGGCAGGTGAAAAGGAAGAAATCAAAACTGAACGTGGAAGGATTGAAGAACATTACTGTAAGGAAAAAAGAGAAGAAAGACAGATGTTGACTAGATGGCTCAAGCTGTGGATTTACAACACCAGCTGGATGAGAATTTAATACACAATGAAAACAGTGGGATTAATAAGACTAATGGTGCTGAAGATCTATCCTTCATAACAATTGATAGAGCAGATATTACTGTATTAGAAGCTGAAGATTCTTCAGAGCTGGCCAGCAAAGATATTCTTGTAACTGGAGATTCAGTTATTAGAGGAACTGATACATATATTTGCAGAGATGATAATGAACATTGAATAGTGTTATGCTTGCCAGGAAGAAAAATAGAAGATGTGAGACAAGCGTTGGAACGCCTTAATGTAAGGAAGTATGGCTCTGTTTTTATTCATGTTGGTACAAATGATGTCACCCGCAAGGATTCTCTGACTGTTAATAGGGAACTGACAGCCCTCTTAGATAATATTGCTTGTACTGGTGTTAGGATATATTTTTCACAAATTACCTCTAGAAAGGATAGTCAGGTCACTGTAAATGAAAATATTTTTTGGGCAAATACCTACAAGGAAAAAATGTCCTGTTTTAAAAAATGGAAATGTATAAAGCATTCAAGCCTTGTTTTTTGGCACACATTTGTTCAGACAGGATGGTGTGCATTTGTCTAGATCAGGGAAGAGAATTTTTGCAGCAGATATTTTGCAATTTTTGACAAACAATAGGCAGGATTTTTGCCATGTTGAAAATTTAACAACCCACAGATAGCAACATTTGATGCCTCTCTGATGGTTGCTAATGCTAGGAACATTAATAATAACGTTTTTTTTACTGGAAAATTTGCTACGTTCCCACAAGATTGATGTTACTTTTTGTGAAACATGGTTAAAGAACAATGACTGGAAACCAGTTCTGTTAGGGTATAAACATTTTTACTGTAACAGACGTTCTAATAAAAAATCAGGTGGAGGTGTTATGACAGGGATTAAATATAGTTATGAGACCTATGATTATTACATGTTCAGTGATAACACCACCACTATAGACTGCGTAACTGTGACAATAAAGACAACCCTGGAACATATAACAATTGCTGGAGTGTATAGACCACCAAAGTTAAGTGCAGATGACCTTCAGGAATTCATACATTTCTTGCATGAAACACAGGAGGGAAGTATAATATTAACTGGGGACTTAAATTTATGAGAAACAGATTCTACAACGTTAGTAAGGAAATTATTCGCAGTGTATATTCAGAAACAACTGCTTCAGACTATAAAAAAATCTACCAGAGGATGGACTATACTAGACATTATTTGTGTTCCCAAAGAAATTACTGTAACTTCAAGTCAAGTTTTACCACCATTGATGTGCAATGATCATGGGGTTATAAAGGTTAATTTGTTGCTAGATAAATCTGCCAAACTGAAATCTAAACTAATGCACAGAAGGTTAATGACAGATTATATGGAAGCAAAATAGTCACTATGTAAAACTAACTGGAGTGAGATGTTCAGTGGAAAAACTGCAGATGGAATGTGAAAAGTTTTGAAAGAGAAATTGTTTGACTGCAAAAAATCAAGAAAATGTTTAACATCAGGATGTAGGCATACAACATCAGGCAGATATATTTCCATAAGAACAAGATATCTGATTAAAGTGAGAGACAAAAAATATAAGAAATGGAAGAGAGGTTGGGCTACAACTTTGAAAAGGTTTACTATCAAAAGCTTGATACTCACAACCGTGAACGTTGATTTACGCGACACATATGCTCAACTCATAAATATTAATTGGTTCCAAAGGTCAATGCATCAACATCGACAACATAATGTTGATATTAACATTGGCAGCTGCCATTGCCAACCATGCTGTGTGTCCCTGCCCTGTGTACATCCTTCTTAACTGATGGACACTTCAACGTCAACATTCAGCCAGTTACTCCTACCATCTTCGAGGAGGTGGCTGTCGTGTAACTGACTTTCAACAATTTGATTGTAAACCCTTTGAAAACTGAAATAAACAAGCTGGACAAACATATTAAGCATAGTGTGAGACAAGATCAAGAAAACTTTGAAGAAAATGTATATAAAGATATTGAGCATAATAGGAAACCTTTTTATAGATACCTACGATGTGGAAGGAGTAAAGACACACAAATTGATAAACTGTGCAGATTCTAAAATTTATTCTCAGACACAACAGATTATAGATATATTTACAAACTCTTATGCAAAACAGTTTGGCTCCACAAAAGGGGTGGTAAGTTGTCCTAGTGACATTCAGGTAACCCCAGATACTGGAATCAAATTAGATTATATTGGAAAAGAACTGCACAAACTGGATCCAAACAAAGCACAGGGAGGAGACGGAATTAGTAACAATGACCTGAGAACACTTCAGCAAGAACTTACAGTACCATTATATCTATTATTCACTAGGTCACATCAATATGGGGAGATTCCTCAAGATTGGAGATATGTGCTTATTAAACCTGTTTTTTAGGGAAAGGAGTAGGACAAACCCAGAGTTATATAGACCCTTAAGTCTACTTTCACATTGTCGAAAAATAATGAAGAAGGTAATATTGGATAAGTTATTGTCAGAGCTGGATAGGTTGGGACTTGAAACCATATATCAGCATGCATATGTTGAAAAATCATATAAACCCTTAGGTCTACTTTCACATTGTGGAAAAATAATGGAGAAGGTAATATTGGTTAAGTTATTGTCAGAACTGGATAGGTTGGGACTTGAAACCATATATTAGCATGCATATGTTGAAAACAGATCTATTACCACCTGATGTTCTATAACAATATAATAACAGCTATGAATGAAAAAATGTGCTGTGATGTAATTTATATAGATTTAACTTCAGCATTTGACAGGGTCATACACGTAACACTGATCAATAAATGAGTACAACTAGGTATTGATGTACTCTTGATAAGATGGATAGCTGCATGGCTTACAAATAGGACATGGCAAGTATCATACAGCAACTGGACAGCCGAAATCCTTGGTTACAGTCAGGGTGTCCCACAGGGCTCTGTCCTAGGTCCTTTACATTTTATCTTTCAGACCTAACTTTTTCATCTGAGGTGTTCTACAGTCTATATGCAGACGACCTGAAATTTTTGTAAACTGATTACATGTGTTAAAGATAAGGTATGTCTGCAAAATAAATTGACTAAATTGACCATTTGGGCACAGGAGAATAATATGCTGATAAATACATAAAAACTATGCATAAGAGATTTGGTAGGCATAAATAGAAAGGTACATATTTAATACAGCACACAGTGATGGAAATTGTAGACTCATTTAAGGACCTGGGTATATGGGTAGTTTCAGCTATGAGTTTTTCTAATCATATCAACCAATTGGTTAATGATAGTTATAGAACTATAGGTTGTATAAAAAGATTTATAAAGTATAGGAAATCAAGAATAATGAAGTCATTGTTTGTTAATTAAATTAGACCCAAACTTGAGTATGGAATAACAATATGGAAGCCTGATAAGAAAACAAGCATGAGTAAACTGGAAAGAGTGCAATGGAAATATGCCAAGGACATCCATGGATATAAAAGTTTAAGTTACTATGAAAGACTCAAATATCTGAACTTGTACAATGTCTCTTACAGATATCTAAGAGGAGACCTTATTCAGATTTATAGGGCATTTAGTGCCAACTACCTCTGGGGATGTTTGAGGTTAACAAAAAGTACTACAGAATCATCCGACAACCTATGTAGGAGATTCTATAGGAAAGAAAAGTGTACTAATTGGTTGTCTGACAGAGTAGCTGATGCATGGAACAGATTACCAAATTACATTAAAACAAGTACTAGTTTAGATATTTTTAAGAACAGCCTGGATACTTATTATGGGAACAAGTGTTTTGGTATATTGGTAAGCTAGAAGGGCATTAATGCCTGTGCTTGAAATATTTGTATGTATGTATGTATGTATGTATGTATGTATATATACCTTGTAGCTGTGGTTTAATACTGACATTGGTCTATATGCCCCTGGGTCCAATCGGTCCTTCCCTTCCTTAGACAGGACCACTACCACTGTCCATTTCCAGATTCAGTGGGGGTCATATCCCTCCATAATCCTGTTAAACAAGACTAACCATGTATCTATCACATCCTCCCTTCTAATTTCCAAAACTCAGGTCCATCCCCTCCTGGTGTTTTTCCAGCTTTGTGATGTCCAATGACATCACAAATTTCCTTCTCATTTACTTTTTTCATTAATTCTGCCCTTTCCTCATCCATTAGTCTCAACAACTTCTATCCACACAGTCTCTCCATCTCTCATCACATCTACCTTCTTTTCAACCTCATAATCCTTCCAATACAAATTTGTATGTATAATACCTTTCCAGAAGTTGGAGTATTTGGGTGTCTTTCCAATTTTCCTGTTTTCTGATCCCTAGGCTAAGTTACCATTCTGTCGATCTTTTGCTGTTTAACTCTTTCTGCCAAACATTTCATGGCCCTTGGATTAGAGTCAAAGAATATCTGCTGTAACATTGCTACCCTGTTTTCATTTACTCTCTGTAAATATTGATATATCTAGTTCTTAGCCTCTTTTAACAGTAGTTCCTTGATAGTAGCGTCTTCCCCTTGACTTCTCTTTGCAATAGTTTAAGATTTTACAATCCTTTTTCATACCTAAGAGTCTTTCCATATGGATCTTACTAGTCTTTCAATTGTATTCCTTACCTCTATCTTACACCCATCCCATTTTTCTACCAGCTCATCCATTGAACCCTTCACTTTCTCTAACTCTTCCTTCAGTATTTCCCGGGTCCCCTGCTTGTCTTTCAAACTGCTCTTTCTTAAAGAGTTAAGTTCAGAATATCCACTGCCCTTACTTATATTTGCTCTGTTCCTTCCTTATTGTCAGTTGTATTGGAGCATGGATAGATAATGTTAATGGATGAGTTATAAGTTCACAAACAAACAACCCTGTGTTTTAATAATTTCAATACAATGATTAAGCGCTTTCATCTTGAATATATCCAACAGACCGCTTCAGAATCTAAACTTGACTGTGACAATAAACACTTAAATAACCCTCACAACAAATCACATACTCTACTTGAACCAATCATAAAATCTTATAAGTTTGTACCATTATTAAAAACAACTGGTGACAGAATTTGTAATACTATGGTAACTCAACCTCAGAAAGATTTTTCAAAAGCTTTTATTACAAGTTATAACCTTGATTATTGTAACATTTTACGGGTACTCAAGACAAATTGGAACATTTTTTCCTGTTTTGATAATTTGGTTGAAGTTATGGGTGAGACCCCTTTGATAGTTTATTGAAAAGCCAGATAATTTAAACAGTATTTTGAACAAAGAGACAATTATTTTGGTGTAATAATGACTACGAAAGCTGGTACTTATAAATTTGGGTTTTGCCCCACAATGTTATCATATTCTTGAAGCAGCTCTCATAAATATTAATGGATTTAGAACAAAATTTAGATGTCATGTTAACTGCCATACCATGGGGGTAATTTATGTAGACCTGTGCCAGGATTACCTGGCATTTTATATAGGCAGAACTAAAAGAAACATTAGAGAATGCATTTATGAACATAACTTAGAAATAAAAAATAAAAAGAGTGCCTTATACAAACACATAGAACAATTTTCTAAACATTACTTTTATTTTTTTGGATAAGAAGTTGTGTACCAGGATTTGAGAGGTAGACCATGGGAAGATATGCTGAAAACTAAGTAAGTTAATTGGCAAATTAGATTAAATCCTACAACATTCCCGGGACTGAATGAACAGATACCTATTTCCAGCAATATTAATATTAAGGTCTTATATAGTCTAAAATATATGGTATAAAATAGAGTTATTTATATGATGTTTTAAATGGGAATAGTTGATAGATATGTTTATAGGTTTTTATATTTTTAATAACATTTATAAGATTTTATGATTGGTTCAAGCAGAATGTGTGATTTGTTGGAAGGGTTATTTAAGTGTTTATTGTCACAGTCAACTTTAAATTCTGAAGAAGTCTGTTGGATATATTCAAGATGAAAGTGCTTAATCATTGTATTGAAATTATTTAATTTTATATTAAAAGTATTCATTTCCTTTGTTCCATCAACATTTTTTTTTATTTTTTTCATAGTAGTTTTCATGGTGGTTCTTATTGTTTATGTTAACATCTCTATGTTCTTTTGTTTTATACCCTCTATCCAGTCTTACCAAGCTCCTGTATTTCTCAGACCAGTACATATAACTCTCCCTCAAAGGCTCATTTCCTGAAATGTTATGCAACTCAAACACAGTCATATATTTATCCAAAGCCTTCCTCTCTCTTGCTATCCCTGTAGCCCTTGGCCCTGCCAAAACATCTTGCTCATGAGTTACCACATTTTACTCTTCCAGGATCAATAACATTTCCTTGTAATTTGCAAGTATATTCCCCAATAAAGACTTCATTTTCTTCATAGTGTTTTTTGGTGGGAAATTAAGAGCCAAAAGTAATTGGTTACCTTGTCATTAATCCTTTATGATCACACATCTGCTTTGGTTAACTACAATCTTTTTTCTATCTTCATCTCTACATTTTTATTATCAGTATCAACACTTCCCCTCTTCTCTCCTCATACTTGCCCATACCTTAATCATTTTACTTCTCTTGACAATTTTTTTTATGCTCTTCATCATTTAATCACATCTCCTGTATTAGCAGTATTTGGACTTTTAAATAGGCCAAAGACTTACCTATCTTTCCATCATCCACCAAACCATTTACTTTCTGGGACAGTATTTTAATAGCCATCTAGTAAAGATATTCAATCAGCCTGCCTACCCAAACCATAATTCCATGCGGCTTGTTTGTTGTTGAACCCTGCCCCCCCCCCTTAATTTTAAAGTGTGTGCTGAATCACCTCTTCTGATAAAAGTCGCAACATTTGGGTCCCTCAACCTAAATATGTATCGCTCATCAATTCAGTAATACTGATTATAGAAATGTTTTTTATATATATATATATATATATATATATATATATATATATATATATATATATATAGGTTCATAGGTTCATAGGTAGGTACTAGGCTATTGGCCCTAGGGCCTACATAAGCCTAGCCAAAAAATGTACCCTGGCTTTCGCCACCCAAGAAAATTATTTTCCTGTGCCCCTGTCGAGCAGAGCCACAGAAGTGATCCCTGGGGTGAATTTCCCATTTCCCATCCAATCATCAAGATTTTTCTTGAAGAGTGCTAATGAGGAACTCTGTTTGACATAGATAGGTAGTCTGTTCCAGAGTATGGGAAGTCTCTGGGACAGGAATCTATCCCTCCAGCACGTTCTGTTTATTGTGGTGACAAGGTTTAGGTCCCTAGAGCATGTAGCTCGGAGGGATTGGGATTTCTTTAAGTGGAGCATGTCCAACAGCTCTGGGTTTGACATAGCTTTGTATGTTAGGCAGAGATTGCCCCTGAGTAGGCGATATGTGATGGAGTAAAGCTGTAGTTTTTTGAGATGGTCTGCGTAGGGCATCTGTTTGAGGCCAGTAATCCTCTTTGTGAGGTACATACCAAAAGGGGCGTTGTACTCTATAATGGGTCTAATGAGTGATGAGTAGAGGAGAACAATGACCTCTTTTTTTCTGGATGAGAATCCTTTTGTGATGAGATGAGCCACACAGAAGGATTTCCTGACCACTGTGGCGATGTGATTATCAAAGGAAAGACTACTGTCCACCTGTGTCCCAAGGTCTCTTATCATATTTTCAGCATTAAGTAGACTACCAGCTATGTGGTAGTTCATGGGTACAGAGTTTTTACCAAAGGGGATGACAATACACTTTTTGGCATATATTATATATATATATATATATATATATAGATATATGTGTGTGTGTGTGTGTGTGTGTGTGTGTGTGTGTGTGTATATATATATATATATATATACATATATATATATATATACATATATATATATATATATATATATATATATATATATATATATATATATATATAGATAGATATATAGATGTATGTGTATATATATATATATATATATATATATATATATATATATATATATATACATACACAAAAAGCTTTCATCCACCTTTATCTGTGACAGACCCCATGCTCTCCTCATGGTAGTGAACTGCAAATACCATCATGCATCTAATAAGTTCCAGATTCCCCCACCAAAATCATTCAAATAAGTCAGTAAAACTCCAGGGTTCCCCAGATATTCACATGCTATTTCATTTTTTTATTTAACAAATCCCTCAGGCACTTATCATGCACTGAATTACCTCCATCTAAATACCATACACATCCTATTAATCTTAAATTATCACTACATCCAAGGGCACACCAACGATGGTTGAAAGATTTCATTTTACACATCACCAAAACAGTTCTTCCCTTATCCCCTCCAAAATCAGACATATCTGAACATATTCAGCCTTCTCCCCGACACACACATTACTCGGGCCCAAGGCAATCTATTTTTCACAAAATTCTAAAGGTATCAAACATGCATCCCCACTTCTGCGTATCACCAACATAACAAAATATTTCCCCCACTTTCACATTCCACAGCTGTCCAATAATACAAATAACATACATGACACTGAAAACATTTCTAAGAATGTTCAACACTCTTCATGTCATGCCCCTCACTGTAGCGTTCATCTGCATGCCCTTCCGTTTCTCAACAGACCATTCCTTGTTACTCTCCCCTTAGTTAATAGCATGTTGTAGAAATAGTAACAGTCACTAAATAAGCAGTGATGCTCAAATTTATATGTTCCTAGAAATACTAGCTGTTAATCCAATAGCCCCCTACATCTCCGTTTCCATATTATCCATAGTAAAATAAGCAAATGACATTTCAAAGGTATCCTAGATTCATGTGCTACAGGGTTAACATTCATGTCATTTTTTCTTTAATAAACAAAACCCTCACAAGAATTAATAATAGTCCTCTATTACCCTACAAGAGTAGCAATACTCCTCCTGTTAAGTTACACGTTTATCTTACTGCTCAAGTCAATGAGTCCCTCTTATTCTAAGCATGTTCATGAGATTAACAAGAGCAGTGCAAAAGAAAATGAAAAAAGCAACACTTTCTTACTATTTACTCATCCATATCAGTAAGTTTGTTGATTCTCAATCTCTGCTCCATCTGTCAACAAGGGTCTATATTATATAAGCAAACGCAATGAATTGCGAATGCTATATAGTCAACCCACAATTCCTGAAAACCCAAAATGTCGAATACACGGATCAGTGATTTTTTTTTTCCAGGGAAAAAAATCACTGATCTGTACAAAAAAAAAAAAAAAAAAATCAACACAAAATAAAGTGGGGGGCTTTACCCCACCCCCACAACCCCCCTCCTTAAATATACAAACTCTGAGATTGCACCACAGTGGAGGAAATGGCAAAGTTCCGAAAACGGTCCAGTGATTTTTTTTCCCCTATGAAAAAAAATTGCTGTTCTGTGCTTTCAGTATTTTGCCATTTGCGTAGTGATGTTCGACTAAACAGCGTTTGCAATTCATTGCGTTTGCTAAAGTAATAGGGACTCTGCCAAAGAGGCTTTACATGCAAGTCATGAATTCTTTTCTTACCATGTCCTGCATCTTTTACTGAAAAATGGAAAATTACTTTCCCGGTTATCTCTTCTTCGATTGGGTTGCATTCGGTTTTGTTCTGCCCTTATGTGCCAGGTCCATATTTGGTCCTGCATTGGAATGCTTCACTTTTTCTTGCCTGTTATATAAATCCTCTTCAGCTGCTGTGGTATCCATATAAGTATTTATTCCCAAAGGGTAAAAGGGTAAAATACACAAAAATGTGCTAGGTAGTGCCACTTACATGCATTTTCCTACAAAGTTTCAAAGCTGGTATGAATGCATTTCTTCAACCCCCTTGTAAAGCCAGTATAGTTATTATTGATAAAAAACCTATGAGTCACCAATCTGAAGAATCAGTCCATTTCTCCAGAGCTTACCAAATATTTCTTCTTTAATTATTTAGGACTGGACTTTGATAAGTATAATTCTAAGCTGCTTTCCAATTCTCACTTCCATAGTAAAAACCCGAAGTGTACTGTCAACTTTGATTTCATCTCTGGGTATGGCAGTCCACTTATGTAAATTGTCTACCAAAAGCTGCAGCATATTGTTACCTTCACTTCACTCTGGAATACCAATTAATCTTAAATTTTCTTTCCTTCTGGTTTGGCTAGTTTGTGGTGCAGTTCTTCCATCTTAACTTCCTGTTCCAGTATTTTTTCCTTCAATGGTTTTGTGTCTTTGCTCAAGTACATACATGGAATCATCAGGACTGATGAGAGATTCTTCAGCTTTCTGTATTTATTACTGGAAGTTACACATTTTAACAGTGTTCCTCTGATCTTTACCACTTCAGTGTGCACAAGGTCTATTTTGCTGTCTAAAAGGACTACTCTCTTGGGATAATTCAATAATCACTGTTAAATGATCCGCTGCATTTTCACCACACCGCTTCTGAACTACTGCCTTTGAGTTTACTTTTGATTGCACTAGACAGCATTTGACAATCTTTTTAACATTTAAATTGCTTCTTGGCATTCATTCGAGTAATGATATAGCAAGAAGGAGAATTGGATTTGCATTCTATCCACATGCCATCATACCAGAAGTCCATGGATTCGTTGTTTTTTTGTGTCATTGCTTGATGCCATGTAGTACCCCAAACTACATGAGCAGCTGTATGAGATGACACCATCTAGAACCCCAAACTGGGAGAGCAGTGGTATGAGGGACACAAGAAGCTAAGTGGTGCACCATCACGCATCCAGTCAGCAGCTTGAGTCATTTCTTTTATTCATACTGCTAAGGGCTCTCAGCTCCATATGACATCAAAAAGTAAATAGCAACTGTGGGCAAACAAACACAGTCCTTCAGCCACCAGGTATTCAAAATTACAAAAGGAAGAAAATATAAAGCTGCAGTAAGATGTGCAACATGGTGAAAACTGAAAACCTAAATCTATAGACATTGCAAAATACTAATGTTGTCACTGTTAACATTTAAATAATTAACAATTAATAGAGGCATTCTTTTTAAACCTTTATTGCTTGGTTTCAAATATGACCCATTACTTGAGGATCACAGCACTGTCCCAAACACCTTTTAGGTGAATTTCATCTATTCTATTCCCGGCTCAGTGGAGTTTTTATTTCGGACATTGGCTTCCCCCTAACAAAATTTCCAACCAAAGAAATGAATGGGATCTCAGTTACAGGCCTGCATACCCTCCATGGATGTCACAAGCTGTGTAACAGCAAGGACTATAACCCCCTCCCCCCCCCCTTTCTCTCTTGCTCACCATAATATATATATATATTTTGCAACAACAGTTGTAGTACTTTGTTCTTTCAAGGTAAAGCAAAGGGAAATTGTATATCAGTATATGTGAAGCACTGTAATATTACAAAGCACTTCATTATATATGATATGATGTCATGTTAATTCCCTCTTTGTCTATGAGAACATCACTACTAACATTTCAGATTCAATAATGTGATTTTTTTTTCTGAGACTGTGTGTGGGATTTCATACTCAAAAAGAGATATTTAGATACATTAAATAACAATGATCTGATATAATTTGCTTATAAGAAACTTGTTGATGAATTAAATGACAATAACTCTCTAAAGTTTTTTTCTCATATTATATGCTGCATTGCTCATTAAGGGAATGTACAAAGATGTAAGCACTAACACTCCTTAAAATGACAGCTGTACAAAGAGACTGCAGCCTCTGACCATACAGGAAAACTATGACTCATGAAGAGTAAAAGCTTTACATTTAAATGTACTAGAGCTTCCGTTCATTTACTGCTGGGCATGACTACACTTGAAGTTAAAAAAATAAAATAACAATGGATTTGCAAATTTTCACAGAAAAAAATGATTCTGTCTTGTGCAGACTCTTCCAATAAATCACATCTTGTGTGTAAGTTGTTTTGTGGATGACTAGAAATCCTTCAAGTTATGGATAAACAAGTAACCACCTGAAACTTAACACCTCAAAAACAGTAGACTTGCTATACATGGCACAGCAAGGAACTCAGACTTTCTAGTATGTAAACCCTGTATTCTTTACGGGATGGAGAGATGCAGGACTTCATTATGTAAGACGAGGGATCTCGATGTTTCCCTTGATGACAGACTAACATTTAAGGACCAGAGGTTGGTTGTAGTTAAGTCATGGTGTTACCATCAAAGTAATTACGCTAGATCCTACACTGATTTCTACCAAAGGATCTAGCTGTGGTTATACATTCAGTGGTTTCCTCTCAGTTTGATTGTGTAATTCCATTTACTGATGGTTTCCTAGTACAGAAATTGCCTCATTCCAGCTGTTTTAGAATTTCACAGCTAGACTACTTACAGGTACCTCTTGCTAAAACACTTCATGACAGTTCTGCAAGAGTATACTGTGGTTACCAGTTCAGTCTTGAATCAAAATTAAAATTATCCCTATGTCATCTGGGTCATCTGCAGCTGAAAGAGCTCCTGATTCCTTAAACTTGGGTGAGACCCCTGAGGTCTGCCTGTATGGAGTTACTGCAGGCTTTTGTGAAACAGCTTGAGTTTTTTGGTATGCAATATGTTCTCTCCATCCTTCTCTTTTTAATAAATCTTTTTTATTAATCATCTACTTATACTGTATAAAATAAGATATCAAATGTAAATGATCTTCAAGTTAATTCACTCAAATATTTGAATTCAAGTTACATCAAATGGCATACCAATCTGTCTTGTAACATAATCTTTACAATTATTATATTCCTCTTTACAATAGTACTGTATTTAGTACATTGTTTGTATAATCTAGATCCTTCTGTTTTCTTTTATTATCTGCCATATGCCATTTTCTGTAAGACTGGGAAATATAAATCACCAAGACTTACAACTGAGCTGGATGCAGTCTTTACAATATACAAATACAGACGCACCCTTGTATTTGTTACAAATGACAACCTAATTCCCAAATTATTCTAGTTTTCATCTCTCATCCTACTATCCCTAATTACAAAATACAACATAAATAATAATTCCTTAAAATTGTCCCTTTAACTTCTTCAGACATGTCACATTCCTCTAAAAAGGTGATTTCTCTCATAAACTGCATATCATTGGTGATCATTGGTGATCAGTACATCTCAGTAGTAACCTGCTGCTTGTGTAGGCAGTGGCATTCCACCCAGCCATTCTCAGACACACACACACACACACACACACACACACACACACACACACACACACACACACACACACACACACACACACACACACACACACACTCACTCCACACACTTTGTACCAGTCTCTGACCTGTTTGACTTCTTGTGGTTCCCCCACCTACTCATTACTTGAAGTGCCACTACAGCACATATCTAATATGCCTTGGTGGCTAGTGTTCCCCCCCAGTCCCCCAATCACCAGAATACTGTATGTCTAGTTATGGCAGTGCCCTGGTGGCTAGTGAATCCCCATCCCCGATCTCCCTACTGCTGTCAGTGCTGTTATAGCACTTCCAAACAGAGTAATCCCTGATGTCTTGTGAATCCACCCATCCCCTATTCTGTGTACTGCTGTCAGTGCCATTATGGCACTTCCACCTAAGAGTAACCACTGGGGTTTAGTGGTTCCCCTACCTTCTGATCCTTATAGTGCTGCTAAGGCACTTCAGTACATGGTGTCCCTGGTGTCTGGTGGTTCCTTCTCTTCCTTATCCCCATACTCTGGTCAGGCCTGGCAGTTTATCATGACACAGTAGAGATAGGCATTCCGATCTACATGGAAAAGCAATTTCTTGAATCTCTTGGCATGTATATACCTTTTTGGAGTCTGTTCTGGGCAGGAGAGAAATCATATGCCTCTCCCTGGATAACCTCTTTAGGGTTGGCCCCTTGGCAATGCTGAATGCTACTTGGTGCTGCAAGTCTTTGTGCTAGAGCACTATGTAAGGTTATGTTAGGGTGATTTCTGAATCTGAAGAAGGTACTCTGATGTGTATGCAGAGATGTATACATCATGGTACCCTTTTAATACCAGGCTTAATCCCTGTAAACTCTATATTAGCATACAGGCAAACTAAGTGCCTGATCTGTTGTCTTTTGACAACTTACCACTTTCTCCTTAGTCTTCCCCATACCTCACATCATGATGTCATAATCATCAACTGATAAACTTTCGATTTCTCATAATGCATGCAGACTTTCTGGTCAAAGACTGATCAACAAAACTCTTAAACTCTGACAACTGCTCCCCCTTACAGCAAATCAAACAATAACAATCATTTAAATATCAGCATTTGCATTTGCAGCTGCATAAAAGACTGGTATCTCTTTACCAATGACAGCTGTGCGCCCAGCAGCTTGTTCTGAGAGCAGCTGCCACCCTTCCTCCAGCCTTGCTACAGCTCAATCAGAATCCATGGGTGGCAGACAGGAACTATGTTGTCTGTACTTTCACATACACTATTCATGCTAGGACTTTTCTCTTATGCCCCATATCCTATGGCAAGCTGGGTTGATATCAAAAGGGTGTAGAGTGCTGCTGCTATGAGGGACTGACCTGCATGTATATGTTGGTATGTCCTTCGTGCTGCCTACCTCCAACACATGGAGAATCTGAGGCTGCATAGCTCTAGTATCACCACTAGCTCTCCCATGTCTCAGACATGTCCTCCAGCCCACCATCCTCCCCTAAAGAAGCAAAGCCTCATCATTTCTTTCCTCCTGTTTGACAAGTTCAACAGATGCCCGAGCTGATAGTTAAACTCTGTTACCTGGGTCACAGTCAGGGTTTCATTCTTCTGCAACAACTGAGCAGCAGATCTCTAGACAAATAATACCAAAACAAATGTAATAATACATATTATCAAGCGCCTAACATAACACCACTTGAAAGCATCATATTATATAAATAAAAAGTCTCTTGAAACCATTATAAAGTTAGCTTTTAACCATTATACACTGTCTACCTCATATAGTTTATCCATGGCAATATCATAAAATGCATATTTGTTTTAGTTAAAAAACGTACAAGGGTGGCACAGTGGTGCAGGGGATAGCATTGTCACCTCACAGCAAGAGGTTCCCCAGTTTGATTCTTGCCTGGGGTGCCTTCTGTGTAGAGTCTGCATTTCCACCCTGTGTTTGACTGGGTTTCCTCTGGGTGCTCTGGTTTCTTCCCCCATTCCAAACACATGCAATATATGGACTGGACATTCTAAAATGGCCATAGATGTGAGTCTGTATTTGAGTGTGGTGTGGAAGAACTACCATGGCAGAGCTAGCCACCAGTTGATGTGACACCCTAACCCCATGTGCAAAAATTAGTTGTGGCTGGATGGATGGATGGATGGACAGGTGTTGCTATTTTGGTTCATAGTTTTCTCCATTTCTGGGCAGCTGTTATATCACATAAACTTTTTATGGAAATATCATGCTTGCAAAAGCACTCACGGCTAACTGAGTCACAGAAAACAGTCCCATGTATGCAATAATCAAGTCATGGTCGTATCATTTAAAATTATGAAAAATCAGACACACCGGAGTAATAAAGTATGGATTTAAACTAATTAATCATATTATATAATAAACCCCTCCTGCTTTTTGTCTGATACATTCTACTTTACTAGAAAATATTATAAATTCAACATGAATGCCAAGCAACAGAAATGGACCACTCTAGAAAAGAAAATCATTAAATATTTCCTGATATATAATACATGAACAACACCAAAGTCTTTTTTAGTATCACCTAAATTTATATAGTTTTCCATTTATTAGCAGCTATTTTCATATATTTTTCTGCAAAAAATCATATTTGCATTAAGGTTCACAGTTACAGTAACAGCAAGAGCATAACCATCATGCATCTTACCTAACACATAGACCCCAGTATGAGTAACTATGACAATACTGAGGATTAAGCGTGGGTCTCTGATCATAACCGGCTTATTGTGTGTTTGAGACATGTATGCCAAAAAAAACCCTACCTCAATGGCAAAGCTCAAGAGGCAAATCTTGGCATCCATGTTGGGAACATGTAATAGAGGGTTATGATTGGAGACCCGATCATAATTCTTTATTGTGCATGGAGTTTATCTGCTCCATTACTAGCAGTTATAGAAAAAAAAGAAAAAGAAAGTGCAGGAGTGCAAAGTGTTTTACTGGTTTTGAAAGCCAGTAAAACACTTGGTGAGTACTGTTAAACAAACAGCAGCATACCTGTCAACTTCTTTGCTTAACATACAGAACAAATCCAAAAATAGTGGGGAGACAAAGGATTAAAATCAGAGACAGTTTTTCAATATTGCAGTAATTCATTACAACAGTCAAAAGAACAACAGGTCTTGCATCAGCATACTTTTTATGAGCAATAAAAACTATGAAACCTCTAATGCCTAGCATTATTGCCTGGCTGTAATTCTCAGTTGTTTACCAGAAAATCAAAATTTTTATGAAGGACAGGGCATTAATATGGGGAAAATCATGGGCATTCTGTATAATCAGGGACAGCTGAGAGGTACAACAGGTAGAAGTCAAGTGCTCCTCTGACACAGGGTAAAACAGATTTTAAAAGCTATTAGAAATGTATTTCTGACACACTTTCTGTTTGTAAGTGGGGCAGAGTAAAATTATAACATCTTTTTAAAAGCTGTTTTATTTTCTGCTGCTGTTCTTTTCCAACCAACAATATCCACTGTTAGTCATTTGGGTAGGACCCTATCTTAGCAACACTTAGGGTATCCTTAACAAGATTTTGTTAAACACCCCTAAGAGCTGTTATGACTGGGTTTTGCATTAGGGAACACTAAAGTTTATCTGTTTCCCTATTTTGTTGCATAATCATAGCGCCTCATACATGACATAGAAGATTATGTTCATAACCAGCTGTTTATGTGCTCAGGACATGGATGCCAAAAAATTCCCCTCTAGAGTGAAGCTTACGAGATGAATCTGGCTGTCCATGTCACAAAGTTTTAACAACTTTTAAAAGGCATTTACCTTTGGCCAGTGTTCTTTGCCAAAGTACATTTTTTGTTCTTAGTCTCTAGTACAAGACTCAATCTTAGTAGTGCTTAGGGTGTCATTAAGATTTTGTTAAGTAACCCTAAGTGCTATTGAGATTGGGTCTCGCACTAGTGCTTAGCGAGTCTATCTTTTTCCAGTTTCGAAGCGTAATCATGGCACTTTGTGCACCCCGTACAATTTCTGACTAAACAAACAAATACTAAACCCCACCTTGCCTCTTATTTGCTAAATTCTGGTTTATACGCAGTTTATGCACTTTGTTGCACCTCAGAAAAAAAATTCCTGTTGCACTACAGTTATATTTCAGTTAATGGCAATGAATTGATATAAAAAAGAGTAGCCTGCCAACATCATAAAAACTGTCATAATATTTAAATTTATACAAGCTATACTATAGTATTTAAGTGTCATTTCAAACACCACATACACATGAAAAAATAAGCTCCACTAGCTTATCTGTTAAACTCTCCATTAAATAAATATTATACATTCAGCTTTAATCCTATAAAAAAGAGTTTTATTTCAACAATGGCTAAATCTCTGT